>NC_090656.1:8267587-8602587 GCF_040937935.1 Hyperolius riggenbachi
AGCAACCTTCCAAGCAACTGGAACGTGACCGGGCGCCTAGCTTCCCGACTAACCACCCCTTTTCGATAACCCTTCAACGCCTGCCGAACCCTAAAGTCTTTAGTCATATCTGACAGCCCTCTAACCTTAAACCAAAAGGCCATTGCTGCCAACTTCTTTGCTACGGCTGACGCAGACACCCCTTCTACGAAATTCCTCCCCAAGAAATACAATAACAGGCACAGCCTATCCTCATCCGAATCACAACCCCCGACCTGCGACATTAAAGCATCCCACGTGTTCCATACCAACGTGTATGCTGCTGAAGACGATTCCGACAATGATCTCCCGATCATCTGGGACACAGACTGAAGGGAATCCTCCACACCATGGATGGGCAAGGAACCCCACGCTCTTCTGCCGTGGGAGCCGCCGCCCGGAATCTGTCCCACTGAAAGCGAGAAAGCGCATCAGCAATCACATTGTCAACCCCAGGTACATGCACTGCAAACACATATGTGTTAAGGCGCAAACACTCCAACACTAATTGTCGCAGCAGGCATATCACCGGCGGGGAAGACGCCGAGCAATTATTGATCGCCGAAACCACTCCCATGTTGTCACAGTGAATCCTAACTTTCCTGTTTGCCAGCTGCTGCCCCCAAACCTGCAGAGCCACAACTATGGGGAACAACTCCAACAGTACCAAGTTAGAAGTAAAGCCAGCCTCAATCCATGAAAAATCCCAGGGGGCCGCGCACCATTGCCCCCCCAAGAAAGCCCCAAAACCATGAGACCCTGACGCGTCGGTAAACAATTCCAGCTCTGAATTACTCACCGTGTCCTGCATCCAGAACGCCCTGCAGTTGAACTCCTCCAGAAAAGTCAGCCAAACTTGAAGATCTGCCCGAAGATCCGCCGTCATGCGAATACGGTGATGCGGGGCCACTACTCCTGCTGTTGCCAATGACAATCTCCTGCAGAATATACGCCCCATAGGCATAATTCTGCATGCGAAATTGAGTTTACCCACTAAGGACTGCACCTCCCTCAATGTCAACTTTCTTCTGCGAACCGCCAGTAAAATGGCCCCCCTTAAGTCATCTACCTTGTCTTGCGGGAGCCTGCATTCCATTGCCATCGTATCAATGGTGATACCCAGGAATTTCAATACCGTAACTGGCCCTTCCGTCTTTTCTTCCGCTAGTGGGACCCCGAGGCGTTCACAAACATGTCTCATCGTGGCCAACGCATAAGCACAATCCGGCGAATTACTCGAACCCATGAACAAAAAATCATCCAGATAATGGATGACTGACTGTACACTGGACACGTCCTTCACCACCCATTCCAAAAAACCGCTGAATTTCTCAAAAAACGCACATGAAACCGAACAACCCATAGGAAGGCATCTATCTACAAAATACTTACCTCTCCAAAAACAACCAAGCAAACGAAAACTGGATGGGTGAACCGGTAGCAACCGAAAAGCCGACTCGATGTCAGTTTTCGCCAAACGCGCACCCCGCCCCAAACGCCTAACCCAACTCACCGCCGCATCAAAAGAAGTATAAACCACCGATGCGTCGTCCTTGGACAACCCATCATTAACAGAATCACCCCGTGGAAAGGAGAGGTGATGAATCAATCGGAAGGAACCCGGCTCCTTCTTTGGCACCACCCCCAAAGGTGACACCACCAGATCCGCTAAAGGACAATACTGAAAAGGACCTGCCAAGCGCCCCGCCTCAACCTCCTTTCTAATTTTACTATCTACAACCTCAGGGTGCTCGTTAGCGGATTTCAGATTCCTAAAAGGGGGGCTACACTGCAACGAGCAACTACTAGGAATGACAAAACCGTCCTGAAAACCTGCCCCAAGAAACTCAGCTACCTCCCGATTAGGAAACCTGCTTAGGTACCCCGCCATCTCTACCACCCTCACCGGCGTCGTCCCTTTTGTGCCCAGCGTCTGTATGTCTGCTTTTCTTTTGCTTATAGCATCTAGCTGCTGTATGCGAGCCTCCGCAATTGGAGCACTCATGCTTGAAGCGACAAGACTGGCCGAACCGACATGCTCCATCATTATACTGCCAGCACACCCCTTTTCCTTTTCCGGCCAGCTGACCGCCCGAAACCGATCCACTGGCCGTTGTTGGAAAGGACTGCGGGCTCCTAGAGGGAATCATGAGACGCATCCATAAAGTAATGTCCTTATGGTCCCATCTCACAGCAGACCGAACCGCCTTCGTCTGTCTAAACTGCTCATCGTAACGCAACCAGGCGTTACCGCCGTACGATCGATGAGCCTCACCTATCGAATCCATATAACCAAAAAGAGCCGAGCAATGCTCCGGCTGCTTTTCACCAATCACACTTGCCATAATTGAGAACGCCTGAAACCAATTTTGGAAAGTGCGCGGTATCAACCTATACCTGCGCTCCTCCTCCCTCTTCTTCTCGTCCGGCTTCCCCTTATCTAAATTGAACTTTTCCAGAGGAAGCAAGGAGAATATTTCTATATACTCCCCCTTCCAAATCCTCTCCTTAACTTCTTGTTTTAAGTGAGAACCCAGGAGACCATTAAAACACACATACAACTCCGCATGCGCCGCGTCCGCTAACCGCACCTGCCCAGCCCCATCAGACTTCCCTGCTTCACTTGAAGATGTCTCCGTTTGCACCGCCGCCTCCGCCTGTGCTCCCCCCAAGCCCAATGATGCCGGTGCCTCCACCTGCACCACACCTTGCGCTAGTGGAACCCCGACCTGCGACGTAACTCCTGCAGTAGGAGCCGGTGTACCCGGGACCCCTGGCCCCGAACCACCAGCCAACTGCGTCCAGGCATTCACTGGCGATGACAACAGACCCCCTGTAACTCCACCAAGCACCCCCGGAACGTTTGACCCCCCACCAAGTGCCCCTTGTGTCTGCACTGAATGTGAAGCCCCCAATAAACCAGGCCCACCACCTAAACCCCCGGAATTACCCCCACACATCCCCAACAACATTGTGGCTAACGCCCTAACCGCAGCTAAATTGGCCTCACCTGGCTGTTCCGGACGCAAGTCCCTGCCAGCCGTCACTCCGGATCCATCCGCTGCGACCACTTCTCCTTCGCCTGCAGATTCAGCCTCGGAAGTAGAACTGCCCCTGGCCGCCTGGCCACTGGGCCGCCGGTTGCGATGCTCCACCTGTTGCCTCCCGCTGTCCTGCCTTGTCTTGCCTTTCTTCTTGGGCACAGCTGCCCGGCCTCCCGACTTGGACTTGCCGCTGGAACTCCTTCCCCCACCAAGGCCCGAACGGGCCGCCGCCGTTTGGGATGGGGCGGCGCCCGCAGCACTGGCATCCTTGTTCCTGGCCCTCTTAGTCTGCCGCGCAGAGCGGGGACTAATGGCCGCATGACCTCCGGCTACCACCACACTCCTGACAGCGGGGGCCACACCTGACGACCCCTCTCCTGGAGAGCCCTGCCGGCGAGTTGGATTCCTCCCACCAGCCCCCTTGGAGCCATCTGACACACGCTTCGCAGGGGGAGGCGGAGGGTCCCCGTGGGGGCTCCCTGCCCGGCGCTGTGCCCTTCCATGAGGCTCTGGGCTGAGCCGATCCGGTGGGCGGGACGCTCTCCTCTCCCCTTCTGCTGGGGTCGGAGCGCTGGTCGCCGCATCTGCAGCCGGCTCCCCGGGCGCACCAGCCTCCGCAACTCTGCCTGTCCCCATCGCTGCCAATTGTACCTGGACCCAGGATGGGCCCCGTGAAGCGGCTTCTGCCCGGATCCGGCCCACTAACTCCTCCAGGTTCTCCATTTCTGTGCGGGCGTTCGGCTTGGAGCTTCTTACACCAGCTCTGCCAGAAGCCGAATGACCCGCCCCTTCCTTTGGCGCCTACCCAGCTACCCCCCTGTTCCTTGCACGTACGCATGGAACCGCCTCCTCCCACTACATTAACCCCTAGCACTGCCGGGGAATCGGCTACCCCATCATGCAGTGCCTTCCGCAAGTCGCGTGCTCCGCTCCAGGCCCCTTCTTTACTGAGAATGCAGCCTATCCATTCACTACAGACCAGTGACATCACTGAGAATGCAGCCTATCCACTCACTAGAGACCAGTGACATCACTGAGAGTGCAGCCTGTCCATTCACTAGAGACCAGTGACATCACTGAGAATGCAGCCTATCCACTCACTAGAGACCAGTGACATCACTGAGAATGCAGCCTATCCATTCACTACAGACCAGTGACATTACTGAGAATGCAGCCTATCCATTCACTACAGACCAGTGACATCACCAAAAAGCTGACCTTTTCTAATCCCCAGTCAGCATTTAACATAATGTAATTAAACCCGTGCTGCCCTTACCCGTTGCTTGAGCTGCATGGCTGCGGACTCCTTGCTCTTCACCGATTGGTTGTCCCCTCCATCGTCTTTGGTCTCTTTCCGTTTCCTCCCTTCCCCCATCCTGGCGTTGGGACTCCTGCCAGCTGCCTGTCCTGCATGAATCAAAAACACATCACATAACTAATGACATTTAAATTATATATCAATGACACCCACACGGAAGTGCACCTAGAAACCACCAACCCGCTGAGCACTGATTGCCCTCATTTGGCAAGGATCTGGAGATTTGCTGATAGGCGCTCTTAGTAATCCACTATTCTTGGCACAGCGCTAATCACAGATTGTTTTATGGCCTTTGCATGGTATTCTGGGAGTGGAGATCAGAGCATGTGCTGTGTGGTTCATAAACTGTATGTTTCATACAAAGCCCTGCCAGCCAATGTCACCCTCATATATGAAAGCAGAGAAACCATTTTCTAGAGGTGGCCACACTTTTCAGCTTGCAAGTTTCTTCAAAAATGATGAATTCAAAATGATCTACCAGGTAGACTCTAGCTACACATGCAAGCCACAATCCAGTCAGACTTCACTCAGAGCACCTGATCTGCTGCATGCTTGTTCAGGGTCTATGGCTAGAAGTATTAAAGGCAGAGGATCCATATCCCTCCCGCTTTAGGTTCCCTTTTCTGAGCACTTTGTATTGGAATAGGGTAGTTGATCTGACAAGTCTGCAGAAGATAAATAAGCATGCTTGCTGGCTGTAACGTTGGCTCTGAGATCAGCTGAACAGACGTTAAAACATTAATGCACTTTGGACTCCACTCACGCCTGGAGGAGTTCGTATCATCCACAAAGTAAAGAAAATAAAACTTTCTACATTGATAAAACATTATCTGAGCTACTTTTGCTATTGGACGAGACCATTTCTGTGTGTATTGAACACGCTTGCATAATGCTCAAGATTATACATAGGGTGTATTATTCCCCGGTCAGGTTGGTAAAGTTTTAAAAAAAAATAAAAAAACGCCTCCCTATGAATCAGAGATGCAGACAACATTCATGTTCTCTGGCAATGTCCTCAATCGCAAACCTTTTGGTCACAGGTCCAGATATGGACACAAACTATGTTCCCACAACATATCCTGCCAACGGGGCCAAAGAACTACTTATTAGGCATAATTAAAGGACAACTATCAAAGTGAACGAAAATTCTAAATGCCACATGTATTTACAGTAATTAGTAGCAAATAGCAATACAAAGGCGCTTTTTCATCTTTTCATTTTTATGTGAAGAAAATATATTTACAGAGAACAGGTTTTTTTTTTTGTGGGCATAGTAATCTATGGAGGACTTTGTCCATCACATCCAGCATACAGAAACGATCTTCACTGGCTCTAATACGGAGATTGGAATCTGTTCAGAATGATAGGAAGCTTCAAATGTGTGTAAAACAACATCAGCTACAGCTCTGTGTTCCTGTTTGTCTCTCTGTATCTCTGGCTCTCTTCCTCGCAGTCTAAAGTAAACAGTTTACAGCCAGGAAAGTATAGAAAAAAAATACAGTTCCACCTCTTCAGATCCTTCTCTGTATCTAAAAATCCCTTAGCATTCCTCTGAATCAGGGCCGGCCCGCTCATGAGGCGGGGTGAAAACTTTTGCCTCAGGCGGCAAATTTCCAGAGGCGACACCCGCCCGTCCGTGGGTGCGGGGAGCCGGCCGCCGAGCTGGAGGGGTAGCTGGCAGGACGGGGGTATTGGGCCTAGCGGCGGGGAGGGGGGTCGGACCCCCCCCCTCCCTTGCCTGGGTCCCCCAATCTGCGCTCCCCTCCAGCCTTAAATAGAAGCAGCCGCTATTTGTAAGAGGCACGGGCGCGGAGGACTCACCTCTTCCTCGTTCCAGCGTGCGCTCCACTGACGTCACTTCCTGCAACGCTGCAGGAAGTGACGTCAGTGGAGCGCACGCTGGGAAGAGGTGAGTCCTCCCCGCCCGTGCCTCTTACAAATAGCGGCTGCTTCTATTTAAGGCTGGAGAGGAGCACAGATCGGGGGACCCAGGCGAGGGAGGGGGGGTACGACCCCCTCCCCGCCGCTAGGCCCAATACCCCCGTCCTGCCAGCTACCCCTCCAGCTCGGCGGCCCCCCAGAGCGGCCCCCCCGGTGGGTGGGGGGGGGGGGGGGGGGGGCGGTGGAAAAATTTTTTTTGCCTCAGGCGGCAAAAAGTCTAGGGCCGGCCCTGCTCTGAATAGTGACAGAGAAGTGGAACCTAGCTACATGGTGTAGCTCTAGCCTTTAGCCTGACACGTACTGTTACAAACAGCTAGTACCCAAGGCTTTTTTTTAATCACCAGGCTGTGATGAGAGACCTCTGCAAAGTTTTCTATTGTTACTGGCTAAAAGTCCTATAGGTATGTGCGGTTTACAGAAGGACAGATTCTTTGATGGTTTTTCTTTAATGACAGTGAAAAGTAAAGCTAAATGTTTACTTTTTAGAAACCTGTCTTTCTTTGCTATTAGTTATAGTATTAAGATGGACCCATAGCATTCACCGACAGTATCAGACTGGGAAATATATCAAGCAAGGAGTTACTATACTCAAAGCAGCCTATGACATCACAAAAAAATAAACAACAAAAAAGTAAATAGTTACTTTAGAGACTGAACTTTTTAATAAGTATATCAAATGAATTTTTCCATTTTTTTCCCTTAATAGTCCTGTTAAAATGCATTTAGAAAAAAATTCTCAGCAATATGTTCCATGCAAAGAAAGCCTAATTGGTGGCAGAAAAAACAAGATATAGATCATTTACTTGTGATAAGTAGTGATAAAGTTATTGGCGAATGAATGAGAGGAGCACTGAAGTGTGAAAATTGCTTGGATGCATAAGGTAAAAATGCTTGTGGTCACTTCCTGCTTCGGGGTATGCAGAAGTTCACGGAAGCGTATTGTAAAAATACGCTTTTGCGCATGTGGGCCGCGATTTTGCGTCAAAAGTGGTTAAAAATCCAAGCATCGTCATAGATTAACATGACTTCTGGGCAGATGCAGTCCGCCACTTGTAGCCCCAGAAGCCACACGGTAACGTAGTTCTGGACCAGCGTCAGGGTTGCAAGTCGAAAAACGTCCCTACCGCCGCGTTGCGCGGTACTGTGGCAATATGAAAGTCTCCATAGATTTTCATTGCCAGGAAATGGGGTGCAGTAAAAATATCGCACTGCCTCAGTGTGATAGGGCCCTGAGGAAAGTGGTGGTGACCTCACCTGTAAACAACCTTTATTTGCCGTGTAAAATCATTCAGGCGTGCTTGTGTTGTGTTTGTGAAATGCTGGCTTTAGAAAGTCTTCTTCACCCTGAGCCTTCAAGCATGAGCGCATCTTTATGGCAAACATCCAGGCTGTGTTCTGTGTGTGGCAACAAGAGTGACGGTAATGTCGCAAGGCCCGGTTGTGTAATACTGCCCTAAATCACATTATATGGTGCCCCAATGAGAATTCTCCTTACTTTCCATCATTCTCACTTTCCATGCTGATCGGTTTTGCTGCAGTAGTGTCTGAATCACACCAGAAACAAGCATGCAGCTAATCTTGTCAGATCTGACAATAATGTCAGAAACAGCTGATCTGCTACATGCTTGTTCAGGGGCTATGGCTAATAGCATTAGAGGCAGAGGATCAGCAGGGCTGCCAGGCAACTGGTATTGCTTAAAAGGAAATAAATATGACAGCCTCCATAGCCCTCTCACTTCAGTTATCCTTTAAAGCTGTCCTTGTAGATAAGGATGGCTGCATAGAACAGATTTACGCCCCTAACTCAGCCACCCCTAAACAAGGCTGAAATTCTGGTGCCCCTAGGCCATGGCCTATGTGGCTATCCAGAAATCTGTCCCTGGCTGAGCCTTAGGGTCCTGTTATACCGGTGCACTGTGGTAGCAGTAAATCGCATTGCACCACAGCCGAAAAGTCGCATTGTGTGGTATAATTGTGGTGCGACTTAAAGAGAACCTGAAAAAAAAAAAAGTCCCCTGGGGGGCAATCACTTCGGTAGGGGGGAAGCCTCAGGGTCCCAATGAGGCTTCCCCCACCCGTGTAGCTGCAGGCAGTCCAGTGCTGGCTCCTCCCAAAGTCTCCGGCAATCCTGGCTCGACAAGACTAATATATTTACCTTCCTGGCTCCAGCGGGGGCGCTGTTGCGGCTCTCCGCCCCAGAGATAGGCAGAAATAGCCGATCTCTGTTGGGTCCACTCTACTACACAGGTGCAGGAGACTTGCGCCTGCACAGATAGAGCAGCCCGACAGCGATCGGCTATTTCTGCCTATCTCCGAGGCGGAGAGCAGATACTGCGCCTGCTCTGGAGCTGGGAAGGTAAGTGGTGAGGTGAGTACCCCCTAGGGAACTTTTTCTCATTACAGGTTTTCTTTAAGAAAAAAATGATCATTCTACATCCGGGAGTCCTAGGATTATGCACTGCAGCTTGCGCGACACTTCTGTGGAGCCGAAGCATTTCCATTGCTTCGCAGGCAATGTATCGTGTCTCATAGGCTTTAATGGCCACGATCTGCGGCGAGGGAGAGTAGCATGACCCGGTGTGACACGGTAAGTGTAAAAGGAGGCTAAATGGTAAATAGTGGAATGTTTCCTACAGCAAACGCAAGACCGAAAATCTGGCCCCTGATAAACTTTTTTTTTTAAATGCAGCCGATTTGAGACATATTTATTTCCTTTTAAACAATACCAGTTGCTTGACATTCTGGTGAACTCTTTGGCTGCAGTAGTATCTGGATCACAACCCTGAAACAAGCATGCAGCTATTTTGTCAGACGTCAGTCAGAAACATCTCATCTGCATGCTTTTTTAGGGCCTATAGCTAAAAGTATTAGAGGCAGAGGATCAGCAGGGCTGCCAGGCAATCTGCATGGTTTAAAAGGAAATACAAATGGCAGCCTCCATATCCCTCTGGACCCTCTCACTTAAGGTGCCTTTAAGTCCTCTGAAGATCTACAGCCCTGGAAAAATTCAGAGAATCATTCCTTATAGAGAATAAACTGCACGATTAATGCCCGTGTACAATTCAAACTTACATAACACACACACACAGAACATTTATATCGCGCTTTTCTCCTGGCGGACTCAAAGCGCCAGAGCTGCAGCCACTAGGGGGCGCTCTATAGGCAGTAGCAGTGTTAGGCCAGAGCTGCAGCCACAAGGACGCGCTCTAAAGGCAGTAGCAGTGTTAGGGAGTCTTTGCCCAAGGTCTCCTACTAAATAGGTGCTGGCTTACTGAACAGGCAGAGCCAAGATTCGAACCCTGGTCTCCTGTGTCAGAGGCAGAGCCCTTAACCATTACACTATCCAGACACAAAGATTCACAACATCATTTCCTCATGTAAGTACCGACTAATTACCAGAGAAAAACAAACACTATGAAACAAGGAACATAAGAAATTATTAACTCCAAGTGAACATAAAACAGACAAGTATTAAAACCCATATAAGCCCAGTACAAATGTTTCCCTAGCACTGCGCCAACAGGAAGAGCAGGTTAAAGTGAAAGGAGGTGAAGCTGAACCTTCCGGGATGAAGGCCGGGTGCACACTTAGCAGAAACAATAGCTTTGCGGAAAACGCTGCATTTTTGCCGCAAATGGAAGTCTATGCAAGTCTATGCATATGCGTTTTGTATGAGTGCATTTTTTAAAAACGCTAGTTTTGTTGCATCCTATTCAAAAACACACATAATGAAAGTCAATGGGAATGCAATGTATTGCGTTTTGTATGCGTTTTTATATGCTTTTTTTTTTTTGTCTTCCTAGTGATTTGCATAAATTGAAATATAAAAACACATTAAAAACGCATACAAAACACATTCGTTATGTATATGTACGGTGACCATACGTCCCGCTTTACCCGGGACAGGTCCCGGATTCGGGGTCTCCTGTCCCAGGCTGCATGAGGTCCCGGGAAACGTCCCGCTTTTAGCCGCGGGACGTCCTGGCCTCAAGACTCTGGCCACCATCCATTGCATGAACTGGCCGCGGCGTCTAATAGATGCAGCACCAGTTCATAGCCCGCAGTCCCACTCCAGCCTGCATAGTCTTCCGGCAGGCAGAGCAGGGCTACGGGAAGATGGCGTATGAAGCCCTGTACTGGAGACTATTTGTGTCTCCAGTACAGGGCTTCGGGCTCCATCTTCCTGTAGCCCTGCTATTCTATTCAGCGCAGGAGAATCGTCCGGGGAGCTGCGCACCAGAGGCCGGCCGGGAGAGGAGACTTCTGTCAGGTGAGTAAATTCCTTTTTTTGCAGGTGAAATGTTGCCCACTACGTTATTTTCTGCTAAAAAGTTGCCCACTGCATTATTTTCTGCTAAAATGTTGCCCAAATTGCGTTTGTTTTCTGGTGAAATGTTGCCCACATTGCGTGTCTGGGGTAACTGTTGCTGCACTTATTATTTAATGGTCACAGTTGGCTATATAGTTGGGAAGGCCCCCCCCCCCCTGATCCCTCCCACGCCCATTTTTTCGGCGCACCCCCCCCCCCCCCTCCTTCCCCAGGATGGACCCAGAAAAATCTGGTCACTGTAGTATATGCGAACCGCAAATGTGAAAAAAACGCTAGAAAAATGCAAAAAACGCAAACGCACACACAAAAAAAAATGCACTACAGAAAACGTGACCTTTCACGTTCTGTTATGTGTGCACCAAGCCGAAGGAGGAAGTGCTTCTGAACGTTCTATAACACGCTACCTCTTCGAAAAAAGTGCTTGGCTAATGTATTTTTGTGAAATGGATCACACCAGAGCGATGTGATTTTTTTTCCCAAACGCGGGTCCTGCAGCATTTCTGAGGCGAGTCAGCCTCATTCTTAAGTATAGGAAAGTGGAAAACTGCTGTAAAAAAAAAACGGAATAGAGATTTTCCAGCTCAAACTGTAAAACAAAATTAAAAATTGCTACAACAAAAATGCTCCAAAAATCGCTAGGCATAACTAGAAAAAAAATCACTAGCCACATGCTTCAAAAATGCTGAGCGTTTGTGATTGCGCTAGCGATTTGTGGTGCGCACTAGCCCCGAGGCAGGGAGCACAGCGACCCCAGGCGGCAACATGGGTAAGTAAACCCCTTCCTGCCACGCCCGGGTCCACCAGCACTCAGGGTTGGTTTTGCCTCAGGTGTACAATGGTGCTTGAACATGTGTGAACCCTTTAAGATTTACTATATTTTTTTATGAACAAAGTGGAGGAGTAAAAAAGTGGAAACAGCAAGCTCATACAGCAGCACCACACTGGAGTAGGCAAAACAAACAAAAAAAAAAATCACAACAATTTTATTCAAATATAACAAATTCACATAGGTTAATAAAAACAATTAAAAACACGTCATATGAATACGTCAATGAAATTTCCCTCCTCCATCCCTCCCTTACCAATGCGTCTCAGGTTGTCCCCTTGCCTTTCCTCCCAGCGGCTCCCTTGTCTCATCCACCCCTCGCCTCTTTTGCTCCTGCCACCATTGATGAAGTCAGCCTGCTGCTAGTGGCTTCCCCCCCCACATCCTCTCCCTGTGATCCGGTACCCGCGAATACTCTTCGTCCCCACTTCTCTGACCTGGCCCCAGTCCTCACCTCCTTGTTCAATCTCTCCCTTTCCACAGGCATCTTCCCCAAAGCATTCAAACAGGCCACTGTGCTTCCCCTGCTGAAAAAACCCTCACTCGACCCATCCCTACCCTCAAACTACCGCCCAATCTCCCTCCTTCCCTATGCTTCTAAACTCCTTGAACGCCTAGTCCACCAGCGCATTACCCAATACATCAACACCAATGCCCTACTTGACCCCCTACAGTCTGGATTCCGACCTGCGCACTCAACTGAAACAGCCCTCGCCAAGGTGGTCAACGACCTTACCCTTGCCAAGGCCAAAGGCAGTTATTCCATCCTGCTCCTCCTTGACCTCTCTGCAGCATTTGACACTGTTGACCACTCCCTCCTCCTCCAATCACTACAGTCCATGGGCATCCATGGGCTTGCCTTGGCCTGGATCTCCTCCTACCTATCCAATCGCTCCTTCACCACTTCCTTCAATGGCTCCTCCTCAACTCCTGCCCCCCTTTCAGTTGGGGTCCCCCAGGGCTCTGTTCTAGGCCCCCTTCTTTTCTCCATATACACTTCCTCAATTGGCAAGCTTATCTCCTCCCTGGGCTTCAATTACCACCTTTATGCAGATGACACTCAGATTTACCTCCATACCCCCGATCTCTCAGCCACCACCATAAACAAGGTCTCCTCGTGTCTCTCAGCAATTTCCTCCTGGATGTCAGCTAGGTTCCTAAAGCTTAACCTAGACAAAACTGAGCTCCTGATCCTTCCACCCCATGCTGCTGCACCCATCCCAGGTTTCCACCTCACAATCGACAACACAACCATTCTCCCTACCTCCCAGGCCCGCTGCCTGGGTGTCACCTTGGACTCTGACCTCTCCTTCATCCCACACATCCAAAACATCACAAGAGCCTGCAATTTCCACCTCCGTAATATCTCCAAGATCCGCCCATTCTTAACCCCGGACACGACCAAACTGCTCATCCATGCCCTCATCATCTCCCGCCTTGATTACTGTAACTCACTCCTTTCTGGCCTCCCCCTGAAACGCACTGCCCCCCTTCAATCAGTGATGAACGCGGCTGCAAGACTCATCCATTCTTCGCACCGCTCTGCATCCACATCTCCCCTTTGTGAATCCCTGCACTGGCTCCCTATCCGTCTCAGGATAAGTTTCAAGATTCTATGCCTGGCGTATAAATCTGTGCACAAAACATGCCCTACCTACATCTCGCAGCTTGTTCACAAGTATACACCAGGTCGCCCCCTCCGTTCCTCCAACGACCTTCGCCTCACCACCCCGCGCATTTCACACTCCCATGCCCGCCTCCAGGATTTCTCAAGAGCTGCCCCCACCCTCTGGAATGCCCTTCCACCACCCATCAGACTTGCTCCCTCTTTCAACACATTCAAGCAAGCCCTCAAAACCCACCTCTTTATGATGGCCTACCCACCTCCTACCACACAGTAACTCTCTAAGGAATATTTAACAGCCCCCCCTAGTGTTTCCACCCCTCCCTTTAGATTGTAAGCCTCTGGCAGGGTCCTCCACTCCCTAGTGTAATCTACAGGATCATGTGCTCCTGTCCTATGACAGCCTGTACTTGTATTACTGGGCCTACCTAACCAGCCCATATTGCATGATCATGTATTTTGTACAATTTGTATGTATAACTTTGTTCTATGTGTATAACCCTATGTATGTCATCCTTGTATCATTGTATATATTTATTGTCCAGCGCTGCGTAATATGTTGGCGCTTTATAAATACAATAAATAATAATAATAATAATAATACCGTCTGTAAATCACATATTCAATCATATATAAATATGGCAATAATAAACCATCATAGCAGCACTTCGTGTTAAAGTATCAGTTGTGCAGCAGCAGTACCATATAATAAACTGACACCTGGAGCGTTCAGGGCCCGTTTCCACTATCGCGAATCTGCATGCGTTTCCTGCATGCAGATTCGCACACCCAATACAAGTGGATGGGCCTGTTTCCACTTGTCAGTTTTGCTGTGCGTTTTTCTGTGCAGGATTTTTCTGCATGGCACAGCCCTCAGAATTCGCCTGCGTGTGGAATGCAGGCGAATCGCACGCAATGCATTTAATAGGGAAATCGCATGCGTGTTCCCCATGCGTTTTTTTGCCGCGAATTTGCATAGGTACCAATGTTAATTCACACAGGCAGTGACATGGTTAAAATCGCATATACCCTCACCTATGCGAATTCGCGGCAAAAAAACGCATGCGGAATCGCATCCGCATGCGACTTCATCAGCGGTGGAATCCAGGCGATTCCGCACCGCAATAGTGGAAACGAGCCCTCAAGGTTGAACTCCCTCAGGATATGAACCCAGGTTCAGTAACCTCTGAAAATAGGGTGCTAATTACATGACATAGGTCTCAGTCAATGTGAATGCTATAAAGAACAAAGTGAAAAATAGATGCAAATGCAGGGGTGTAGCAATAGGGGTTGCAGAGGTTGCGACCGCATTGGGGCCCTTGGGCCAGAGGGGCTCCGAGGGGCCCTCCCTCAACTGCAAAATTAGCTTTCTATTGGTCCTGTGCTCATAGTAATCACTTCTATAGATACTTTGAATAGAGGTAATTATTAACAAACTGTTCCCCATCCCCTTCTTGCACCTCTGACACTGTAGTTGCCATTGGCAGGGATTGCTATGTATAGAGTGCTTGGGGGTAATCAGTAACAAGCTGCTCCCCATCCCCTTCTTGTACCTCTGACACTGTAGTTGCCATTGGCAGGGATTGCTATGTATAGAGTGCTTGGGGGTAATCAGTAACAAGCTGCTCCCCATCCCCTTCTTGCACCTCTGACACTGTAGTTGCCATTGGCAGGGATTGCTATGTATAGAGTGCTTGGGGGTAATCAGTAACAAGCTGCTCCCCATCCCCTTCTTGCACCTCTGACACTGTAGTTGCCATTGGCAGGGATTGCTATGTATAGAGTGCTTGGGGGTAATCAGTAACAAGCTGCTCCCCATCCCCTTCTTGCACCTCTGACACTGTAGTTGCCATTGGCAGGGATTGCTATGTATAGAGTGCTTGGGGGTAATCAGTAACAAGCTGTTCCCCATCCCCTTCTTGCCCCTCTGACACTGTAGTTGCCATTGGCAGGGATTGCTATGTATAGAGTGCTTGGGGGTAATCAGTAACAAGCTGCTCCCCATCCCCTTCTTGCTCCTCTGACACTGTAGTTGCCATTGGCAGGGATTGCTATGTATAGAGTGCTTGGGGGTAATCATTAACAAGCTGTTCCCCATCCCCGTCTTGCACCTCTGACACTGTAGTGGCCATTGGCAGGGATTGCTATGTATAGAGTGCTTGGGGGTAATCAGTAACAAGCTGCTCCCCATCCCCACCTTGCACCTCTGACACTGTAGTTGCCATTGGCAGGGATTGCTATGTATAGAGTGCTTGGGGGTAATCAGTAACAAGCTGTTCCCCATCCCCTTCTTGCCCCTCTGACACTGTAGTTGCCATTGGCAGGGATTGCTATGTATAGAGTGCTTGGGGGTAATCATTAACAAGCTGCTCCCCATCCCCTTCTTGCACCTCTGACACTGTAGTTGCCATTGGCAGGGATTGCTATGTATAGAGTGCTTGGGGGTAATCATTAACAAGCTGCTCCCCATCCCCGTCTTGCTCCTCTGACACTGTAGTGGCCATTGGCAGGGATTGCTATGTATAGAGTGCTTGGGGGTAATCAGTAACAAGCTGTTCCCCATCCCCTTCTTGCACCTCTGACACTGTAGTGGCCATTGGCAGGTTTTGGTGCGCCGCATCAATTGTTATGTATAGAGTGCTTGGGGGCCCATTGTAAAACTTGCATCGGGGCCCACAGCTCCTTAGCTACACCACTGTGCAAATATACATATCAAAAAAACAAGAAACAGTTAATCCCATAAACATGAATATAGGCGCAGATGTCCTGGCACCCTAGACTCCGCCCTCCATGCATGTAGGCCCGGATTTACATCACAGGAGCCTATAGGCGCAGATGTCCTGGCACCCTAGACTCCGCCCTCCATGCATGCAGGCCCGGATTTACCTCAGAGGAGCCTATAGGCACAGATGTCCTGGCACCCTAGACTCCGCCCTCCATGCATGCAGGCCCGGATTTACCTCAGAGGAGCCTATAGGCACAGATGTCCTGGCACCCTAGACCCCGCCCTCCATGCATGCAGGCCCGGATTTACATCACAGGAGCCTATAGGCACAGATGTCCTGGCACCCTAGACTCCGCCCTCCATGCATGCAGGCCCGGATTTACATCGCAGGAGCCTATAGGCGCAGATGTCCTGGCACCCTAGACTCCGCCCTCCATGCATGCAGGCCCAGATTTACATCACAGGAGCCTATAGGCAAAGATGTCCTGGCACCCTAGACTCCGCCCTCCATGCATGCAGGCCCGGATTTACATCACAGGAGCCTATAGGCACAGATGTCCTGGCACCCTAGACTCCGCCCTCCATGCATGCAGGCCAGGATTTACATCACAGGATCCTATAGGCACAGATGTCCTGGCACCCTAGACTCCGCCCTCCATGCATAAAGGCCCGGATTTACATCACAGGAGCCTATAGGCACAGATGTCCTGGCACCCTAGACCCCGCCCTCCATGCATGCAGGCCCAGATTTACATCACAGGAGCCTATAGGCACAGATGTCCTGGCACCTTAGATTCCGCCCTCCATGAACCTACAAACCCCCACCGAACCGTACCGCAAGTGTGCTGGTTGGCCCAGCTGTCACTTCTCCCTTCCTTGCCCTTTATAGGTGCCCCTTAGACAGGGCCGGATCAAGACCAAGTTGCGCCTGGGGCAAGGTCAGGTTTTGGCGCCTAAACTGCCATTTTGCCGCCTTTTTAAGAATTCAACAAACTGCGCCTGGGGCAAGATACCCGCTTCCCCCCCCCCCGATCCATCCCTGCCCTTAGCATTAGATAGCCATAAGTACCCTCAGTATTAAGTAGCTAATGGTGTCCCCAACTGAAGGGAGATCTCATCAGTGGAATGCTGACACCCAGATGAGTAGCCTCTCATTTACTCGCTGCTCTGGACTCTGCATAGGGAAGGAGGGAGTGAGGCGCTCGAGAAGGTGGAATGAGCCCCCTTTACATCAGGCGCCTATAGGCATGTGCCTACAGTGCCTTATGGTAAATCGGCCCTGTGTGAACACATATAGAAGACAGGCGGTATGGGGAAGACAGGAGCCCCTGGTGGACTTCTCCAACGGTATTGTGGCCGTCATGCCGCTTTTTCAAAGAGAAAAAGTGGCGTAACGGCCAGGGCCGGGCCAATGCAGAGGCGAGAGAGGCTCCAGCCTCAGGGCGCAGTGTAGGAGGGGGTGCAGGGCGGGGCCAAGGCAGAGGCGAGAGAGGCTCCAGCCTCAGTGAGCAGTGTAGGAGGGGTGCAGGGCGGGGCTGAGGCAGAAGTGAGAGAGGCTCCAGCCTCAGAGCACAGTGTAGGAGGGGTGCAGGGCGGGGCCAATGCAGAGGCGAGAGAGGCTCCAGCCTCAGGGCGCAGTGTAGGAGGGGTGCAGGGTGGGTCTGAGGCAGAAGTGAGAAAGGCTCCAGCCTCAGGGCGCAGTGTAGCAGCTGGTTAATGATTGCCACTAGTCAAAGTATCTATAGAAGTGATTATTACCAGCACAGGACCAATAGAGGGGCGCACAACTCACTCAGCTTTCATTCCACTATTGTGTTTGAAGCAGAGAGAAATAAGAAAAGGGGAGACATGGCAGTGACTGCAAGCCAGATAACTAGAGATTAGAGAGTTGGGGGCGCCTCTTAGTGTAAAAGCAATCAGTGTGTGACGGCTGGGGTGGGAGGGATGAGAGGGGCATCTTAGTGTAATAGCAATCAGTGTGTGACGGCTGGGGTGGGAGGGATGGGGAGGGGCCTCTTAGAGTAATAGCAATCAGTGTGTGATGGCTGGGGTGGGAGGGATGGGTAGGAGCCTCTTAGTGTAATAGCAATCAGTGTGTGATGGCTGGGGTGGGAGGGATGGGTAGGAGCCTCTTAGTGTAATAGCAATCAGTGTGTGATGGCTGGGGTGGGAGGGATGGGGAGGAGCCTCTTAGTGTAATAGCAATCAGTGTGTGACGGCTGGGGTGGGAGGGATGGGGGAGGGGCCTCTTAGTGTAATAGCAATCAGTGTGTGACGGCTGGGGTGGGAGGGATGAGGGAGGGGCCTCTTAGTGTAATAGCAATCAGTGTGTGACGGCTGGGGTGGGAGGGATGGGAGGGTCCTCTTAGTGTAATAGCAATAAGTGTGTGACGGCTGGGGTGGGAGGGATGGGGGAGGGGCCTCTTAGTGTAATAGCAATCAGTGTGTGATGGCTGGGGTGGGAGGGATGGAGGTGCCTCTTAGTGTAATAGCAATCAGTGTGTGACGGCTGGGGTGGGAGGGATGGGGGAGGGGCATCTTAGTGTAATAGCAATCAGTGTGTGATGGCTGGGGTGGGAGGGATGGGGAGGAGCCTCTTAGTGTAATAGCAATCAGTGTGTGATGGCTGGGGTGGGAGGGATGGGGGCGTGGCCTCTTAGTGTAATAGCAATCAGTGTGTGATGGCTGGGGTGGGAGGGATGGGGGAGGGGCCTCTTAGTGTATTAGCAATCAGTGTGTGACGGCTGGGGTGGGAGGGATGGGGAGGGGCCTCTTAGTCTAATAGCAATCAGTGTGTGATGGCTGGGGTGGGAGGGATGGAGGGGTGCACTTTGGTGTCTCTCAGCCTTGGGTGCCGGAGGATCTTGTTCCGGCTCTGGTAACGGCCACGATACCAGTGGAGAAGAATATGTACATTTGCACCTATTTTTCACTTTGTTATTTATATTATTCACATTTTCAGAGGTTACTGAACCCGGGTTCGTATCCTGAGGGAGTTCAACCTTGAACGCTGCAGGGGCTCGATTCACAAAGCAGTGCTAACTGTTAGCACTGGCCCTTATCACGTCTAAACTGAGTGTAAATGTGAGAAGTAGTGATCACGCGCAAAGTACCGCACGCAAAGTTTTGTGCTCACTGCACAGAGCGCAGGGCGCTCCGCGCGAAGTGCCCATTAAAGCCTATGGGACTTAGTAGGTAGGAGGTAGTTAGCGCACGATCTGATTGAGAAAATCGGTGCTAACCTACTTAGCACCCTGGTTAGCACGCCTAAAGACTTTAGACGTGCTAAGTAGGTTAGCACCGCATAGTGAATCAAGCCCCCGGTGTCAGTTTATTATATGGTACTGCACCATTGATACTTTAATACGAAATTGCTGCTATGATGGTTTATTATTGCCGTACTTATATATGATTGAATATGTGATTTACAGACGGTATGACGTGTTTTTAATTGTTTTTATTAATCTATGTGAATTTGTTATATTTGAAAAAATTGTTGTTTTTTGCCTACTCCAATATGAGCTTGCTAATTCCACTGTTTTGCCTTGTTTATTACAGCTCTAGCACACACTCTGGTATGAGTGCAGTGATTCTATTTGTCACTATATGCACACTATCTAGCCCATTTCTCCATACAGAACAACTTCAGCTCTTGAATATTGGTGAGTTTCTTTACATAGGTTGCTTGCTTTAGGCCTTTCCACAACATTTAATCTGGATTAAAGTCAGGACCTTGACTTGGTCATTCCAGAACATTGACTTTATTCTTCAGGCAGGGAACACACTTGTCTTTCAGTTTTCTGTGCGCATTTTCCTGCATACTTTTTCTGCACACCAAGTGTGTCTCTATGCAGGAAAACGCGCGTTTTTTTATAGCAGCTGATGTAATTGATACAAAAAACTGACAAAATGTGCAGAGTCATGATGCAGAATGTCAGATTTTTTTCTGCGCGCGAACAAAATATTAAATGTGTACTAGCCCATTGATTAAAGCCAATGGGTACTGCTAGAAAAATAAAAAAGTCAGATACTCACCTAATGAGAGGGAAGGCTCGGTCCTAATGAGCCTTCCCTCTCCTCTCCCGGTGCCCTCGGTGCTGCGCTGGCTCCCCCGTACGTGTCCGCCGCCGCAGGGACTTCGGAGGTCTTCGGGACTCAGCACTCGGGCTCCAGAAGACGGGCCGCTCCATACTACGCACGCGGGAGTGCGTCATAGAGGGTGCTCGCGCATGTGTACTATGGAGCGGCCCTGTCCTCGGGAGCCCGAGTGCTCCCGAAGGCTTCCGAAACATCCCTTTCGGCTGCGGAAGTGGCAGTATTTGACTGAACTGGTCGAATACTGCCACGGGGGATCCTGCGCGGGACCGGGCACCGGGAGAGGAGAGGGAAGGCTCATTAGGACCGAGCCTTCCCTCTCCTCAGGTGAGTATCCTTTTTTTTTTTTTTTTTTTAACGGTAAACATTCAATTTAACATGAGTTCTCAGTTTTTCTGTGCAGAAAACGCGTACCAAAACAGTCAAGTGTGTTCCCTCCCTCAACCAATCTTTGGAAGAACGTCTTGTGAGTTTAGCATCATTGACTGTCTCTTTAGATATAGGTCACATGGACAATTGTCTTGACGTTTTCCCCTAGAAATCTCTGGAATAGCTCAGATTTCATAGTTCTACCAAGGATAACAAGTTGTCCAAACCAAGATGCCACAAAACAAGTCAACACTAGAACACTCTCATCCCTTATGCTTCACAGATGAGATATGGTCCTTATTGCTTGATCATAATTAATGTTCCTTTTTCCGGCCAAACCGTTTCTTTTAGCGTCATCTGTCCCCCAAAAATTCTTCCTGCTGGTATTTCCACCTGATCATAGCAAACTGTAGATGGTGAGTACTGTATATACTCAGTAATATTCTAAGAGGACAGCAGTGGCTTTCTCCTTGCTACCTTGCCATACACGTCATTGCTGTTCAGTCTTTTCCTGATGGTAGACTCGTGAAAATCCACATCCACCAATGCGAGACATAGCAAGATAGCCAGGCCCAGGAAATCCAGAAAAATGGAGAAAAAAAACAAAGGAAGAATACTAGCAGCCAATAGTGCAAATAACACTGTATAATCCAAGGGCTAAGAGTTGGTCCCCTGTAGCCGAATGGGCCCCGATGAGGTTGCTACCTCTGCACCCCCTATTGCTACACCGCTGATACCCACGCTGAGAATCCCGATCCCGCTTGGCGTGGGGTCTTCAATCCTGGTGGTCGCTCTCCAGTACTTATAGTAGACTCCTTAGTGGAGGAAGTATGCCAGGGTAAACTCCCAACAGGGGGAGAAAACGAAAATAACAACTTCTCAACAGAGGTGCAAACAGTAAATTACTGGTGGGTGGAGGCGGCAAAACAAAGATAACACAAATGAAAACTGTTAATGAGAGACAGACCTTCAGTTG
Source organism: Hyperolius riggenbachi (assembly GCF_040937935.1). Lineage (NCBI taxonomy): Eukaryota > Metazoa > Chordata > Amphibia > Anura > Hyperoliidae > Hyperolius > Hyperolius riggenbachi. The sequence continues at coordinate 8,288,854 of NC_090656.1, forward strand.
CTAGAAGTTACCCTGGGCGGATTATTACACGCCTTGCACTTGCAGTTATCTTTGATGGTCAGCCACGTCCATGAGTGAGATAACAATCTTTAATTTCTTTCATTACTACACAATCTGACTGTTGATTAGTGGAGTCCAAACCCTTTCTGAGAGCTGGCCTTGTGGCCTTATCCAGTTTTATGGGTATCAGCACAGATTTCTCAGACAATCTCAGCCACCCCTTCTGCTTGAGAGCCGAGACAAATCCACAAATGTGTTGTACGTGTTATTAGGCTTTCCTGGATCCCTGTCCCTCAAATAAACAGGTTCTCTCACTCACCCCCTGATTGACATCCTGCCAAAACCACCGCACAAATGTCGCATTCAAGTAACATGGTAATCCTAAAGAGGAACTTTCGCGAAAATCTTAAAATTTTAAACACATACAAATAAGAAGTACATTTCTCCCAGAGTGAAATGAGCCATAAATTACTTTTCTCCTATGTTGCTGTCACTTACAGGAGGTAGTAGAAATCTGACATTACCGACAGGTTTTGGGTTAGTCCATGTCTTCATAGGGGATTCTTGGCATGGCCTGTATTCTTTATAAAGACATTCCCTGGAAATGATTAATACAAAGATGCTAGCCATCCTCCCTGCACACTATTGGCTGTTGGACGGAGCAACTGCCATTCACTAAGTGCTTTTAAAAATAAAGAAAACCATGAGAACCCCCCTATGAGAAGATGGGCTAGTCCAAAATCTGTTGGTTCTGTCAGATTTCTACTACTTCCTGTAAGTGACAGCAACACAGGAGAAAAGTAATTTATGGCTCATTTTACTCTGGAAGAAACGAACTTCTTATTTGTCTATGTTTTACATTTTTAGATTTTTTGCGACAGTTCCTCTTAAGGATTAATTTAGTTTTCCACACACATTGGATGATTTGTCTGTTTTTTTCGCATATACAGTACCTTTAGGACTTTTTCTATATTTTTATACAAATTAGATCTAAAACATCATCTGATTTTCAAAAGGTTCCCAAATTTTTTTAAGCACAGCCCAGTACAGTATTCACGATTGCATAAAAATCCTGCACATTAATACAACTTCAGATTTCATCTATAAATATGACTGAAAAAGGAGGGTAGATATGTGTGCTTTGTCTTTAAACATTAAATAAACAAATTTTTTTTTGCAAAAAAAAAAAAAAAAGTGTAAAGTACCTGATGTAGCAGTTGAAGGCTGTTGCTCCCTCTTGCCTGCAGGCTTGGAGTGACTGGTTGCTTCCTCCGTCCCCCTCTCTGTCTGAGACCAGCTCCCTTCCAAGGACCTGAGTAGAGAGAGGGAGGTGGTTATTGCATTGGCTGTAGAACAGTAGAGAGGCGTGGCTTCAGTTCAATCATCCACCAGTTACTCGTGTGAGCTGATTGGGATAAAGTATATGAGCAGCAGCAGCAAGTTAGGAAACCGGCATCAATCAACTGATGCACTTTTTTTTTTTTTTTGTGAGAATTATTTTTTACTTAGGCGCCCTGTAGTGACATATAGGAGAATGCAGTAAAGAGGCCCTGTAGTGACATATAGCAGAATGCAGTAAAGAGGCCCTGTAGTGGCATATAGCAGAATGCAGTAAAGAGGCCCTGTAGTGACATATAGTGGAATGCAGTATGGAGGCCCTGTAGGAACATATAGCAGAATGCAGTAAAGAGGCCCTGTAGTGACCTATAGCAGAATGCAGTACAGAGGCCCTGTAGTGACCTATAGCAGAATGCAGTAAAGAGGCCCTGTAGTGACATATAGCAGAATGCAGTAAAGAGGCCCTGTAGTGACATATAGCAGAATGCAGTAAAGAGGCCCTGTAGTGACATATAGCAGAATGCAGTAAAGAGGCCCTGTAGTGACATATAGCAGAATGCAGTAAAGAGGCCCTGTAGTGACATGGAGCAGAATGCAGTAAAGAGGCCCTGTAGTGACATATAGCAGAATGCAGTAAAGAGGCCCTGTAGTGACATATAGTAGAATGCAGTAAAGAGGCCCTGTAGTGACATATAGCAGAATGCAGTAAAGAGGCCCTGTAGTGACATATAGTAGAATGCAGTAAAGAGGCCCTGTAGTGACATATAGTAGAATGCAGTAAAGAGGCCCTGTAGTGACATATAGCAGAATGCAGTAAAGCGGCCCTGTAGTGACATATAGCAGAATGCAGTAAAGAGGCCCTGTAGTGACATATAGCAGAATGCAGTAATGAGGCCCTGTAGTGACATATAGCAGAATGCAGTAAAGAGGCCCTGTAGTGACATATAGCAGAATGCAGTAAAGAGGCCCTGTAGTGACATATAGGGGAATGCAGTAAAGAGGCCCTGTAGTGACACACAGCAGAATGCAGTAAAGAGGCCCTGTAGTGACATATAGGGGAATGCAGTAAAGAGGCCCTGTAGTGACATATAGCAGAATGCAGTAAAGAGGCCCTGTAGTGACATATAGCAGAATGCAGTAAAGAGGCCCTGTAGTAACATATAGCAGAATGCAGTAAAGAGGCCCTGTAGTGACATATAGCAGAATGCAGTAAAGAGGCCCTGTAGTGACATATAGGGGAATGCAGTAAAGAGGCCCTGTAGTGACATATAGCAGAATGCAGTAAAGAGGCCCTGTAGTGACATATAACAGAATGCAGTAAAGAGGCCCTGTAGTGACATATAGCAGAATGCAGTAAAGAGGTCCTGTGGTGACATATAGCAGAATGCAGTAAAGAGGCCCTGTAGTGACATATAGCAGAATGCAGTAAAGAGGCCCTGTAGTGACATTTAGTAGAATGCAGTAAAGAGGACCTGTAGTGGCATATAGCAGAATGCAGTAAGGAGGCCCTGTAGTGGCATATAGTAGAATGCAGTAAAGAGGCCCTGTAGTGGCATATAGCAGAATGCAGTAAGGAGGTCCTGTAGTGACATATAGCAGAATGCAGTAAAGAGGTCCTGTGGTGACATATAGCAGAATGCAGTAAAGAGGCCCTGTAGTGACATATAGCAGAATGCAGTAAAGAGGCCCTGTAGTGACATTTAGTAGAATGCAGTAAAGAGGACCTGTAGTGGCATATAGCAGAATGCAGTAAGGAGGCCCTGTAGTGGCATATAGTAGAATGCAGTAAAGAGGCCCTGTAGTGGCATATAGCAGAATGCAGTAAGGAGGTCCTGTAGTGACATATAGCAGAATGCAGTAAAGAAGCCCTGTAGTGACATATAGGGGAATGCAGTAAAGAGACCATGTAGTGACATATAGCAGAATGCAGTAAAGAGGCCCTGTAGTGACATATAGCAGAATGCAGTAAAGAGGCCCTGTAGTGGCATATAGTAGAATGCAGTAAAGAGGCCCTGTAGTGACATATAGCAGAATGCAGTAAAGAGGCCCTGTAGTGACATATAGGGGTATGCAGTAAAGAGGCCCTGTAGTGACATATAACAGAATGCAGTAAAGAGGCCCTGTAGTGACATATAGCAGAATGCAGTAAAGAGGCCCTGTAGTGACATATAGCAGAATGCAGTAAAGTGGCACTGTAGTGACATATAGCAGAATGCAGTAAAGTGGCACTGTAGTGACATATAGTAGAATACAGCAAATTATTCAGGATACCCACTTTTACGGTAATTTTCCTGGTTTCAGAAACACTTCCTATAGCTATATGTTGCTGTAAATTGGGATGTTGCCTAGGCTGTTTAGCTATATGGAATTCCACCCCCCACCCCCGAGCATTTTGGGAGATCAGGCATTATTTTCACTGGTTTTGGAACTCTCAGTAAAACATTCTGCAGAGCTGCACCAATATTTAACCACCTGTGATAAATGTCAGAATGTAAATCAGGGAGAGGAAAGATATTACATTGGGCAAACACTGACTAAATCATTTCTAAATAAATATTGTTAAAAAAACAAAACCCCATCTTATTCATTATGCTATTTTCAGTACAGTTCCTGTAACATTTTATATGCAGTAAAAGTAAAAACAAATATTGATAATGAATGCATCAAAGTTCCAAAAAGAATCCACATGTTACTGGACTGGCACTCTCAAAATACAAGATTTATTTAACTGACACCTGAAGTGAGAGGGACATGGAAGCTAAGTTAGTAATTCCCTTTTAAACAATGCAGATTGCCTGGCTGTCCTGCTGATGCTCTGCCTCTAATACTTTTAGTCATAGCCCCTAAACCAGCATGCAGCAGATCAGGTGTTTCTGACTGAAGTGTGACTGGATAAGCTTCAGGCCTGGAACCCACTACAAATCACTATCACAATCGCCAGCGTTTTTTAACCACTTAACCCCCCCCCCCCCCCCAGTGCTAACTTTCTCCGTCCCTCTGCGCACCGCTTCACCCCCAGGGACGGAGAAAGGCGCACTTTTTTGTTTACTGGCTGGGAGTGGACGGGGACCTTGCGCGCACACTCCAGCCAGTCCGCACAGCAGGGGACTAATTGGACTTTAGGAACAAGTGTTCCTAAATCCAATTAGACTCGCCGATTGCGAATAGAATGAAGACGGCTTCTGTTTGAAGCCGTCTTCGTTCATAACAAAGTAACGTAAACAAATGTGCAGCGCGCGATCGCACGCCCCCACAACCCGCACCTGCGTACACAAACCCGGGCTCTGCAGTTCAATGATTGGTTATGGGGACCCCAGTCCCCAATAACCAATCAGATTACAGTAATAAGGAAATGGAAGCAGCGCTGAAAGGTAAACATCGCGCTGGTGTTTCAGGGGTAAAACCCCTCAGTTGTGAAGTGGTTAAGCAGCGTTTTGTAAGCAAATTCATGAGCATTTTCCAGCGGTTTTGGGAGCGATTTTAAAAAGTGTAAGCGTTTTGCCAGCGATTGTGATAGCGATTTGCGATTTTAATTCTGATTGGTCCTTTCAATGTATCATTTTTTTTACAGTTTACAGTCATTTAAAATCGTACTCAAATCGCTATGTGTAGCGATTCATGAGCGATTATGCCAGCGTTTATATACTTTACATTGACACGCTAACGCTCCCAAAATGCTGCACGTCCTGCAATTTTGCTAATCCCAATCACTACTGTGGAATTTGGCCCATTGATTAACATTAGCTGAGCGTTTGGGGAAATCGCTAGTGTTTTAAATCGCTCCCTAAACGCTCAAAAAAAAAATTTCTCTAGTGGGTTCCAGGCCTCCTGCTCGTTTCAGGTGTGTTTTTCAGACACTACTGATGCCACAGAGAACAACAGGACAGCCAGGCAACTGGTATTGTTTAAAAGGAAATAAGTGTCAGTCTCCAATATCCCTCTCGCTTCAGGTTCCCTTTAGGGTTTTACACCTGGCTTGTGCGTTTTCAGTGTGATACCCGCCCCATCGCATAAAATGTCAATCATATGACCGTGCGACAGGATCATGTGCATAGCTCCGCCCCTCCCTACACGCCTCTCGCCCAGTGTTGTACTCCCTGCCGAACAGAAACTACCCTTTTTCCCCGTCGTTCCATGCATGCGCGCCGCACCGCCCCTGCCAACATGTTTATAGTTACCGCGTCGGCCATTGACTTGCGTGACTTCCACCGCAGAACTCGGCTGGTAATGCGCGGTTGACTTTGCAGCAGCCTATTGGGCATTTTCGGTGCGATGCAACGCAGTAAGTGTGCAGGGCCCCGTTGCTGTTGTGGTACCCTGCCGTAAAACGGTAACGCAGGTATGCAAGGCAAGTGTAAGAGGGGCCTCAAAGCACACCTAAAGTGAAAGGAATATGGAGGCTGCCATTGCCTGGCTGTCTTGGGGATCGTCTGCTTCTTAACCACAAGTGTGCAGATCAGGTGTTTCTGAGTAAGGGCCAGTCCTCACTTGGAATATCAAATCGCTAGAGTTTTGCACTGGTGATTTTAGTGCGATTAGCGCGGTAAAGAAATCACTGTACACTCTTGCGATTTTTGGCAATTGTGATTAGCGCTTTTTAGCATTCTAATCTCAATAGCTCTAAAATCGCATTAAAGGACAACTGAAGCCAGAAGATGCTGCCATATTTATCTCCTTGTAAACAATACCAGTTGCTTGGCAGTCCAGCTGGTCTATTTGGCTGCAGCAGTGTCTGAATAACACCAGAAACAAGCATGCAGCTAATCTTCTCAGATCTGACAATAATGTCAGAAACACCTGATCTTCTGCATGCTTGTTCAGGGGCTATGGCTGAAAGTATTAGAGGCAGAGGATCAGCAGGGCTGCCAGGGAACTGGTATTGCTTCAATCAGCAGTAGAAAGGGGTCGGTATGGGTATAGACCGCTCTGAAACTGCAATCCACTGTGTGTTCTGACAGCTCTCTCTCTCTCATGTTCCGCAGTACGTTTCCACAGTCTGCACCACCTCTGTGGGATTGCACCAGCTGTCACTTTCCTGCATGCCTCATCAGCGTGCCTTGGGGTGCCCATGACCTTATGCTGGTTCACCAGTTGTCCTTCCTCGGCCCACTTTTGGTAGGTACTGACCACTACAAGCTCGGAGCACCCCACAAGTACTGCCAAAAGATACTCTGCACCAATCAAATCATCACAATGTGCCCCTTGTTACCCAGATCCTTATGCTTGCCCAATGTTCCTGCTTCCAGCACATCTCCGTCAAGAGCAAGCTGTTCCCTTCCTGCCTAAAATATCCTACCTCTTGACAGGTGCCATTCTATATAATATAATGGGCTCTATTCATAAAACTTCTGAGTCGGAAAAAATCCTGGAGGTAAAATACCGCAGCGGTATTTTACACTTCTGGGTGGTCATTCATAAAAATCTTGCCAGCTGCGATAGCAGAGCGGAGATCTCCCGCTGAAAGCTGGCGGTAAGCTGTCGGAAGGCATGCGGAAACACTTCAGCCGGCAGAGTCCCTCCGTGCGCTGCTCTCTCTGGGAGGTCTGTCCCATTCACTTGTATGTAATCCGCACAATCAGAGGAAGCGGTATTTCCTGTCCACATACCGCTGCCTTCCTCTAATCTTTATGAATGGCCATTTTGTTACTTTTTTCTAGATAAATCTAGAAAAACACTGGAGAAGGCGGAAATTTCTCGCTCTGCTGGGGGATTGTAGATTTTCATGCGGGAACAGCTTTTATGAATGCCCACTTTGCTAAATGGACGGGAAAATCCGCTGTTTTGAGCGGAAAACTTGCGGTAATGGTTTATGAATAGAGCCCAATGAATGTTAATCACTTCACCTGTTGGTGGTTTTAGAATTATTTATGTCCTTATAAACAATGCACATTGCCTGGCTGCCCTGCTAAGCTTCTGTCTCTAATGTTTTTAGCCATTGACCCTGAACAAGCATGCAGCAGATCAGGTGCTTTCTGACTGAAGTCTGACCCATATCCGTATTGCTTCAGGTGTCCTTTAAAAGGAAATAACTATGACCGCCTGCATAGGTCTTCCCTCTCGGGTTCCTTTTTGGCTGGGAACACTCGAGGCAGAAACGATAGCCTTGCGGAAAATGCAGCGAAAACGCACATAATGCAAGTCATTGGGCCGCATGAAAAAAATGCATATGCTTGCATTTTGCAATGTGCGTTTTTAAAAACGCTGGTTTTGCTGCAAATTTTTCAAAAATGCATCAAAAACGCACATAATGAAAGTCAACGGTGACGCAGAAGTATTGCATTTTTGTGCATTGTGCATGCATTTTTATTTGCGTAAAAACAAACTTTGATGGCGTATTTCTGCTTCCTGTTGACTTCCTATTGATTTGCATAAAACACATAAAAAAAATGCATAAAAAATGCATAGGCAAAATTCTATATGTAAACCGCAAATTATTTAAAACACGCGCAAAACACAAGAAAAACACATGTGCCGGAAAAACCACAAATGCACGTAAAAGGCACTAAAATCACACAAACGCATATGCAGCAAAATGCTACGTTTCCCGCAGTGCCTAGTGTGTTCCCAGTCTTAAGGTGCGTACACACATGCGACTATAGTCGTTTGAAACGATCGTTCCCCGATTTCAAACGACGATCGTTTTTTAAAAAAAAGCAGCCAACGACCATTAAGTCTAACAATGGATGAGCTAGATCGTTAAAAATGAACGATCTAGCTTGGTGGATTTTTTCCAACGACGATCGTTTGCAAAATTAGTACATCGTTGGAAACGGTCGTTCATACTAGGCTTGCCATGCGCATTTCGCTATTTCTCCAGGGAACTTTTCATTTTTATGCGCAAGCGCAATACTTGCTTTACGTGATGTAACGTTCGTTCTAACGATCAGATCGTTACACACTTTTAAAAGCTAACTTTACTTAGATCGTTCTTTCGTCAATTAAAAGTTCGTTCGTCGTTCACAACGAACGATCGTTGTCGCCTGTGTGTACGTAGCTTTAAGGTGGCCATACACTCGTTAGATTAGCAGCAGATAGATTATCAGATAGATTTGTGATCTGATGTGTTTAGGAACATTTTTTACTAGGAACAGATTTCCAATAGATTTCAGTATGAAATCTATTGGAAATCGATCTGATGACATATTTTTTGCCATCAGATTTCCATTAGGTCCAATGGAAAATGATAAGCAATCTTAACAGATTGACCTAGAATTTCCAGCATGTCAGATTGATTGAAATCGATCGATCGGCCGCTAATCGGCTCAGTGTATGGGCCCCTTTAATGTTGTGGCCGATCAGTGTAGACTATTATTGTGGACATAGCGTAGTCCGTGGTGGTGGTGGGGAATGACCGAGCGGCCAGCACTGCGATCTCACCCGAGGGGGGGGGGGCAGGGATAAGAATGAGTTACCTTTGCAGAGGGCGCCGGCGTCTTGTCCTGTGGGGCAGCGGTTGGTGATCTGCAGGTAAAGACACTCTGGAGGAGTCTTATACAGCTCAGGTAATCTGACATAGACAGCGATGCGGATGGCGGAGCAGAGGTCACTGTCACTAATAATTAATCCTGCCCCTAATCGCTGTACCGGAGTGTGAAGGAAGGAGGCCGGGCCCCGGGCCACTCTCACTATGCCTGGATTAACATCTCCCAACACACAAATGTGTCACTTTGCAGCCTGCAGACATTCCCGGCATACAGCGGCTGCCCAAACAAAGTGGCGTTGTTCTGCGGAGCCCACACACTATCGCTGGGCTTATCATGGCAACATTTCAGCCGCAGGCAGGGAAACTATTACCAGCGCAAACAACTCGCTCCTGTTTCTCCTGGGAAAACAGATACATTTCTTTGGCACCTGTTCCCTTCCTCCTGAAGCCCAAAACACACACTTTCAATTTTAAAGTGAACCCGAGGTGAGAGTGACATGGAGGCGGACATATTTATTTCCTTTTAAACAACACTAGTTGCCTCACAAGTTTGCCTCAGGCAGCAAAAAGTCTAGGATCAGCCCTGCTCATAGTATACAATACTTGTTCACCATCCTACTACATGGAGGCGATAAAATTGGTTAGTGATTTGTCAATCATAATTTAAAAGGTGAGAGTGATATCTATGGAGGCTGCCATGCGTATATCAAAAAAGGGCGCCTGGAAAAAAGGGCGCGGGGTGTAGCCGAAATTAGAAGTTTGAATGCAAAACCGTATTTTTCGTTTAAGAGGTTATAAACGATAATTAAGTGCTAAATACGTTAAATAAACGGAAATGAAATGGCAAAATACCGTCTATAACAGTAAACGAATTCTGAAATGAAACGTCAAATAGCGTCTATAGCAAAAACGATATTTACACTTGTATTAAGCATAGTACTAGAATGGTAGGTTTTACAGGTATTTTACTACAATTATACCTAACTTTAGGGTCACAGATATCTCTCCTTATCCCTATCCCTCACACCTAGACCCCCCTTTGTGTAAATATACATAATGTAATAAATTGTATATGTTACATATATTGTACTATAACTATACCTAACCTTACTCTCATACAGAGCCCTCCCTGTACCTATACCTAACCCCTAGACCCCCCTGGTGGTGCCTAAAACCTAAGACTCCCCTGGTGGTGCCTAAACCTAAGGCCCGGTTCACATTAGCGGTTGTTTGCCAAACGGACCGGATGACCTGACCGGATCCGGACCGGATCCGGATCGGAACCGTACGGTTCTGATCCGGATCCGATCCGGATCCGGTCAGGTTGCATCAGGTGGCAATCAGGATGCGATCCGGATCCGTTTGGCAAAATATACGTAAAAAAAAAAAAAATGTTGGGGTCTGGGAGGTCAGCAGAAGGGGGACCTGTGGAATCAGGCCCTCTGCTGTTTAGCACTCACCTCCACCTCCGACATGCTGCCAACATCCTGCCAACACCTCCAGCTCGTGCTGCTCCACTCCAAAATGCTTGCCCATGTGTCCCCAGCCAATATCGCCGCAAAAATCCGCATAGGAAGTGGGGTAGAAGATCCGGATTTCTCAGCCAGTGTGTTGTGCGGCCTCCGGTTCCCATTTGTTTGTATTGGCCGGATGGTGCAGTCCGGCTCCGCCCCGGATACGGCTGCCGGAGGGGCCGGATGAAAAAATAGCGCATGTTGGAACGGAGGCCGGAGTCCGGATCCGGCCCGGATCCGGTCCGGCTCCGGTTCTGCAGAACGGACCCATGTGAACGGACGCATAGGCTTTAATTGCTATGCCGTGCGTCCGTTCCGTCCGTTCTGCAGGCGGTGCGGCTCCGGCACGGCGATTCCGGAGGGCCACCGCAAGTGTGAACCGGGCCTAAGACCCCCCTGGTGGTGCCTAAACCTAAGACTCCCCTGGTGGTGCCTAAACCTAAGACCCCCCTGTTGGTGCCTAAAACTAAGACCCCCCTGTTGGTGCCTAAACCTAAGACCCCCCTGTTGGCGCCTAAACCTAAGACCCCCCTGGTGGTGCCTAAACCTAAGACCCCCCTGTTGGTGCCTAAACCTAAGACTCCCCTGGTGGTGCCTAAACCTAAGACCCCCCTGTTGGTGCCTAAACCTAAGACTCCCCTGGTGGTGCCTAAACCTAAGACCCCCCTCGTGGTGCCTAAACCTAAGACCCCCCTCGTGGTGCCTAAACCTAAGACCCCCCTGGTGGTGCCTAAACCTAAGACTCCCCTGGTGGTGCCTAAATCTAAGACCCCCCTGTTGGTGCCTAAACCTAAGACTCCCCTTCTGGTGCCTAAACCTAAGACCCCCCTGGTGGTGCCTAAAACTAACCACCACCCTGGTCCTAACCCTCCCTTTACCTATCCCTAACCCCTAGACCCCCTAGTAATGCCTAAACCTAACCATCCCCACTGCACAAAACACGCTAAACACATATAAACAATAATATATTTAATCCTTAAAATACTTCACTCCAAATAACATGAATAAAATTATTTATATATTTGTAATAGAATATCTAGCCTTAAAATCACGTAGAAATCTTAAAATAACAGTAATATTTAAAGCGATATTTTAGTAACTATAATCAACGCATTAGAAGTGTAAAAACAAAGTTAATACCATAAGCGATGTATTTCTAATACAATCAGCTTTAGAAACGTTATTTAAGCATTATACATATGAAAACGAATTTTAAATGATAAAAGAAGTGTAAACGAAATTTTAGTTGTTATAGTTTTATAAGCGCATTTTTAAAACGAAAAAACTAGTTAAAACCCATATAAGCGAAATTTACAAACGAAAAAATAAGTATAATACAAAGTCTAAACGAACTTGTAAACGATATTTGTTATAAACTTTATCCTGTAAACGAAAACCTTTGTTAACACGATCCCTGTAACCGCTATTTCTCGTGCGCCCTTTTTTCCTGTCGGGCGCCGAATAGCCGATATTTTGCATTGCAGTCTATGGCGGCGCCCTTTTTGTCCACTATCCCTGTGCGCCCTTTTTTACTAGTTCCGGCTGCCATATTGGTTTTCTTTTAAACAACCCCAGTTGCCTGGCAGCCCTGCCGATCTACTTGGCTGCATTAGTGTCTGAATTACACCAGAAACAAGCACACATCGTCAGATCTGACAATAATGTCAGAAACACCTGATCTGCTGCATGCTTGTTCAGGGGCTATGGCTGAAAGTATTATAGGCAGAGGATCAGCAGGACAGCCAGGCAAGTTCATTGCTTAAAATAAATATGGCAGCCTCCATATCATTGGCTTCACTTTAAGTTTTCTCCCTAGTGATATTTTTACACCATATCAATAAAATGCCATTAAAGCCATCAGCAAGCAAGAAAATACATATAGCAGTACTTTTTCACTTACTTTTTGCAACTTTTTCAATTGCAGAGTGCTGAAAAGTAGACTTTTTTTTTTTTAAATCACAAGGGCTCAGAAAAGCACTGCTGGTGGGTACCAGGCTGTAGTGAAGGCAGGGGCGTAGCAATAGGGGTTGCAGAGGTTGCGACCGCATCAGGGCCCTTGGGCCAGAGGGGCCCCGAAGGACCCTCTCTCAACTACAGTATTAGCTCTCTATTGGTCCTGTGCTCATAATAATCACTTCTATAGATCGTTTGAATAGTGGTAATCATTAGCAAACTTCTCCCCATCCCCTTCTTGCTCCTCTGAGGCCCCGTTTCCACTATCGCGAATCCGCATGCGTCTTGCGGATGCGGATTCGCATAGACAATATAAGTGAATGGGCCTGTTTCCACTTCTGCATCTGCGGGAGCATTTTATTGTGCAGAGAAAATCTGCACGGAACACCCTGCAGAATTAGCCTGTGTGTGGAATGCAGGCGAATCGCACACAATGTATTTAATAGGGAAATCGCATGCGTTTTCCCCATGCGTTTTTTGCCGCGAATTCGCATGCGAATTCGCATAGGTACCAATGTAAATTCACACAGGCAGTGACATGGTTAAAATCGCATATACCCTCACGCATGTGGATTCGCATCCGCATGCGATTTCATCAGCGGTGGAATCCAGGCGATTCCGCACCGCAATAGTGGAAACGAGCCCTCACACTGTAGTTGCCATTGGCAGGATTTGGTGCGCCGTATCAATTGTTATGTATAGAGTGCTTGGGGGGCCCCATTGTAAAACTTGCATTGGGGCCCACAGCTCCTTAGCTACGCCACTGCCTTGAGGTGGCCACACACCATGATACAATTTTTTTCAAGGTTTCCGATCCAATTTTCTGATTGATCGAAAGCTTTGATCTGAATCTCTGAGGCACCACACACGTATTCTTGCCGCAATTTTGGAATAAAAGATCGTAAGCTCAGAAAAAAATTGGTTGATTAGAAAAATCAAGAGAAGAAAGTGAATAAATAAAGTTTGGTATGTACAGAATCATTTTTTTCTGGTTGAACACAACTTCACCATCCATCACACACCATACAATTCTTGATAAAATTGCCCTGAATTTTCCAACATGTCCAATCTCAAAAAATGGAAAAAAAAAAAAGGAAATTCGTTATGATTTCTCGGTCGAAAACAAAAGCTTTTTATTTTTCAGGACAGCCAATCATATTTATCGAATTGGTGTAAAATCGGATCTTTTAGTTGTATGGTGTGTGTCCACCTTTAGGCTTTTTTTCAATTTAACAAACTGTACGGTTGCCGAGCAGATCAGTCTGCCGCAATTTAATTGCAGCCGTATGGCAGCGGTTGTAACCCCACACGTGTCCAGCGCTGCCACCCGGTGGAGGGCCGCGACATGTCACATCTGACTATAGCCTGGTACACACATCCAATTTTAATTGGCCAATTTTACCACTACCATATAGTATCAGAGCTTACCTACACAATCCGTTGTATGGTATTATTCGAAGTGTATTGGCCCTCATTCTACATGAAGGTAGTAAAATTGGTCTAGGATTGGCCAATTAAAATTGGAAATTTGTATGCACCTTGTCTGCAGCTACACTCAGATGTGACTCTGTGGGGGCTGTCTAGCGCCAGATCCAGTCGCTGAACCAGCACCCTGCCGGTACATGACAGCAGCAAATTCACCACCTGTCAGTCAGCCTATACGTGTCATTGTAGAGTTACCCGGCAGAAAGTAAACCTCTTGTCGTGTGTGAGCTCGGCTGTGCTTGGATGTAACTCTATAGAGTGCACCCAGGTGGTGGATTCACTGCCTCCAGCCTCCCATGTGAAAGGGGCGTACCTGAGGTTGGGCAGTGCTGAAGAACAGAATTAAGATGCAAATCATTTTGACTTGCAAGCAAATATCATGTACCTTCTATGCAGCATGCAACTGGGCCATTCAACGGGCTGGTGCACACCAAAAAGCACTAGTGGATCCGCAAACACTAGCGGATTTTGAATCGGTTTTTCAGAGCGATTCTAGGCATGTTTAGGGCCTAGGGCTGATCGCAAAACGCTAGCATTTTGCTATGGCAATTTTTTGCGTTGAATGCAAAAAAAAAAAAATCACCATTCACACTTACCGATTTTTTAGCGATCGCATTTAACACTTCTATAGCACTGAAATGCGATCGCCAGGAAATCGCCTGAAAATGGTGCAGGCTACGTGTTTGCGTTTAGCGTTTTTAGGCGATTTGCGGCGATTAGTGCAAATCACCCAAGTAAGAACGGGCCCATAGGGTTTCATTGCACTAGCTCTTTTAAAAAGCGCCAGCGTTTGAGCGTTTTGCCAAAATCGCAGCAAAACGCTCAGGTGTGAATGGGCCCTTAGAGAGATTTTCTAGCGTTTTTTTTGTAGCAGATTTTATATTTTGTTACAGTAAAGCTGTTACTGAACAGCTTCTGTAACAAAAACGCCTGGAAAACCGCTCTGATCTGGCATTTTCCAGAGCGGATTTCCACTTTCCTATACTTTAATACTGAGGCAGATATGCCTCAGAAATCTAACAACTGCAGCAGCCCGGGAGTTTGCGTTTGTGGAAAAAAACGACCCGCTCTGGTGTGCACCATCCCAGTCACTTTCATTAGCCAAGCGGTCCCCCCCCCCGAAAGTATTTAAAAAAACCGCTCAGAACCACTCTTGGCGTGCACCAGCCCTAACATCAACAGAAAATGCATTTGATTGACCCAATTACATTCAATTTGCATGATATTTGCATACCAGGCAATTAGCATCCAATTGACCATCTCTGCACTTGTCTGATCTGCTGCCCATATCAAGTATTTATAAGATTGAGGGCTGGTGCACACTGAGCGGCTTTTTGGGCGTTTTCAGATCCGCTTGCGGCTGCGGATCTGCTTGGTCAATGTATCTCAATGGGGTGGTGCACACCAGAGCGGCAGGCGTTTTGCAGAAACGAAAAATGCCTGGGTGAGGCATTTTTTGGATTTCGGATGCGTTTCTGCCTCAATGTTAAGTATAGGAAAAACGCAAACCGCTCTGAAAAACGGAGCTTCAGAGCGGTTTTGCAGGCGTTTTTGTTACAGAAGCTGTTCAGTAACAGCTTTACTGTAACAATATATGAAATCTACTATACTAAAAACCGCAGCAGCAATCCGCAAAACGCTAGCAAAACGCCTCATAAAAATAAAAAAAAGCGTTTAAAAATCTGCTAGCATTTTGCGGATCTGCTAGCGGGTTTTGGTGTGCACCAGCCCTTAAAGCATACTGTAGGGGGGGTCGGGGGAAAATGAGTTGAACTTACCCGGGGCTTCTAATGGTCCCCCCGCAGACATCCTGTGCCCGCGCAGCCACTCACCGATGCTCCGGCCCCGCCTCCGGTTCACTTCTGGAATTTCTGACTTTAAAGTCTGAAAACCACTGCGCCTGCGTTGCCATGTCCTCGCTCCCGCTGATGTCACCAGGAGCGCACTTGTGAAGGCCCAGTATGGTCTGTGCCTGCGCAGTATGCTCCTGGTGACATCAGCGACCTACAGTATCCCTTTAAAGGACAACTAAAATGACAGTGATATGTAGGCTGCCATATTTTTTGTAAAAAGCTCTTTTCTAAGCACTTTTTCAGAGCGATTTTGTAATTCACTCCCTGACGCAAGTCAGGAAGTGAACTCTTTGACCCGGAAAATAATAAATACAATGTATTTATTCTTAAAAAAAAAGCTGCACAAAGTGATTTCTGCAAGCGTTTTGCGTTATTCCTATACCTTCCATTGTAGCAAAATCGCCCCACAAATAGTACAGGCAGCGCTTTCCTGAATGGATCGGAAACAAACCGCTCAGATGTGAACGCTCTCATAGGGAATTATTGCACGAGCGGTTTGTGGGTGATTTTGTAAAATAGTCTGCGCTTGAAAAAAGGGCAAAAAACGCCCCTAGTGTGAAAGGGCCCTTAACCAGCCGGGCGGTATGGACGAGCTCAGCTCGTCCATCACCGCCGGAGGCTGCCGCTCAGGCCCTGCTGGGCCGATTTGCACCAAATAAAGAGCAGCACACGCAGCCGGCACTTTGCCAGCCGCGTGTGCTGCCCGATCGCCGCCGCTCTGCGGCGATCCGCCGCGAGCAGCGGCGAAAGAGAGTCCCCCCAGCCGCCTGAGCCCAGCGTAGCCGGAACAAAAAGTTCCGGCCAGCGCTAAGGGCTGGATCGGAGGCGGCTGACGTCAGGACGTCGGCTGACGTCCATGACGTCACTCCGCTCGTCGCTATGGCGACGGTGTAAGCAAAACAAGGAAGGCCGCTCATTGCGGCCTTCCTTGTTTATTCTGGGCGCCGGAGGCGATCGGAAGAACGCCTCCGGAGCGCCCTCTAGCGGGCTTTCATGCAGCCAACTTTCAGTTGGCTGCATGAAATAGTTTTTTTTTAATTCAAAAAAAACCCTCCCGCAGCCTCCCTGGCGATCTTATCAGAACGCCAGGGTGGTTAAAGCAGAAAGGCAATGCCACAGAACAGGAAAGTTGTGCCGCACCCTGTACTACCCTTGCCTCACATACAGTGAAGCATACAGTCAATGAAAAGTATGCATCACTGTCACTGTTAACGCACACGTTTTGCGGTAACAAATTGCATGCAGTGCGTTGGGATGTTACACACCTTGAGGCCGGGTGCACACATGGCAGAAACGCTAGCGGAGCGGGAAACGCTGCATTTTATGCAGCAATGTTATTCTGTGGGACGCAGAAGGACCAGCGTTGCACTTGCGATTTACAGTAAGCGTTCTGCAGACACTGGTAGTGTTACATAATATGCAGGCTGGCTGCCAAAACGCACATAATGAAAGTCTATGGTAACACATATGCATTGCGTTTTCAATGCGTTTTTTAAAATGCGTTTTTATTTAAAGATCTCTGATGTATTTCCGCTTCCTGTTGTCTTCCTATTGGTTATTGGTTTGCATATATATATATAAATGTAAAAACGCATACAAAACGCATATGCGTATTATTAGCGAACCGCAAACGCAATTAAATGCACTCAAAATGCTTGAAAAAATGCATCTGCGCAAAAAACCCCGCAAAACGCACCAAAAACGCATTACAATAATGCAAACACACCTGCGGAAAACACCGGATTTTCACGCTATGTCATATGTGAACCCAGCCTGAGGCCACATTATAAAAACGCACGCACAATTGCCGAGCGATTCATGGAGTGATTTTGACATCGCTTTTCTAAGCGCTTTTAGAGCGACTTTCACTTTTGTGTAGCGTTTTTTTCTTCACTTCCTGACGTCAGTCAGGAGGTGAACTCTTTGCCCCGGAAATAAATAACTACAATGTATTTATTCATTAAAAGCGCTCGGGAAATTGCTTTTCAAAGGGCTTTTTCAAGCGCTTTGCGATTTCCCTATCCTTTCTATTGAATCGCAAACGCTCTGAAAATGGTGCAGGAGCCGCGTTTGCGATTGGATAGAAAGCTCATCGCTTATGTGAGAACACTCACAGCAACATTGCTTAAAAATAAGGGAAAATGCTTATAATGTGAACAAACCCTTATATCACACTGCACCGGCTGCCCTGTGAACTGAAAGGTATTGCACTGCCAGGGGCGTAACTAGAAAATGTATACAGTAAACCGACGGAGGAGTGTGCTCCCAGCCTCAGCTTATTACACTCACTCTGTCCTCTGATGGAACAGAACTAGCTCTGCAGACTTCTCCAGCATCACTTCAGTACACAGCACTTGGGGAGGGGTGGAGAGGCTGGGGGCTGGGCACTGTACACAATACCCTGCTGCACAATGAATAGGGACTGTCTACAAGTCTTTGTCTGCAAAACTTTGTACGATTCCTTATCAGTGGCTGAGTAGATGCAGTCATTAGAATTGTGCAGAGATCAGAAAGTTTTTCCTCCGTGTCCTTAACCTCCTTAGCGGTAACCCCGTGTGTGACACGGGGTAAGCCGCCGGAGGGTGCCGCTCAGGCCCTGCTGGGCCGATTTTCATAATTTTTTTTTTTGCTGGACGCAGCTAGCACTTTGCTAGCTGCGCCAGCACCCCGATCGCCGCCGCCGCGCGCCCGATCGCCGCTATCCGGTGCGGCGCGCGCCCCCCCCAGACCCCTGCGCTGCCTGGCCAATCAGTGCCAGGCAGCGACAAGGGGTGGATCGGGTCTCCCAATGACGTCCCGACGTCGGTGACGTCATCCCGCCCCGTCGCCATGGCGACGGGGGAAGCCCTCCAGGAAATCCCGTTCTTTGAACGGGATTTCCTGATCGCCTATCGCCGGAGGCGATCGGCGGGGCTGGGGGGATGCCGCTGAGCAGCGGCTATCATGTAGCGAGCCCTGGGCTCGCTACATGATTTAAAAAAAAAAATATAAAAAAAAACCTTGCTGCGCTGCCCCCTGGCGGTATTTTTCATACCGCCAAGGGGGTTAAATGTAGGATCAGACACGGTCTGATTTCACCCTCCACCTTTCCCTGTATATGACAATATGTTATGACTTTATTTTCCATGAGGTCAGAGTAATGAGGCAAACACTGACTGATGCAGGCTATCTGGTATTGGTGTTCAATAAGTCTGCTTTGATAACCGGTATCTGTCTCTGTATACTTTAGCGCTAGACAGGATGGCCATTTCCTTTCTGTAAAGTTTCAATGGCTGCCCTGATCTGCAAAACTATTTTACCGCAAAAACTCTCCACTCTCGGGCCTGGAGAAGTGTACGCTTTTTGACAGCGATTGTGTATCGATTTGCGTTTAGCGTTTTTAATTGTGATTGGTCCTTTCAATTAATTTCAATTTTTTTTACAGTGTGCAGTAATTTAAAAATGCTAGCAAATCGCTCTGTATAGCGATTCATGAACGATTACGCCAGCGTTTATATACTTTACATTGCAGAAACGCTAACGCTCAAAAAATGCTGCATGTCCTGCGTTAGTGATTTTGCTAATCGCAATCGCTCCAGTGGAATTTGGCCCATACATTAGCTGAGCGTTTAGGGAAATCGCTAGCGTTTTGAATCGCTCCCTAAACGCTCAAAAAAAAATCGCTCTAGGGGGTTGTAGTCCTAAACCGATAGCAATACTTCCTGTTATGTACTCCATTTGCTTATAAAAAATTACATTTTCCACCTACAGATGACTTCTAGAGTCTGCTACTATGGTAAAGCTGGGTGCTCCTCCCTTTCCTGTGTGTGGAAACGTTTTTGTAAATTCTGACAAACTATTCCACTGTTAGGCCTCATTCACATCATACACGCTTCCGTGCGCATTTGCAAGCGCATATGAGGTGCTGAAATGCAGGAACGGCAGAAGGGCATAGACAGCCCTTCTACCGTTCACATCTACTGCACAGCAGTACGATGCGCTAGGAAGCGCTTGCGTACTGCTGCATGCATTTTGCCCGGAAGCACAGAGCTGATACCATCACTGTCAATGGATGGGATCAGCAGCGGGCAGCAGCGCAAATGGCGTGCGATCGGATGCGTTGCGTTCTGATCGCACGGCCATCTGCGCTAGGTAGATGTGAACGAGGCCTTAGGGCCAGTGCACACCAAAAAACGCTAGCTTTATCGCAAACGCTCAGCGCTTTTTGAAGTGATTGTTCAGAGATATTCTAGGCATGTGACTAGCGATTTTCAAATCATGCATAGCGATTTTTGTAGCGTTTTTGTTGTAGTGTTTTTTTTATTTTTTGTTACAGTGCAGCTGTAACTGAACAGCTTCTGTAACAAAAGCGCTTGGAAAATCGCTCTGATCTAGCGTTTTCAGAGCGATTTTCCACTTTTCGATACTTAAAATTGAGGCTGAATCGCCTCAGAAAAGCGCAGAAATGCTGTAGGACCCGCGTTTGGGGGAAAAAAAAAAATCACATCGCTCTGGTGTGCTCCATCCCATTCAAATACATTAGCCAATCGCTTTTCAAAGCGCTCAGAAGCTCCCCTTAGGCCCCATTCCCACTTGCAAAATGCTAGCGCTTTTGCTAGTGTTTTGCTCAGAAGATTTTTGTCGATTAACGCAAAAAAAATTGTCATTCACACGTGCCGATTTTTTTCGCGTTTAGCACTTCTATAGCACTAAACGTGATCGCCGGAAAATCCCCTGAAAATGGTGCAGGCTGCACGTTTACGTTTGGCAATTTGCATTAATCGCGTGCAAGTGAGAACGGGCCCATAGGGTATTATTGCACTAGCACTTTAAAAAGCGTTAGCGCTTGAGCGTTTTTACGAAATTGCTGGCAAAACGCTCAAGCGTGAATGGGGCCTTAAAGTTGATGTGGAATTCAGGCAGGGTTCACACTTATTCAAACTTGTATGCGTTTTGCGAATGTGCAAATGTGAAAGTCAATGGAAAATTACACTTCTAAAATTTGCGTTCTCGAGTTCGCTTACATGAAAAAAAAACGTACTTTTTACATCATAAATTTGTACAACACATACGACTTCCCATTGACTTTCATTAGCCATTTAGAAAAAAAACTGCATGAAAACATTTGCATACAAAGACCAATGTTAAAGTGAAAAACACATGCAAAAAAAGTTTTCTGCAATGATGAACCTGCACAAGGCTGAGGGCTTAGCTGTTCTGATCTGGCTGGTCTAGATGTGACAGTAGTATGAAAGTTTTAAGGCCTAGGCAAACCAGGCGCATACATTTAACAAAAAGTCGCGGTCAAATTTGGGCACGATTTACCGGAAAAAATAAAAATATCGGTAATTTAGAATTATCGATAAATAACAGTATTTGTAATGTAAAAATTGGTAATTGCGAATATTACTGGTACATTAACAAAATTGATTAATGAAATATACCGTTTTAAAACAGATTGAAGTTGATAACGAAAATATATCAACGTTAAATATCATAATGTAATTCAACACTACAGCTTAACCCAACCCTACTCTCACACAGAACCCTCCCTTGGTGGTGCCTAACCCTAAGACCCCCCTGGTGCTGCCTAACCCTAACCAGTCCCCTGGTGCTGCCTAATCCTAACCAGCCCCCTGGTGGTGCCTAACCCTAACCAGCCCCCTGGTGGTGCCTAACCCTATCCGCCCCCTGGTGGTGCCTAACCCTAAGACCCCCCTGGAGGTGCCTAACCCTAACACCCCCCTGGTGGTGCCTAACACCCCCCTGGTGGTGCCTTACCCTATCCACCCCCTGGTGGTGCCTTACCCTATCCACCGCCCTGGTGGTGCCTAAACCCAATCCCCCATGGTGGTGCCTAACCATAGCCAACCCTCATTTTGGTGCCTAACCCTAACTATACCTAACCCTACTCTTACACAGAACCCTCCTTGCACCTATACCTGACCCCGCTGGTGGTGCCTAACCCTAAAACTCCCCTGGTGGTGCCTAACATTAACCACCCCCCTGGTGCTGCCTAACCCTAACCACCCCCTGGTGGTGCCTTACCCTATCCACCCCCTGGTGGTGCCTAAACCCAATCCCCCATGGTGGTGCCTAACCATAGCCAACCCTCATTTTGGTGCCTAACCCTAACTATACCTAACCCTACTCTTACACAGAACCCTCCTTGCACCTATACCTGACCCCGCTGGTGGTGCCTAACCCTAAAACTCCTCTGGTGGTGCCTAACATTAACCACCCCCCTGGTGGGGCCTAACCCTTCCCCCCCCCCCCCCCCCGGTGGTGCCTAACCCTAATCACCCCCCTGGTGGTGCCTAACCCTAATCACTCCCCTGGTGGTTCCTAACTATAATCACCCCCCTGGTGGTGTCTAACCCTAAAACTCCCCTGGTGGTACCTAACCCTAACCACCCCCATAGTGGTTTCTAACCCTAACCACTTCCCCTGCATAAACACCCTTACACACATAGAAATAGTAATATCATAATAACACATATTCTCCTAAATAAATCATTACATATAATGACCTATTATCGTAATTACATCGTTACACATCTTTATTTATCGTAATGTCACATATCTCATCAAATATCGTAATAAAAATACACAATATCAGACACAACAGGCTATCATTCATAAAGGTGCAGTCGGTAGTGCGGGAAAACACCGTTCTTCTCCGCAAGCGGTACTTAAGACTTCTGGGTGGTCATTCATAAAGAAGTTGCCTGTTGCGGAGGTTTTCTGGAGGAAGCTGGCGGTAGCGTGGCGGAAGACATGCGGAAACATAAAAGCTGCCTGATTCCCTCCGTGCGCTCCTCTGTCTGATGCTGCTTGGGAGGTCCGTCCCATTCATTTACATGTAATCCGCCCGCCTATCGCTACTGTCGAGCAAGCGGTATTTTCCTTCTGCATACCGCTTGCTCTAATCTTTATGAATGGATGTGTTTGTAACTTTTTCTAGATAAATCTAGAAAAACTCCGCACAAGGCGGAAATGTATCGCTCTGTCAGCTTTTCATGCGGAAAGAGCCTTTATGAATGGGGATTATGCTGAGTGTTCGGTAAAGTCACCGGTATTAAGCATTTCCGCATGCGAAAATGCTTTATGAATGATAGCCAAAGTCTAGATTTAGTTTCACAAACCTATTTATCAATCGTACTTTATTGTTTTACGTAAAATGTCGATATTTCGCAACGGTGCGGCGGTGCCCAAACATTTGCAAAGTTGAGTGAAAAATTACAAAAAACGATAATTAACATTAAAAAGATAGCCGCGCCCAAACCTATTAGCGCTATAATTAGCTGATCTGAACCAGGCATATCATGCTTTGGGAGCCAGGCATGCAGCTGAGCAAGACTGCTGGAACCTGGGAGGAGAAGAGGAGACGTAACTGAGCAGAAACCGGTAAATACTTTGCAAAGTGCTCCACTGCCATCACTCTGCCTCTAGGGTGGTACATCAGTGTACATGGTGCTTGGTGGTGGGGGGTTGTTTAGGTGCCAGGGTGGGATTTGAGGTGTGTGGGGGGGCAGTTAGGGTTAGGCGTCAGGTAGAGTGTTTGTGTGTGGGGACAGTCAGGCATCAGGTAGTGTGCTTGAGTGTTTAGGTGCCAGGTAGGGTTTTTTTGTGTATGGTTAGGGCTGGGGGTGCTGGTTAGGCACCAGGTACAGTGTCTCTGTGGAGGGGGGGGGGGGGGGGGGGGGCAGTTAGACACCGTGTTGGGCGCTTGTGCAGGGGGTTTTTTGGCGCCAAGTAGGGTGTTTGTGGACGGTTAGGCGCCTGGTAGGGTGTCGGGGGGGGGGGGGGGGGGGGTTTAATTGGGAGCTGGGGGTTAGGGTTAGGCATCAGGGGGGGGGGGGGTTGTTTAGGTGCCAGGATGGGATTTGAGATGTGTGGGGGGCAGTTAGGGTTAGGCGTCAGGTAGGGTGTTTGTGTGTGGGGACAGTCAGGCATCAGGTAGTGTGCTAGGGTGTTTAGGTGCCAGGTAGGGTTTTTTTTGTGTGTGTGTGTATGGTTAGGGTTAGGCGTATGGTGTTTGCGTTGGGGAAGGGGGGGTGGTTAGGCACCAGGTACAGTGTCTCTGGGGGGGGGGGGGGGCAGTTAGACACCATGTAGGGCGCTTGTGCAGGGGGTGTTTAGGCGCCAAGTAGGGTGTTTGTGCATGGGGACAGTTAGGGTTAGGTGTCAGGTAGAGTGTCTGGGTGGGAGGGGCTTGGGAGCAGGGGGGAGGGTTCTGTGTGAGAGTTTGGTTCGTTTTAACAATAGTAAGTTGTCGGTTATCGATATTTTAAAATCCTTCTTTGCACTTTTAGTAGAATAACGGTAAATTCACCAATATTCTACTGTCGGTTTTGCTGGGCGGCCACATTTCCAGTTTCTCTTTTATTACATATGCCAGATTACTAAATATAAAGCTGAACAGCCCATATAACGAGTTTATGCTGAAAACAAAATGCTGATTTATCAGCGAGTTCCATCCATTCACTGTGATTCCATCACTGCTTGTGAAATGCGCAGCGGCTGAAACTGGAAATTCCATTAAGGATGAAACACGCCCCGGTAAGAGCATGAGGTCTGTTTGTTTGCTGAAGATTTATGAGATCCTCCAGCACAATCCACAACTCACCAAGCCTAACAAACCACAATCAGCATGATATGCTGTACACACACCGGACAATGCTGGTACACATTCACCTGACCTCCCAGAACAGCCACACGGTCACACTCCACCACACCTCATTAACATGGAGCTAACTACAAACTTAAGAACCTGAAGCTGTGTACTATAAAAAGCTAGCTGGCTATAGGACTGCTTTATATTTTGACTGAGGCCTTTTTTCCACGGACTGTTGAGCTCTGTGCTCAGCAAGCAGTTACCAGGCAGCAGCAACGAGCAGTTACCAGGCAGCAGCAACGAGCAGTTACCAGGCAGCAGCAACGAGCAGTTACCAGGCAGCAGCAACGAGCAGTTACCAGGCAGCAGCAACGAGCAGTTACCAGGCAGCAGCAACGAGCAGTTACCAGGCAGCAGCAACGAGCAGTTACCAGGCAGCAGCAACGAGCAGTTACCAGGCAGCAGCAACAAGCAGTTACCAGGCAGCAGCAACAAGCAGTTACCAGGCAGCAGCAACAAGCAGTTACCAGGCAGCAGCAACAAGCAGTTACCAGGCAGCAGTGAGCAGTTATCATGCAGCAGTGAGCAGTTACCAGGCAGCAGCAACAAGCAGTTACCAGGCGGCAGCAACGAGCAGTTACCAGGCGGCAGCAACGAGCAGTTACCAGGCAGCAGCAACAGTTACCAGGCAGCAGCAACAAGCAGTTACCAGGCAGCAGCAACAAACAGTTACCAGGCAGCAGCAACAAGCAGTTACCAGGCAGCAGCAACAAGCAGTTACCAGGCAGCAGTGAGCAGTTATCATGCAGCAGTGAGCAGTTACCAGGCAGCAGCAACAAGCAGTTACCAGGCAGCAGCAACAAGCAGTTACCAGGCAGCAGCAACAAGCAGTTACCAGGCAGCAGTGAGCAGTTATCATGCAGCAGTGAGCAGTTACCAGGCAGCAGCAACAAGCAGTTACCAGGCAACAGCAGTGAGCAGTTACCAGGCAGCAGTGAGCAGTTATCATGCAGCAGTGAGCAGTTATCATGCAGCAGCGAGCAGTTACCAGGCGGCAGCAGCAGCGAGCAGTTACCAGGCGGCAGCAGCAGCGAGCAGTTACCAGGCGGCAGCAGCAGCGAGCAGTTACCAGGCGGCAGCAGCAGCGAGCAGTTACCAGGCGGCAGCAGCAGCGAGCAGTTACCAGGCGGCAGCAGCAGCGAGCAGTTACCAGGCGGCAGCAGCAGCGAGCAGTTACCAGGCGGCGGCAGCAGCGAGCAGTTACCAGGCGGCGGCAGCAGCGAGCAGTTACCAGGTGGCGGCAGCAGCAGCGAGCAGTTACCAGGCGGCGGCCGCAGCAAGCAGTTACCAGGCGGCGGCAGCAACAAGCAGTTACCAGGCAGCAGCAACAAGCAGTTACCAGGCAGCAGCAACGAGCAGTTACCGGGCAGCAGCAGCGAGCAGTTACCGGGCGGCAGCAGCGAGCACTTACCAGGCGGCGGCAGCAGCGAGCAGTTACCAGGCGGCGGCAGCAGCGAGCAGTTACCAGGCGGCGGCAGCAGCGAGCAGATACCAGGCGGCGGCAGCAGCGAGCAGATACCAGGCGGCGGCAGCAGCGAGCAGTTACCAGGCGGCGGCAGCAGCAGCGAGCAGTTACCAGGCGGCCGCCGCAGCGAGCAGTTACCAGGCGGCGGCAGTAGCGAGCAGTTACCAGGCGGTGGCAGCAGCGAGCAGTTACCAGGCGGCGGCAGCAGCGAGCAGTTACCAGGCGGCGGCAGTAGCGAGCAGTTACCAGGCGGTGGCAGCAGCGAGCAGTTACCAGGCGGCGGCAGCAGCGAGCAGTTACCAGGCGGCGGCAGCAGCGAGCAGTTCCCAGGCAGCAGTGAGCAGTTGTGAGGGCCCATGCACACTCGAGCGTTTTGTGCGGCGATTTTGGCAAAACGCTCAAACGCTAGCACTTTTCAAAGCGCTAGTGTAATAAAAGTCTATGGGCCCGTTCTTACTCGGGCGATCATCGCTGCAAATCGCCCAAAAACGCAAAACGCGTCGCCACCATTTTCAGGCGATTTCCCGGCGATCGCGTTTCAGTGCTATAGAAGCGCTAAACGCGATAGCGGAAAATCACCGCAGTGTTCAGTGATTGTTCCACGTGAAATTGCGGAAAAATCACTCTTGCAAAACACCGTCAAAAATGAATGAGCCCTGAGAGTTAGGCCTCTTTTCCACAGACTGTTGATAGGCAGTGAAATGCCTCTCAAACTCTCACAGCTGCTCGCTGCTGCCTGGTAACTGCTCGCTGCTGCCTGGTAACTGCTCGCTGCTGCCTGGTAACTGCTTGTTGAGCACACAGTTCAACTGTTCGTGGAAAAGAGGCCTTAAAGGGAAGGTCCGAGATGATTAAAATAAAAAAAAAAAAAATCTACTTACTTGGGGCTTCCTCCAGCCCCTGGCAACCGCCCTGTGCCCTCGCCGCAGCTCCGGTGGCTCTGAGTCCCCTCCGGTGCAGTACTTTTGTACCGGAGGGGACCCCGGGCCACTGGCGAGGGCACAGGACGGCTGCAAGGAGCTGGAAGATGCCTCAGGTAAGTAGATTTTTGATTTTTATTCACCTCAAACCTTCAATTTAACATTCAGGGTAGGAACACACTAGGCAGTGCGGGAAAAGTAGCGTATTGCTGCATATGCGTTTTTAGTGCATTTTCCGTGCGCTTTCTGTGCGTTTTGCATATATAAATTGCATATGCCTTTTGCATGCATTTTTATGTGTTTTATGCAAATCATTATGAAGTCAACAGCAAGTCAATTTTTTTTTTTAAATGCATACAAAACGCATAACAGATGCACTAAAACGCAATACCTCTGCGTCATCATTGACTTTCATAATGTGTGTTTTAGAGGCGTTTTGGAAAAATATGCAGCAAGACCATCATTTAAAAAAAAAGTGCATTGCAGACCGCAAACACGTACGTATTTTCATGTGGCCCATTGACTAACATTATACACATTAACCCTAGCGGTTTTTACGCAACGCTAGTGTTTCTGCCTAGTGTGTTCCCTAACCTTAGAGTGTACCTGTAGCAAAAAATATGAAAAGTGAATACTTACCTCAGTAAACGCTGGACAGGCCAGAGGCTTCCCCCCCCCCCCCCCCCCCCTTTTCCTTGACACCACTGATCCAGCCCTGGGACCTTCCAGATATATTTGATTAGGGCGTGTGGGTGTGGTCCTGTCCATGTGCCAGCATGGATGCACGGTGCAGGTGCAAGTACAACCCTTGTCTGGGCAGTTGCACGGATCCACTGCGCCGTTTCCTCCGTGCACAAGCTGCACAAGTGTACACCATACTTGCGACTGCGCAGTGCGCCTGCCCTCGTACTCAGACTGGACTGTGACTGCAAAGAAGCTGTTCTTGGTGAGCAGCGGTGGGGTGCAGGAAGACAGATACTTACCTCAGAGAGATGACCCATAATGCAAGCCACACACTTTTCATGTGTCAAGCATTGCTATGAAGTGTGCTCATGATCGCACAGGTCATCCAGAAATGCACTGTGGAAAGTACGTTTGGATAACATGATCCATTATGATGCAGAGACATGAAAATATCCATAGAATTGCATAGCTCCCAACTGTCCCTCTTTTGGAGGGACAGTCCCCTCTTTGGGAGCCCTGTCCCTCTGTCCCCCTTTCCTCCTCATTTGTCCCTCTTTCAGGATTTAGTCCCTCTTTCTATGTAAATATATTTCTCTCCTAAAAAAAAGTGTTTGATTAACTCTAAACTTTATTCCCAACCTTTAAATTGATATATTACTAATTTTAAAATGTTACTATGAAGGAAAATGAACCAGGATAGAAAGGACCAGTGTGGTTTGAATTATAAAACAACATATTTTTCTTATGAAATCTTTATGGTATGCGTGACTAGAGGAGTGACGGAGGCGTGATCAGGGGTGTGGCTTAAGTGTCCCTCTTCCTCATCTCAAAAAGTTGGGAGGTATGGAATTAAACAGTGCAACAGAATGCATAGCAACAAGTGACACTTGAGGAAGGGTCAGGTGACCCGGCCGTAACATGTATGTGTCCATGCTCAAATAAACTACAAACGAAAGTTTGAAGCCTGTGGAGTGACTTTTTCTACTGTGTTGGAGTATCTAGATAGCAGGAGTGGTGGACCTGCAGGAAAAGAGCACCGGCAAGTGTTGCCTGAGGCCCCTTTTCCATGGACTGTTGATAGGCAGTGAAATGCCTCTCAAACTCTCACAACTGCTTAGGGCCCGTTTCCACTACAGCGAATCTGCATGCGTTTCCTGCACGCAGATTCACATAGACAATACAAGTGGATGGGACTGTTTCCACTTGTCAGGATTTCTGAGCGTTTTTCTGTGCAGAAAAAATCTGCACGGCAGAGCCATCAGAATTCGCATACACTATGCGATTCGCATACAATGTTTTTAATAGGGAATTCGCATGCAGTTTTGGTATGCAAATTTTCATGCAAATTCACATGGAATCAATGGAAAACCACACAGGCACTGCCATGGTTAAATTCGCATACATCAAAATGTTGCCCACATTGCGTTTGTTTTCTGGTGAAATATCGCCCAAATTGTGTTTGCTTTCTGCTGAAATGTTGCCCACATTGCGTTTATTTTCTGGTGTCTGGGGTAACTGTTGCTGCACTTATTATTTAATGGTCATAGTTGGCTATATTTGCTGCTTTGGGGTTGTTGTGGTTACGCTCCGCCCATACAATGTCATGGCCTCGCCCATTTTTTGGTTCGCAACCCCCCCCTCCCTCCTAGGTTGGACCCAGAAAAATCTGGTCAATGTACCTTAGGACTAATTTCCACGGGCAGTTGAACTGTGTGCTCAGCATGCAGACCAGGCAGCAGTGAGCAGCTACCAGGAAGCAGTGAGCAGCTACCAGGCAGCAGTGAGCAGTTGTGAGTTTGGCCTCTTTTCCACGGACTGTTGAGCTGTGTGCTCAGCAAGCAGTTACCAGGCAGCAGTGAGCAGTTACCAGGCAGCAGTGAGCAGTTACCAGGCAGCAGTGAGCAGTTATGAGAGGTTGAGAGGCATTTCACTGCCTATCATCTGCTTGTGGAAAAGGGGCCTTAGGGCCAGTGCACACCAAAAACCTCTAACAGATCCGCAAAATGCTAGAGGTATTTGAAGCAGATTCCAGATCGATTCTAGGCATGTTTAGGCCCCATACACACTTGAAAGCGCAAAACTTTGCGGGAGTGATTTTTCCACGATTTCACGCGAAAAAAATCACGGGACACTGCAGCGATTTTCCCGAGATCGCGTTTAGCGCTTCTATAGCACTGAAACGCGATCATCGGAAAATCACATGAAAATGGTGCAGGCTACGCGTTTGGCAATTAGCGTTAATCGCCGGTGATTAACGCAAATCGCCCAAGTGAGAATGGGCCCATAGGGTTTTATTACACTAGCGCTTTAAAAAGTGCTAGAGTTTAAGCATGTTGCCGAAATCGCGGTTTTCCCCCTGCAAGCGTTTAAAAAAAAAAAAACGCTTCAGAACCGCTCTGGTGTGCACCAGCCCTCCATAAGTATCTTTAAATACATTGATTACTGGGGCCAATAAGTGTGTGGGGGGTGTGGGGTGTGCGTGTGTGTGTTAGGGGGTTTGCAGTTTGTCATCGGGCAGCTGTTGATAGTGGTCTTCTTGGGCAATACAAAGTACAAATCCTTCTTGTCCTAGCCTGAAAGTTACATTCGGTGCACCTCTTAGTGGCAATGTTTTCTGGACACTTTCTGAGTTTGCGTAGAGTTACCTGCATGTCTCCGGCAGATGCGGTTTATTATCGCCCAGCCTGTGAAGACGGAATCATTTTTTCCAGCTCTTTCCAGACAATTTGCCCTGCAGAAACTGTAGAGTAAATAACCATCAGTTAATGGCAGAACAATTGGCGTATAACGGCCTGGGATTATCTTTATGTGCTGCTGGGTATATGGCTGTTAATGTACACAGACAGATAGCAGGCAGAAGGCACAATCTCTTTCTCAGGACATAGACTTTGGCAGCTGCTTGTTTCTGGCTTATATATAAACCAGCTGAGCACAAGCTGTGCTTGTTATCTGCCTGTAAAAGGTCCTCTTTAGATGACACATTAATAGTCTTCATAGATTCAGCACTCTTCCAGTGCATGTCAAGACAAGACACATTAACCACTTTACCACCACAGGTGCGTGTAACTACGCCCCTTTTAACACCCTTTCCCCACCAGGAGCGTAGATACACGCACCCCCCGCCGCCACCGCCGCTGTCCGCGCTCCCGCTCGCTCGTGCACGCTACCGAACGCTCGCCCGGAGATCAATGAACGGGAAAACCCGTTCCCGTTCGTTGAGCTAAGCCTCCCAGCAATGATCAGCTGCTTCTATGAGAAGCAGCGCGATCATTGTGAAAAATAAGTTTCCCAGCCTCATTGCACTTCCTTTAAGCGTACTTCCTACACTTACAGGTCGCATGAACAAAAAATTACTGTGGCCATCTTGTGGCCAAAAAGTAAAACTACACCCAAAAACATTTTTCATATATAAATACATAGTGTTATATTATAAATTAACTCATTACCTCCCACACTCCCAATTTTTTTGTTTTTTTTGTAATAAAAAGAAAAAAAATTACAATAAAAAAAAAAATACATAAATAGTTACCTTAGGGACTGAACTCTTTAAATATTTATGTCAAGAGGGTATAACACTGTTACGTTATAAACTATCGGCTTGTAATTAGGGATGGACGCAAAACTGGAAAAAATGCACCGTTATTTCCAAATAAAATATTGGCGCCAAATATTGCGATAGGGACATAATTTAAACGGTGTAATAACCGGCACAAATGGGCAAATACATTTCATGGATCTTAATTACAGTAGCATGCATTATTTAAAAACTATAATGGCTGAAAACTGAAAAATAATGATTTTTTTCCCACATTTTTTCCTATTTTCCCATTAAAACACATTTAGAATAAGATAATTCTTGGCATAATGTCCCACCTAAAGAAAGCCTAATTGGTGGCGAAAAAAACAAGATATAGTTCATTTCATTGTGATAAGTAATGGTAAAGTTATAGACGAATGAATGGAAGGAGCGCTGAAAGGTGAAAATTGCTCTCGTGTTTCAGGGGTAAAACCCCTCAGTGGTGAAGTGGTTAAAATATGGAGGAAGGAGCGAGATCATTTGCTTTAAAGGGGCACTCAACTCTTTATAAAAAAATAAACATGGGACTTCTTGAGCACTTTCTGGATGCAGCAAGATTTCACTCCATTATGCTGTAGTGTGTTCTTGGTGACTATCGTGCCAACCAGGGGCGTAACTTATTTATTTGGCTGCAGTAGTGTCTCAATAAGGCCTCTTTTCCACGGACAGTGAAATGCCTCTCAAACTCTCACAACTGATTGCTGCTGCCTGGTAACTGCTCACTGCTGCCTGGTAATTGCTTTCTGAGCACAC
Organism: Hyperolius riggenbachi; assembly: GCF_040937935.1. Lineage (NCBI taxonomy): Eukaryota > Metazoa > Chordata > Amphibia > Anura > Hyperoliidae > Hyperolius > Hyperolius riggenbachi. The sequence continues at coordinate 8,320,475 of NC_090656.1, forward strand.
AGTTCAACTGCTCGTGGAAAAGAGGCCTAACACCAGAAACAAGCATGCAGCTGATCTTGTCAGATCTGACAACAATATCTGAAACACCTGATCTACTGCATGCTTGTTCAGGGGCTATGGCTGGAAGCAGCAGGGCTGTCAGCCAACTGGTATTGCATTGCTTAAAAGGAAATAAATATGGCAGCCTCCATATCCCTCTCATTACAGTTGTCCTTTAAAGAGAACCTGAACTGAAAGTCAAAATAACCATAGACAGGTCATACTTACCTCCTGTGTAGTCTACTCCTCAATCTCTTTCTTCTCTCCTGCGTCCTGTTTGTCCACTGTGATCAATGGAATTCTCCGTCCTCCATTTTAAAAATGGCCATTACCCCCTAACAGCTTCCTGGTCAGCACACTGTTAAACTGTAATATCACACCACCTGAGCCATAGGGAAACATGGACATTATCTTGCACATTCAGCTATAACTGACAGCAGTTGCTATATAACTGACAGCAACTGATATATTTCAGTTCTGACAAAATCTTGTCAGAACTGGAAAGGATCACTGTAAGAGGAAAATGGTGAGCTTCTGAGAGGAACTGACGGTGAGGTTAGTATGTAATATTCATTTGCAGCTACGTCATGTTATTTTTAAATAATTTTCCTCCCTTCAGGTTCCCTTTAAAGGGGAACTGAAGCGGAGCAGTGCTTTTCAGCGCTGCTAGCTTTGGGCGCAGCCAGCGCCGCCATAGACTGTAATGGGAATCAGTCTATAGCGGCGCTCAGTGAGGAAGGTCGGCTCCGTCAGAAGACGGAGCCGAATTTGCTTAAAAAACACAATAATTCGGCCTCCAGCAATCGCTGGAAGCCGAATTATTTCATTCCCCCTCTATCCATGTCGGCCTGGAGGGGGAATAGTAATTAAAACGCCCCGGACTTGTGCAGAAGCAGGACCAGCCATTTAACAGCTGGATCCTGCGCCCAAGTCTACCAGCGCCGTATTCAAATGTACGCAACTGAAGAGAGAGGTATATGGAGGCTGTCTTGTTTATTTCCTTTTAGACAATACCAGTTGCCTGGCAGCCCTGCTGATCCTCTGCCTCTAATACTATTAGCCATAGCCCCTGAACAAGCATGCAGCAGTTCAGGTGTTTCAGTGGTTCAGACTTATAAGTCTGATCTGACAAGACTAGCTGCATGCTTGTTTCTGGTTTTAATCAGATACTACTGCAGAGAAATAGACCAGCAGGGCTGCCAGGCAACTGGTATTGATTAAAAGGAAATAAACATGACAGCCTCCATATACCTCTCTCTTCAGTTCCCCTTTAAGATCTGTTCACACATTAGATATATATCAGTCTGAACCCTATTCACTGTAGGATGTTGCGGTGCTGCATTATAAAGTCATATAACGCAGTTTACCGCACTGCAATTAAAACTCTATGCAACATTCACAGTGCGACATGAACGTTGCATTGTAACGTGTAGAGCCATGGTAATGCACTGCTGCAGTGCGTTCCCTCTAAACATGGACGTTATCAGGTACAGGGAAGCATACTTTTCATTGCCTGTGTGCTTTACTGTACCTACTGTATATAACGGTAATGCAGCGTTAATCTGCGTTACCACTTCTTTGTTGCGTTGCAATGTCTTACTCAGAACCTAGCCTTAAAACGATCGATTAACAAGCTTTCAACCAAATTTAAGTAAGCAACTGCACTGTTGGATTTTTTTTCGACCAACGATCATTCAACAAAGGGAGTGTGTACTGTTAGTTAAATGACGTATAACGATCTTGTTGTGCACAGCGCACACAGTCGATTATTCATAATCGCTAATATTTGGACAGATTTCGATCGTTTCAGTTGATTGCACCTCAGACGTCACTTCCGCATTCTCTGTCAATTCCTTCTTTCTTGGATCGTTCATGTCGGTCGGTTGTTAAAGATCATTAACCTTCACCAATTGATCGTTGGTCAACATTCATTTAGACCAATTTTCTTCTGAGGTGTGTATGTACCTTTAGGCTGCTTACACACTAAGACGTTACAGGCGCACGTTAGTGCAGCCTGTAACGCAGCCCCACCGCACAGTAATGAAAAATCAATCAGCCCATTCACAGTGCACACGTTGCGTTACATTGTAACGCAGCACATCCGTTGAGAGTGCTGCATGCTGTGCGTTATGCGCGGCTAAGCCGCGTTAGACTGTGCGCACATGCTCAGTAGTGTTGTGGAGGAGTGGGGAGCGGCCAGGCACATGGCTAATTAATATTCACTGCACGGTGTGACGTGCAGTGTTTACTTCCTGGAGCAGCCGCTCTGTGCGGGATTGGCCGGGCGGGAACAGTGACCACGTGATGCCGCAAGCGTCCAAGAGTACGCATCACGGCATCACGGACGCCAGAGTGAGCTGCACATCTGACGTTCACATCAGTCACTCTGACGTCCACATCAGAGAGCACCAGGCGTTGCGTTAGGGGCACGTTATGTGCCCTATAACGTCCCCTAAACGCAACATCCTGGTGTGTAAGTAGCCTGAGTCATGGAGAGAATTTGAACAAATGTTTAGGTAGTGCCTTTAATGAGTAACCGTACTTGCAAGAAATCTTGTACAGTGAGTCATTAAAGGTATTACCTAAACAGATTTTGTTGTTATGTATTTGGATTCCCTACCTAGGTAAGTATATGTGTTTTTTTTCTTTCAGGTTTCACCTCTGGTGCTCTTTAAATTGGGATTTGCTCAGCTGAGACTGACGGTTGCTGTCTTGCTCAGCTGAGACTGACGGTTGCTGTCTTGCTCAGCTGAGACTGACGGCTGCTGCCTCGCTCAGCTGAGACTGACGGCTGCTGCCTCGCTCAGCTGAGACTGACGGCTGCTGCCTCGCTCAGCTGAGACTGACGGCTGCTGCCTCGCTCAGCTGAGACTGACGGCTGCTGCCTCGCTCAGCTGAGACTGACGGCTGCTGCCTCGCTCAGCTGAGACTGACGGCTGCTGCCTCGCTCAGCTGAGACTGACGGCTGCTGCCTCGCTCAGCTGAGACTGACGGCTGCTGCCTCGCTCAGCTGAGACTGACGGCTGCTGCCTCGCTCAGCTGAGACTGATGGCTGCTGCCTCGCTCAGCTGAGACTGATGGTTGCTGCCTCGCTAAGCTGAGACTGACGGCTGCTGCCTTGCTCAAGCTAACCTCAGCTGAGACTGACGGTTGCTGCCTCACTCAGCTGAGACTGACGGTTGCTGTCTTGCTCAGCTGAGACTGACGGTTGCTGCCTTGCTCAGCTGAGACTGACGGTTGCTGCCTCGCTCAGCTGAGACTGACGGTTGCTGCCTCGCTCAGCTGAGACTGACGGTTGCTGCCTCGCTCAGCTGAGACTGACGGTTGCTGCCTCGCTCAGCTGAGACTGACGGTTGCTGTCTTGCTCAACTGAGACTGACGGTTGCTGCCTTGCTCAGCTGAGACTGACGGTTGCTGCCTTGCTCAGCTGAGACTGACGGTTGCTGCCTTGCTCAGCTGAGACTGACGGCTGCTGCCTTGCTCAGCTGAGACTGACGGCTGCTGCCTTGCTCAGCTGAGACTGATGGCTGCTGCCTCGCTCAGCTGAGACTGATGGCTGCTGCCTCGCTCAGCTGAGACTGATGGCTGCTGCCTCGCTCAGCTGAGACTGATGGCTGCTGCCTCGCTCAGCTGAGACTGATGGCTGCTGCCTCGCTCAGCTGAGACTGATGGCTGCTGCCTCGCTCAGCTGAGACTGATGGCTGCTGCCTCGCTCAGCTGAGACTGATGGCTGCTGCCTCGCTCAGCTGAGACTGATGGCTGCTGCCTCGCTCAGCTGAGACTGATGGCTGCTGCCTCGCTCAGCTGAGACTGACGGCTGCTGCCTTGCTCAAGCTAACCTCAGCTGAGACTGACGGTTGCTGCCTCACTCAGCTGAGACTGACGGTTGCTGCCTTGCTCAGCTGAGACTGACAGCTGCTGCCTTGCTCAGCTGAGACTGACGGCTGCTGAATCGCTCAGCTGAGACTGACGGCTGCTGCCTCGCTCAGCTGAGACTGACGGCTGCTGCCTCGCTCAGCTGAGACTGACGGCTGCTGCCTCGCTCAGCTGAGACTGAAGGCTGCTGCCTCGCTCAGCTGAGACTGATGGCTGCTGCCTCGCTCAGCTGAGACTGATGGCTGCTGCCTCGCTCAGCTGAGACTGATGGCTGCTGCCTCGCTCAGCTGAGACTGATGGCTGCTGCCTCGCTCAGCTGAGACTGATGGCTGCTGCCTCGCTCAGCTGAGACTGATGGCTGCTGCCTCGCTCAGCTGAGACTGACGGCTGCTGCATTGCTCAAGCTAACCTCAGCTGAGACTGACGGTTGCTGCCTCACTCAGCTGAGACTGACGGTTGCTGCCTCGCTCAGCTGAGACTGACAGCTGCTGCCTTGCTCAGCTGAGACTGACAGCTGCTGCCTTGCTCAGCTGAGACTGACGGCTGCTGAATTGCTCAGCTGAGACTGACGGCTGCTGAATTGCTCAGCTGAGACTGACGGTTGCTGCCTCACTCAGCTGAGACTGACGGTTGCTGCCTCGCTCAGCTGAGACTGACGGTTGCTGCCTCGCTCAGCTGAGACTGACGGTTGCTGCCTCGCTCAGCTGAGACTGACGGTTGCTGCCTCGCTCAGCTGAGACTGACGGTTGCTGCCTCGCTCAGCTGAGACTGACGGTTGCTGCCTCGCTCAGCTGAGACTGACGGTTGCTGCCTCGCTCAGCTGAGACTGATGGCTGCTGAATTGCTCAGCTGAGACTGACGGCTGCTGAATTGCTCAGCTGAGACTGACGGCTGCTGAATTGCTCAGCTGAGACTGACAGCTGCTGCCTCGCTCAGCTGAGACTGACGGCTGCTGCCTCGCTCAGCTGAGACTGACGGTTGCTGCTTTGCTCAGCTGAGACTGACGGTTGCTGCCTTGCTCAGCTGAGACTGACAGCTGCTGCCTCGCTCAGCTGAGACTGACGGTTGCTGCTTTGCTCAGCTGAGACTGACGGTTGCTGCTTTGCTCAGCTGAGACTGACGGTTGCTGCCTTGCTCAGCTGAGACTGACGGTTGCTGCCTTGCTCAGCTGGGACGGACGGTTGCTGCCTTGCTCAGCTGAGACTGATGGCTGCTGCCTCGCTCAGCTGAGACTGATGGCTGCTGCCTCGCTCAGCTGAGACTGATGGCTGCTGCCTCGCTCAGCTGAGACTGACGGCTGCTGCATTGCTCAAGCTAACCTCAGCTGAGACTGACGGTTGCTGCCTCACTCAGCTGAGACTGACGGTTGCTGCCTCGCTCAGCTGAGACTGACAGCTGCTGCCTTGCTCAGCTGAGACTGACGGCTGCTGCCTTGCTCAGCTGAGACTGACGGCTGCTGAATTGCTCAGCTGAGACTGACGGCTGCTGAATTGCTCAGCTGAGACTGACGGTTGCTGCCTCACTCAGCTGAGACTGACGGTTGCTGCCTCGCTCAGCTGAGACTGACGGTTGCTGCCTCGCTCAGCTGAGACTGACGGTTGCTGCCTCGCTCAGCTGAGACTGACGGTTGCTGCCTCGCTCAGCTGAGACTGACGGTTGCTGCCTCGCTCAGCTGAGACTGACGGCTGCTGCCTTGCTCAGCTGAGACTGACGGCTGCTGAATTGCTCAGCTGAGACTGACAGCTGCTGCCTCGCTCAGCTGAGACTGACGGCTGCTGCCTCGCTCAGCTGAGACTGACGGTTGCTGCTTTGCTCAGCTGAGACTGACGGTTGCTGCCTTGCTCAGCTGAGACTGACAGCTGCTGCCTCGCTCAGCTGAGACTGACGGCTGCTGCCTCGCTCAGCTGAGACTGACGGTTGCTGCTTTGCTCAGCTGAGACTGACGGTTGCTGCCTCGCTCAGCTGAGACTGACGGTTGCTGCCTCGCTCAGCTGAGACTGACGGTTGCTGCCTCGCTCAGCTGAGACTGACGGTTGCTGCCTCGCTCAGCTGAGACTGACGGCTGCTGCCTCGCTCAGCTGAGACTGACGGCTGCTGCCTCGCTCAGCTGAGACTGACGGTTGCTGCCTCGCTCAGCTGAGACTGACGGTTGCTGCCTCGCTCAGCTGAGACTGACGGTTGCTGCCTCGCTCAGCTGAGACTGACGGCTGCTGCCTCGCTCAGCTGAGACTGACGGCTGCTGCCTCGCTCAGCTGAGACTGACGGCTGCTGCCTCGCTCAGCTGAGACTGACGGCTGCTGCCTCGCTCAGCTGAGACTGACTGCTGCTGCCTCGCTCAGCTGAGACTGACAGCTGCTGCCTCGCTCAGCTGAGACTGACGGCTGCTGCCTCGCTCAGCTGAGACTGACGGTTGCTGCCTCGCTCAGCTGAGACTGACGGTTGCTGCCTTGCTCAGCTGAGACTGACGGTTGCTGCCTTGCTCAGCTGGGACGGACGGTTGCTGCCTTGCTCAGCTGAGACTGATGGCTGCTGCCTCGCTCAGCTGAGACTGACGGCTGCTGCCTTGCTCAAGCTAACCTCAGCTGAGACTGACGGTTGCTGCCTCACTCAGCTGAGACTGACGGTTGCTGCCTTGCTCAGCTGAGACTGACAGCTGCTGCCTTGCTCAGCTGAGACTGACGGCTGCTGAATTGCTCAGCTGAGACTGACGGCTGCTGAATTGCTCAGCTGAGACTGACGGCTGCTGCCTCGCTCAGCTGAGACTGACGGCTGCTGCCTCGCTCAGCTGAGACTGACGGCTGCTGCCTCGCTCAGCTGAGACTGACGGCTGCTGCCTCGCTCAGCTGAGACTGATGGCTGCTGCCTCGCTCAGCTGAGACTGATGGCTGCTGCCTCGCTCAGCTGAGACTGATGGCTGCTGCCTCGCTCAGCTGAGACTGATGGCTGCTGCCTCGCTCAGCTGAGACTGATGGCTGCTGCCTCGCTCAGCTGAGACTGATGGCTGCTGCCTCGCTCAGCTGAGACTGATGGCTGCTGCCTCGCTCAGCTGAGACTGATGGCTGCTGCCTCGCTCAGCTGAGACTGATGGCTGCTGCCTCGCTCAGCTGAGACTGATGGCTGCTGCCTCGCTCAGCTGAGACTGATGGCTGCTGCCTCGCTCAGCTGAGACTGACGGCTGCTGCCTCGCTCAGCTGAGACTGACGGTTGCTGCTTTGCTCAGCTGAGACTGACGGTTGCTGCCTTGCTCAGCTGAGACTGACAGCTGCTGCCTCGCTCAGCTGAGACTGACGGCTGCTGCCTCGCTCAGCTGAGACTGACGGTTGCTGCTTTGCTCAGCTGAGACTGACGGTTGCTGCCTTGCTCAGCTGAGACTGACGGTTGCTGCCTTGCTCAGCTGGGACGGACGGTTGCTGCCTTGCTCAGCTGAGACTGACGGTTGCTGCCTCGCTCAGCTGAGACTGACGGTTGCTGCCTCGCTCAGCTGAGACTGACGGTTGCTGCCTCGCTCAGCTGAGACTGACGGTTGCTGCCTCGCTCAGCTGAGACTGACGGTTGCTGCCTCGCTCAGCTGAGACTGACGGTTGCTGCCTCGCTCAGCTGAGACTGACGGTTGCTGCCTCGCTCAGCTGAGACTGACGGTTGCTGCCTCGCTCAGCTGAGACTGACGGTTGCTGCCTCGCTCAGCTGAGACTGACGGTTGCTGCCTCGCTCAGCTGAGACTGACGGCTGCTGCCTCGCTCAGCTGAGACTGACGGCTGCTGCCTCGCTCAGCTGAGACTGACGGCTGCTGCCTCGCTCAGCTGAGACTGACGGCTGCTGCCTCGCTCAGCTGAGACTGACGGCTGCTGCCTCGCTCAGCTGAGACTGACGGCTGCTGCCTCGCTCAGCTGAGACTGACGGCTGCTGCCTCGCTCAGCTGAGACTGACGGTTGCTGCCTCGCTCAGCTGAGACTGACGGTTGCTGCCTTGCTCAGCTGAGACTGACGGTTGCTGCCTTGCTCAGCTGAGACTGACGGTTGCTGCCTTGCTCAGCTGGGACGGACGGTTGCTGCCTTGCTCAGCTGAGACTGACGGTTGCTGCCTTGCTCAGCTGAGACTGACGGTTGCTGCCTCGCTCAGCTGGGACGGACGGTTGCTGCCTCGCTCTGCTGAGATTGACGGTTGCTGCCTCGCTCAGCTGAGACTGACGGCTGCTGCCTCGCTCAGCTGAGACTGATGGCTGCTGCCTCGCTCAGCTGAGACTGATGGCTGCTGCCTCGCTCAGCTGAGACTGATGGCTGCTGCCTCGCTCAGCTGAGACTGATGGCTGCTGCCTCGCTCAGCTGAGACTGATGGCTGCTGCCTCGCTCAGCTGAGACTGATGGCTGCTGCCTCGCTCAGCTGAGACTGATGGCTGCTGCCTCGCTCAGCTGAGACTGATGGCTGCTGCCTCGCTCAGCTGAGACTGATGGCTGCTGCCTCGCTCAGCTGAGACTGACGGCTGCTGCATTGCTCAAGCTAACCTCAGCTGAGACTGACGGTTGCTGCCTCACTCAGCTGAGACTGACGGTTGCTGCCTCGCTCAGCTGAGACTGACAGCTGCTGCCTTGCTCAGCTGAGACTGACAGCTGCTGCCTTGCTCAGCTGAGACTGACGGCTGCTGAATTGCTCAGCTGAGACTGACGGCTGCTGAATTGCTCAGCTGAGACTGACGGTTGCTGCCTCACTCAGCTGAGACTGACGGTTGCTGCCTCGCTCAGCTGAGACTGACGGTTGCTGCCTCGCTCAGCTGAGACTGACGGTTGCTGCCTCGCTCAGCTGAGACTGACGGTTGCTGCCTCGCTCAGCTGAGACTGACGGTTGCTGCCTCGCTCAGCTAAGACTGACGGTTGCTGCCTCGCTCAGCTGAGACTGACGGCTGCTGCCTCGCTCAGCTGAGACTGACGGCTGCTGCCTTGCTCAGCTGAGACTGACGGCTGCTGAATTGCTCAGCTGAGACTGACGGCTGCTGAATAGCTCAGCTGAGACTGACGGCTGCTGCCTCGCTCAGCTGAGACTGACGGCTGCTGCCTCGCTCAGCTGAGACTGACGGTTGCTGCTTTGCTCAGCTGAGACTGACGGTTGCTGCCTTGCTCAGCTGAGACTGACAGCTGCTGCCTTGCTCAGCTGAGACTGACGGCTGCTGCCTCGCTCAGCTGAGACTGACGGTTGCTGCTTTGCTCAGCTGAGACTGACGGTTGCTGCCTTGCTCAGCTGAGACTGACGGTTGCTGCCTTGCTCAGCTGGGACGGACGGTTGCTGCCTTGCTCAGCTGAGACTGATGGCTGCTGCCTCGCTCAGCTGAGACTGATGGCTGCTGCCTCGCTCAGCTGAGACTGATGGCTGCTGCCTCGCTCAGCTGAGACTGACGGCTGCTGCATTGCTCAAGCTAACCTCAGCTGAGACTGACGGTTGCTGCCTCACTCAGCTGAGACTGACGGTTGCTGCCTCGCTCAGCTGAGACTGACAGCTGCTGCCTTGCTCAGCTGAGACTGACAGCTGCTGCCTTGCTCAGCTGAGACTGACGGCTGCTGCCTTGCTCAGCTGAGACTGACGGCTGCTGAATTGCTCAGCTGAGACTGACGGCTGCTGAATTGCTCAGCTGAGACTGACGGTTGCTGCCTCACTCAGCTGAGACTGACGGTTGCTGCCTCGCTCAGCTGAGACTGACGGTTGCTGCCTCGCTCAGCTGAGACTGACGGTTGCTGCCTCGCTCAGCTGAGACTGACGGTTGCTGCCTCGCTCAGCTGAGACTGACGGTTGCTGCCTCGCTCAGCTGAGACTGACGGTTGCTGCCTCGCTCAGCTGAGACTGACGGTTGCTGCCTCGCTCAGCTGAGACTGACGGTTGCTGCCTCGCTCAGCTGAGACTGACGGCTGCTGCCTCGCTCAGCTGAGACTGACGGCTGCTGCCTCGCTCAGCTGAGACTGACGGCTGCTGCCTCGCTCAGCTGAGACTGACGGCTGCTGCCTCGCTCAGCTGGGACTGACAGCTGCTGCCTCGCTCAGCTGAGATTGACGGTTGCTGCCTTGCTCTGCTGAGACTGACGGTTGCTGCCTTGCTCTGCTGAGACTGACGGTTGCTGCCTTGCTCTGCTGAGACTGACGGTTGCTGCTTTGCTCAGCTGAGACTGACGGTTGCTGCTTTGCTCAGCTGAGACTGACGGTTGCTGCTTTGCTCAGCTGGGACTGACGGTTGCTGCCTTGCTCAGCTGCGATTGACGGTTGCTGCCTTGCTCAGCTGAGATTGACGGTTGCTGCCTTGCTCTGCTGAGACTGACGGTTGCTGCCTTGCTCAGCTGGGACTGACGGTTTCTGCCTTACTCAGCTGAGATTGACGGTTGCTGCCTTGCTCAGCTGAGATTGACGGTTGCTGCCTCGCTCAGCTGGGACTGACGGCTGCTGCCTCGCTCAGCTGAGACTGACGGTTGCTGCCTCGCTCAGCTGAGACTGACGGTTGCTGCCTCGCTCAGCTGAGACTGACGGTTGCTGCCTCGCTCTGCTGAGACTGACGGTTGCTGCCTTGCTCAGCTGAGACTGACGGTTGCTGCTTTGCTCAGCTGAGACTGACGGTTGCTGCTTTGCTCAGCTGAGACTGACGGTTGCTGCCTCGCTCAGCTGAGACTGACGGTTGCTGCCTCGCTCAGCTGAGACTGACGGTTGCTGCCTCGCTCAGCTTAGACTGACGGCTGCTGCCTCGCTCAGCCGAGACTGACGGCTGCTGCCTCGCTCAGCTGGAACTGACGGTTGCTGCCTCGCTCAGCTGGGACGGACGGCTGCTGCCTCGCTCAGCTGGGACGGACGGTTGCTGCCTTGCTCAGCTGGGACGGACGGTTGCTGCCTCGCTCAGCTGGAACTGACGGCTGCTGCCTCGCTCAGCTGAGACTGACGGTTGCTGCACTGTCATCCAACAGATGATCGCTCTGCACTCTGTACTGGCCCAGTTATGTTGCAGTGACCTTGAATAATTTCCTAGAGATAATAAAGATATTTTTATGGCCATCCAGAGCAGAATACCTGCTTTATGATTAACTCCTACAAGCCTGGGGAATGATGATGATGTTGACAGTGGCATAGCAATAGGGGATGGAGAGGTTCTGACAGCACCAGGGCCCACTAGGGGATCTCCTTCATCCATCCATCTTATTATCTTTTCAATGGTGCTAATGAACACCTCTATTATTTATTTTATTTACTTATTGTATTTATAAAGCGCCAACGTATTACACAGCGCTGTACATTAGTTTAGGTTACAGACAATATGTAGGGGTGACATACAGCAATGTGACAATACAGAATACAAGAAAGACCAGATCACACAGCACAGTATGAGTACCAGGTAATGCTTAGTCAGTCACTGGATGGAGCATGGAGATTAGGCAAGTTAGGTTCACTCAGATGCATAGCATGGGTGCACAGTAATGGAGGTGCATGATCAGGTAGGACACAAAAGGAGGAGGACCCTGCCCAAAGGCTTACAATCTAGAGGTAGAGGTAGGGACACAAGAGGTAGGGGACCAGAGTTCAGCTGTGGGTTTAGAGCACTTGTGAGGGGTAGTAGGCCAGAGTGAAAAGGTGAGTTTTGAGGGCCTTCTTGAAGATGTTGAAGGAGGGGGCTGCCCTAATGGGTGGAGGTAGGGAGTTCCATAGTGTTGGAGCAGCTCTTGAGAAGTCCTGGAGGCGTGCATGGGACTGGGTGATGTGGGGGTTGGTCAGGCAAAGTTCATTGGAGGAGCGGAGTGAGCGGCTAGGTGTGTACCTCTGAGTAAGATCGGAAATGTAGGTTGGACAGGTTTTGTGGACAGATTTGTAGGTCAGACAATATCTTGAATCTGATGCTGGTCTGGATAGGAAGCCAGTGGAGGTATTCACGGAGGGGAGCCGCACTGGTGGAGCGATGGGAGGAGTGGATAATTCTGGCTGCCGCATTCATGATGGACTGCAGTGGGGTTGTTCGGGTCATAGGGAGAACAGACAGAAGTGCATTGCAGTAGTCAAGGCGGGAAATTATGAGGGCATGGATGAGGAGGAGTTTGGTGGTGGCAGAGGTCAGGAAAGGGCGAATCTTGCAGATGTTACGAAGGTGGAAGTTGCAGGACTTTGTGAGGTTTTGGATGTGGGGAGTGAAGGAAAGTGCGGAGTCCAGGGTGACACCCAGACAGCGGGTTTGAGAGGTAGGGCGAATGGTAGTGTGGCTAACAGTAACATGCACATCTGGGAGGTTCATGGATGGCCGGGGTGGGAAGATCATAAATTCCGTTTTGTCTAGATTTAGTTTCAGGAACCTAGCGGACATCCAGGAGGAGATGGCAGATAGGCAGGAGGAGACCTTGTCCATGGTAGTGGTGGATATGTCAGGGGTGTGGAGGTAGATCTGGGTGTCATCTGCATACAGATGATAGTTAAAACCCATGGAGGAGATAACCTTGCCAATGGAGGATGTGTATAGGGAGAACAGTAGGGGGCCAAGGACCGAGCCTTGGGGGACTCCCACCGAGAGGTGGTTGGGGGTGGACGAGGACTCATTGAAGGCGGTCGTGAAGGAGCGGTTGGAGAGGTAGGATGAAAGCCAGGTCAGGGCGAGATCATGAATGCCCAAGGACTGGAGGGACTGGAAAAGTAGGGGATGATCTACTGTGTCAAAAGCTGCTGAAAGGTCAAGGAGGAGGAGAATGGAGTATTTACCTTCAGCTTTAGCTAAGGCAAGGTCATTGACCACTTTGGTGAGAGCAGAGTTGGGACAAGGTCCTCCAGCACCCAAGGCTAAGACACAAAAGTGCACCCCCCATCCCTCCCACCCCAGCCATCACACACTGATTGCTATTAGACTAAGAGGCGCCCCAGGGCCCCCAACACCTTAATCTCTAGTTATCTGGCTTGCAGTCACTGCCATGTATCATATTTTCTTATTTATCTTTGCTTCAAACACAATAGGGGAATGATAGCTGAGTGAGTTGTGCGCCCCCTCCTACACTGTGCCCTGAGGCTGGAGCCTCTCTCGCCTCTGCCTCGGCCCTACCCTAGGTGAGAGCAGTTTTGGTTGAGTGGGCAGGCCGAAATCCAGATTGCAGTGGGTCTAGAAGTGAGTTGGCATTGAGGTACTGGGTCAGGCGTTTGTGAACCAGACGCTGAAGGAGTTTTGAGGCAAAGGGGAGGAGGGAGATAGGGCGGTAGTTGGAGGGTAGTGAGGGGTCGAGGGAGGGTTTCTTGAGCAGGGGTAGTACAGTGGCCTGCTTGAAGTCGGAGGGGAAGGTGCCTGTGGATAGGGAGAGGTTAAACAGGGTAGTGAGGACTGGGGACAAATCCAAGTGAGGGATGGGGTCAAGGGGGGAGGTAGTGGTATGGGAAGTCTGCAGTAGGTGGTTGACTTCCTCAATGGTAGTAGGAGTGAAGGAGGTGAGGGGAGGATAGGGTGGAGGAGGAGCTGGTTGTGAGCGGGTGGGAGGTGAGGATTGAAGATTGGATATTTCCTAACGGATGGAGACTATTTTGTTGGTGAAGTGGGTGGCTAAATCTGTGGCAGAGAGGGAGGAAATGGAGGGTGGGGGGTTTAAGCAGGGAGTGTAAAGTGCCAAAAAGACGCCGGGGGTTGGAAGCTTGTGCTCCGATGAGCTTGGTAAAGTATTCCTGCTTCGCATCAGCAAGGGCAGTGTGGAACTGCAGCAGGTTGGTCTTGTACTGTAAGAAATCCTGGTTTAGTAGAGTTTTTCTCCATTTCCGTTCAGTGGCGCGTGTTTTCCTCTGAAGGTTGCGAGTATGGGTAGTGCGCCAGGGCTGGGGGTTAGGGGGTCGGTTGTGGCGAAATATTGGTGGAGCAGCTTTCTCTAGGGCTGATGAGAGAGTTTGGCGATACTGAGCTGCAGCAAGATTAGGACAGGTTAGGGTGGGGAGAGTGGAGGAGAGGGCATGGATGGGGTCAGCAAGGATGCTAGGGTTGAGCTTGCGTAGGTCTCGCTGCCATCGACCATCTCTATATTTGCATTGCATAGTGCAGTGGATGACGGTGCTCTGATTGCTTTGAAGTTATTTCAAGGCACCTCTCAAAATAAACAACTACCGAAATGCAGTCATGACCGTTATTAGGCAGCCCCCTGCCCCCTTTTAAAGGGAACCAGAGATGAATGTTTCACACAAAATAAACATATCAGTCGATAGCTTGTAAAGAATAAATGCTCTACCTGATAATTTCGCCGCTCTGGTGTGCCTTTTTTAGTGGTTTTTTTATCCATTATTGCTCCAGGAAAAATCAAATATGGCCGCCGGCTCATATCCCTTCTCCTTCCGGGTTATGAGTTGTTCTGGATGTGCTGTCTAGGCTATATGAGACTAGGCTGCTATTTAGGCTATGTGCTTTCATTTTGGTATGATGTGCAGCTGCCTGTAGGAAGTGTCTCTCATAGGAATGAAACTGCAGTCATCATCAGTATCTATGCTGAGAGCACACAGATCATATTGCAGCCACAGAGTTTCTCTCTCAGCAGGAGCAGCCCCTCCCATGTCATCACAGCTCTCAGTATGCAAAGCAGGAAATCTGAGCCAGGAGGTGGCAGGCTTGGGCTTGAAAAGACTCCACAGAAGAGTGACTCAGCTATAATGATTCCAGGTCAAACCTAGACTGAGCCAGTCGGGGATTCTTATCACAGCTGCTAATAGACTAATTAAGCAGATAAGAATGAAACTAAAAGCAGGGTAGGTGTTTACTGTCATGTTCCCACTGATAAATGTAATAAAATACATGAGGGTGCTTCGTCTCTGGTTCTCTTTAAGTGGCTAGTAATGCTTATTAGGCAGCATCCCCCCTCCAAGCAGTCAAGTAAAAAAGCCTCGGGGGGCCGCATTCGGCCCGCGGGCCTTAGTTTGAGGACCAATGTCCTATACCCTTCCCTTATTCCCACAACCCCCTCCCCATGTTAATTATTTTTTTTTTGCTTCGGCAATGCTAAATGTTTTTGGTCCTGCCAATAAAGCTTTTTTGGGTTTGAATTTGGACTCAGCAACAACACATTAGGCAACATAACCTCCTCCACATAGTCATCACTGACTCCCCATCAGGCAGCACCACCCTCCAAATAATCAGTGACCCTCCATTCCATACCTCCCAACTTTTTGAGATGAGAAAGAGGGACACTTAATTAAGCCACACCCCTGATCATGCCCCCGTCACACCCCTAGTCACGCATACCAGAAAGATTTCATAAGAAAAATATGTTGTTTTATAATTCATACCACACTGGTCCCTTCTATCCTGGTTCATTTTCCTTCATATTCACATTTTTAAATTAGTAATATATCAGTTTAAAGGATGGGAATAAAGTTTAGAGTCAAACACATGTTTCAGTAGAGAAATATATATATTTACATAAAAAGAGGGACAAAGTCCTGAAAGAGGGACAAATGAGGAGGACAGAGGGACAGGGCTGCTAAAGAGGGACTGTCCCTCCGAAAGAGGGACAGTTGGGAGCTATGCTCCATTCTTCAGCATCCCCCTATCCGGTTGGTCAGTGAGGCAGCATTCCCCCCATTATGCAGCAACCCCCTTGAATAAACATAAGGATAGTCAGTCTTGTAGAGAACATGGACATTTCCCCACAAGGGTACTGCAGTAAGGCCTCCTTTCCATGGACTGTTGAGCTGTGTGCTCAGCAAGCAGTTACCAGGCAGAAGTAAGCAGTTATCATGCAGCAACAAGCAGTTACCAGGCACCAGTGAGCAGTTGAGAGCGTTTGAGAGGCATTTCACTGCCTATCAACAGTTCTTGGAAAGGAGGCCTAAGTAACAACCCCTTTAGGCCTCCTTTTCACGAACTGTTGATAGGCAGTGAAATGTCTCTCAAACTCTCTCAACTGCTCACTTCTGCCTGGTAACTACTCACTGCTGCCTGGTAACTGCTCACTGCTGCCTAGTAACCACTTGTTGCTGCATGATAACTGCTTACTGCTGCCTGGTAACTGCTTGCTGAGCACACAGCTCAACAGTGCGTGGAAAGGAGGCCTTAATTATACAGCATCACTTTAGCACCCCCTGAAGATTGTTAGGCCTCTTTTTCCATGGACAGTTGATAGGCAGTGAAATGCCTCTCAGACTCTCACAACTGCTTGCTGCTGCCTGGCAACTGCTCGCTGCTGCCTGGCAACTGTTCGCTGCGGCCTGGCAACTGCTCCCTGCGGCCTGGCAACTGCTCCCTGCGGCCTTGGTAACTTCTCACTGCGGCCTTGGTAACTGCTCACTGCTGCCTTGGTAACTGCTCGCTGCGACCCTGGCAACTGCTCACTGCGGCCCTGGCAACTGGTCCCTGCTGCCTGGTAACTGCTCACTGCTGCCTGGTAACTGCTTGCTGAGCACACAGTTCAACTGTCCGTGGAAAAGAGGCCTAAGTGACCCCCATTAGCTGAACATTTCCTTACCTATCCAAGCCAAGGTGCACTGATCAGTCACTCCACCCTGATTCCTCTGATGTCCAATTTCCACCACGGCTACTTAGGCCTCTTTTCCAGTTGAGCTGTGTGCTCAGCAAGCAGTTGCCAGGCAGCAGTGAGCAGTTACCAGGCAGCAGTGAGCAGTTGTGAGAGTTTGAGAGGCATTTTACTGCCTATTAGCTGTCTGTGTTAGGCCTCTTTTCCATGAACTGTTTACAGGCAGTGAAATGCCTCTCAAACTCTCACAACTGCTCACTGCTGCTGCCTGGTAACTGCTCGCTGCTGCCTGATAACTGCTCACTGCTGCCTAAGGCCTCCTTTCCACGGACTGCTGATAGGCAGTGAAATGCCTCTCAAACTCTCACAACTGCTTGCTGCTGCCTGGTAACTGTTTACTGCTGTCTGGCAACTGCTTGCTGAGCACACAGCTCAACAGTTCGTGGAAAAGAGGCCTGAGGCTGGGAACACGCTAGGTCAGGGGTGCCCATTAACTAGATCACGAAGGACTTCATGGAAGATCCCGACCCCACTACATTTTCCATTCTGTGATCGTACACAGGTAGATCATTTTGACTTGCTAATTTTTCAGAGTAGTTCACAAGCTAAAAAAGTGTGGGCACCTCTGCGCTAGGCAGTGTGGTAAATGTAGCATTTTGCTGCATATGCCTTTGTGCGTTTTTAGTGCATTTTACGTGCATTATCTGTGCGTTTGCATTTTTGTTCTGCACATGCGTTTTGTATGCGTCTTTTGCATTTTTTAATGCTTTTAATGCAAATCACTAAGAAGTCAATATGAAGCGGAAATACATCATCAGACTGGGTTTGGAGAGAAAAACGCATTAAAAAGGCTATACTTCTGCATCACCATTCACATACATTATATGCGTTTTAGAAGCATTTTGGAAAAAACACATATTGCAGAACGTAAACACATGCATTTTTTCATGCAGCCCATTGACTAACATTATACACGTTAACGCTAGCGGTTCTAATGTGTTCGTACCCGAAATGCGTTTGATGGACCCATTCCTAAACTGCTTACAATCTGATTACATCTGCCTGCAAGCCTGGAGTTGATTGCATCTCGTCACCAACTCTAATCGCCACATTTTTGTGAACAATATATTGGTGTGCATACCAGAATTTTATGATCCACCTAGAAGGAGTGTTGTTAGTAAAGTTATGACGTATAGAACCTCCATGAACTCTGCCAGTTCTCATTCCTTATCATTCGCAACCTACAGATAGCGTTAATGATGTTAACAATAAGCTAATGAACATCCGTTCATATACACAATAAAGTGATAAAATAATTATGGGGCCTGTAAAGCAATGAGAAGCTTGCCTTCATAGCAGAGTCCACACACTGGAGGCAGAAGCTCTGCTGCCCTCTGTGCCCTCCATTCACTGCTGGGGGTGATGTACTACATGAAATAACCCTGCAGCCGTCCTGTGCCCGTGCCAGGACACACCAATCCTCTGGTCCCCTGCAGCCGTCCTGTGCCCCCCCTCTGGGACACACCAATCCTCCAGCCCTCCGCAGAGATCCAGTTTTGTTTTCAGCGACTCAGCCCACTGTGTTTGTTACTTTAAAGGGAACCTTAACTGTTAAAAATAAAAAGTTTTACTTACCTTGGGCATCTACTAGCCCCCTGCAGCCATCCTGTGCCCTCGCAGTCCCTCACAGCTTCTCTGGTCCCCGCTGCCAGCTAGTTTCATTTTTGCTGACTGGGAGTCGTTTGGCCGCCATGCATACATTTTTACGCATCCCTGTTGGTGCAGGAAGCTATTGCAGACATCAACCAGTACATTTTTACGCGTTACGGGTGCAATGCGTAAAATTTTACGCATTGCACCCGTAACGCGTAAAATGTACTTGTTGATGTCTGCAATAGCTTCCTGCACCAACAGGTATGCGTAAAAACGTACGCATGGCGGCCAGACGACTCCCAGTCGGCAAAAACGAAACTAGCTGGCAGCGGGGGACCAGAGGAGCCATGAGTGACTGCGAGGGCACAGGATGGCTGCAGGGGGCTGGTAGATGCCCCAGGTAAGTAATACTCATTTTTTTTTTTACAGTTAAGGTTGCCTTTAACCTCCCTGGCGTTCTAATAAGATCGCCAGGGCGGCTGCGGGAGGGTTTTTTTTAAATAAAAAAAAAAACTATTTCATGCAGCCAACTGAAAGTCCACTAGAGGGCGCTCCGGATCCGTAATTCTGATCGCCTCGGGCGACCAGAATAAACAAGGAAGGCCGCAATGAGCAGCCTTCCTTGTTTTGCTTACCTCGTCGCCATGGCGACGAGCGGAGTGACGTCATCCGCCGTCCTGACGTCAGCCGCCTCCGATCCAGCCCTTAGCGCTGGCCGGAACTGTTTGTTCCGGCTACGCTGGGCTCGGGCGGCTGGGGCGACCCTCTTTCGCCGCTGCACGCGGCGGCGATCAGGTAGCACACGCGGCTGGCAAAGTGCCGGCTGCGTGTGCTCCTTTTTATTTGGGGAAAATCGGCCCAGCAGGGCCTGAGCGGCAGCCTCCGGCGGTGATGGACGAGCTGAGCTCGTCCAGACCGCTCAGGATATTTGCAGATACACATGTTAGATTATAACTGAGAGGTTTTAATCATGCTTATCACAAAGACCTGTGATCTTTTGACACACAGGGAGGAACCAATGAGTTGTACAAAACTGAATCCTAAATAACAGTAGTGAGACACTTTGGGCTTGATTTACAAAGCGGTGCTAACTGTTAGCACGCCTGTGAAAACCCCCTTAGCACGTCTAAACAAGCTTTTCGCGCGCAAAACTTTACACGCCCAAAACTTTATGCGCGTAAAACCTTATGCACGCACTGCACAGAGCGCAGGGCGCTCCGTGCGAAGTGCCCATTAAAGCCTATGGGACTTAGTCCTATGCGCGCGCAAAACTTTGCCTGCGCCCCCAAGAAGAAGAAGGGGGCGCAGGCAGAATGACATAACTGCTAGGGAGCTGGTGATGCGCGGTGCAGCCATATGGAAGAGGAAAAAATATTACCAGCGCGGTCACCTTCCTTGACTCCTCATGGTGTGCCTGCGTCAGATGACAAGTCATCATCACGTCACCACCGCGTATTGACGGTTTTACACTATTACACAAGATTCTGTAAATATTGACGTGCATACATGTCAATACTCTCCTGCACTGTATACTAGACCCTTGCTTGACACATTTTGGCAAGTTAGAAGGAAAATTTCAATTCAGCAGGACAGTTTCTAGGCTAAATTGTACCCAGGGCGAAGGTGTAAAAATTGCGCACCCTTCCCCCCACCCCCGTGGACTGGCGAACCCTTACTCTTTAGGGATAGTCACACAGCCACAGGTCACAAGTAGATCTGCCTACTTACTAGTGACCAGCCACTCATCCAGGAGGCAGCAAGGATCAGGAAATCACACAGGGGAAGAGAGCCCGGAAAGCCGACTCCTCCATGGGCGCTGCGCACTGACAGCCTGCAGTACCGCTACAGGACACCAGGTGTCATCACACGGTGGTGACAGCCTGCAGTACCGCTACAGGACATTAGGTGTCATCATGCGGTGGTGACGTGATGATGACTTGATGTCTGACGCAGGCAGCCCAGGAGGAGTCAAGGAAGGTGGTTGTGCTGGTAATTTTCTTTCTTATTCCATTTGTCTGCACCGCGCATCACCAGCTCCCTAGTGGTTATGTTCTTCTGCCTGCGCCACCTTCTTCTACTTGCCGGTCTGCGCCCAGGGCGGTCGCCCTGCCCGCACTGCCCAAGAAAAGGCTCTGGTCATGGTGACCCATGGCAGGGGCCAGGAGGACACAGGAAGCCTGTATGGGATCCAGAGGCTTCCCACTTATTAGGTAAGTATCTGTTCATCTCAGGTTTGGGGGAAAAATAAATTGAATGCAGCTCATGGTAGGCTAGATTACCTGCTCCATAGACTCCAGATGCTGCTCATTGTTTTAGGGGTCCCTCCTGCTCCACACCCACATTCAGGGGCGTAGCAATAAGGGTTGCAGAAGTAGTGACTGCATCGGGGCCCTTGGGTCAGAGGGGCTCTGAGGGGCCCTCTCTCAAGCGCAATATTAGCTCTCCCTGTGTTGGTAATAATCACTTCTAAAGACTTCTAAAGATGCTTTAGAAGTGGCTGGATGGTGTAATGGTTAAGGGCTCTGCCTCTGACACAGGAGACCTTGGTTTGAACCTCGGCTCTGCCTGCTCAGTAAGCCAGGACGTATTCAGCAGGAGACCTTGGGCACTGCTACTGCCTATAGAGCGCCCCTTAGTTGCTGCAGCTTTGGCCTAACACTGCTACTGCCTATAGAGCGTCCCCTAGTGGCTGCAGCTCTGGCCTAACACTGCTACTGCCTATAGAGCGCCCCTTAGTGGCTGCAGCTTTGGCCTAACACTGCTACTGCCTATAGAGTGTCCCCTAGTGGCTGCAGCTCTGGCCTAACACTGCTACTGCCTATACAGCGCCCTCTAGTGGCTGCAGCTCTGGCATAACACTGCTACTGCCTATAGAGCGCCCACTAGTGGCTGCAGCTCTGGTCTAACACTGCTACTGCCTATAGAGCGGCCCCTAGTGGCTCCAGCTCTGGCCTAACACTGCTACTGCCTATAGAGCACCCCCTAGTGCCTGCAGCTCTGGCCTAACACTGCTACTGCCTATAGAGCGCCCACTAGTGGCTGCAGCTCTGGCCTAACACTGCTACTGCCTATAGAGCGCCCCCTAGTGGCTGCAGCTCTGGCCTAACACTGCTACTGCCTATAGAGCGTCCCCTAGTGGCTGCAGCTCTGACCTAACACTGCTACTGCCTATAGAGCGCCCCCTAGTGGCTGCAGCTCTGGCCTAACACTGCTACTGCCTATAGAGCGCCCCCTAGTGGCTGCAGCTCTGGCCTAACACTGCTACTGCCTATAGAGCGCCCCCTAGTGGCTGCAGCTCTGGCCTAACACTACTACTGCCTATAGAACGCCCCCTAGTGGCTGCAGCTCTGGCCTAACGCTGCTACTGCCTATAGGGCGCGTCCTTGTGGCCGCCAGGAGAAAAGCGTGATATAAGTGTTCTGTGTTGTTGTTAAATAGTGGTAATCATTAACAAACTGTTTCCCATCTCCTTCTTGCACCTCTGACACTGTTGTTGTCCTTTACAGGTTTTGGTGCGCCGTATCAATTTTTATGTATCGAGTGCATGGGGGGGGGGGAGTAGGGGGGCCATGTAAAACTTCCACCGAATCCCTTGTGTATGCTTCTCTTTGTTGGGATTCCATGCATGTACTGGAGATCCTAGAACAATACCATTGGAAAGATGGGTATTCATGGGCCTCCCTTGACGTTTGCTCACTTTATACATGCATCCCCCATGAGAAGGGGATTGAGGCTGTCAATCATTTTCTGCTCCAGGATGGTTCATTCAATTCTGAACAGGCGCAGTTTATTTTAGATCTTTTAAACTTTGCGCTTAAACATAATTATTTTACCTTTATGGATCAATTCTTCCTTCAAACGTGCGGAACATCTATGGGGGCGGGATTTGCCCCTAGTTTGGCGAATCTGTTTATGGCATACTGGGAACACCATTACATCTGGTCCAACCATGCCTATAAGGAAAATATAATCCTTTATACTCGTTATATAGATGACATCTTGTTAATTTAGGATGGCCCAATGGAAAAGTTTGCGGAATTTGTGAACTATTGCAATACCAGCACTACAGGTCTGGATTTCATCTGTGATTGACAAAGAAAAAATAATCTTCCTCGATCTTGAACTATTCACCAATAATGAGCTACAAATATGTACACAAACTCGCTTCAAACCAACGGCTGGAAATTCATATTTACATGCCGCCAGTTATCATCCCAAATGGGTAAACAACATCGCGCGCAGCCAGTTTTGTCGGTTGAGAAGGAACTGTACAAAAGATCATGATTATCAGAGACAATCAGAACAGCTGGCAAATAAATTTATAGAGAAAGGATATAAAAGGGAATCAATAAATGCGGCAATAGAAGACTTTAAAGATAAAGACAAAGTGGGACAAAATAGGAAAACCAGGCAAAAAGATCAAGCACCGACTTTCATCACCAGTTACACAGATAGTTCCCGCCACATTCAGCATTGTCAGAAAAACTGGCCTATTATATTACAGGATCCACTACTCAAAAACCTTCCACCTGTGAAACCCAAAGTGATCTTCAAGAGGGCACGCTCTCTTAAATATCAGATTGCCCCGAGCAACAGGAGACAAAAAAACTCACAAACATGGTTGAGAACCAATATCGTGGGCAACGTTAGATGCGGAAAATCCCGTTGTGGGTGTTGCCCTTTCATCACACATGGTGTAAAACAGTTCCAACACCCAGGTGGGTGGTCAGTCCCACAGAAACAGTTCATAAATTGTGCATCAGACTTTGTCATCTACGTTCTCGAATGCAGTTGCAGGAAACTTTATGTGGGGAGAACAACTAGACCCCTAAGAAAGAGATTAGGTGAACACAAAAGCAACATATTGTCAAAATCAGAGAAACATCGTGTTCCAAGACATTTCAGTAAATACCATCAGTCTGATCCTGGGTGCCTGAAGATCTATGGGTTGGAACAAATCTCCGCCTCTCTCTCTAGAGGTTTGAGATAAAAAAAACTGTGTGAACAGGAAGTATTCTGGATCTTCACATTAAATAGCTTGTCACCAGAAGGCTTGAATGAAGATCTGGAAGTCCGAAGTTTCCTACAGTAATCTCCCTTGAATTTAGATTCACAGCCATCTGACCTTCGGTCACATTACAACTGTTTTCCCACCTGTTTTTTTCCCCATCCCCCTTGTCCCCCCCCCCCCCCCACACTTCCCCACTCCTCCCCTATTTTCCCTCCAAGCCCCCCTATCCCCTCTTTTTCCCCTATCTTCCCCCCCCCCCCCCTTCGCAATCCCCCC
Organism: Hyperolius riggenbachi; assembly: GCF_040937935.1. Classification (NCBI taxonomy): domain Eukaryota; kingdom Metazoa; phylum Chordata; class Amphibia; order Anura; family Hyperoliidae; genus Hyperolius; species Hyperolius riggenbachi. The sequence goes on from NC_090656.1 coordinate 8,343,760, forward strand.
CTCTCCTTTCCGCCCCCCTCGATACCCACCTAGCAGCAATGTTGTCACTTTGTTACTGTCTGTCACTTTTTTTTTTTTTTTTATGCCTTGTTAATTCTTAGGGAGGCCTGCCAGCAGCGCACCACCCCCAATATCAGGACATTAGTCCTTCCTGAACTAGACAGCTGCCAGGGCTTATGAGAGTCCATGGATAGCATTAATAACGATTCATGCGACCTTAATGTCGCACTCCATGACCAGCCACTATATAAGTTCTGTGCGATCTTTACATCGCACACGTGAAATTCAGCCTATCGCTTTAGGTCCTTTAATCACGCGGCCACCACATAACACAAGGCTGTTCCGGTAAAAAAGCCCCGCGGCAAGGCACTCATAATTTCACCGACACCGTTTGCTAATATGATGGGAAACTGGTCACCACTGCCTTGCCCAAAAGCCCAACAGGGGCTCGCCACACCATGTTATGATTGCAGTACCTGCGGACATTGGACCGCATAATATGGTCATAACCACCTGTCCCCTAAGTCATAAATCATGCCTGGTATAGAAGGCAGCCATCCACGGAGGCACAACCGCACTCCACGTGAGGCTATTACAGGAGTCCATTCTATAGCTCCCCTGCGATTAGTGCGACAGTACCCAGTCACTGTTTCCATCCTGATGTTCCCCATGATAGTGCCCTAATGGCTGAGGCTGACGCATATTAGCCGTGGCAACTCACCCACTACAGTACATCAGTTGGGATCGCATAACTTAGCATTTAAAGTTCCACGATGGATATCCGCATGGAATAGCTATCCACACAAATGGTCATTTTGACCCACAAGCCTGGACTATGTTCTTAATATATTCACATTTTAACTCTTTCATATTAAAAGTGTGTGTTTTTTATGTTACATAAACTGTTTTTTTTACGAATCCCGAAGGGTGATAGCCCCCAATTAGATTCCGGCCATCATGAGTGACAGGTACCAGTCACTCCCCTGTTCCTCCCACACCGGGAGTTATAAATTTGAGCCGTACACGCCGTCACGTCACCTGATGAAGGCGTGGTCAGACGGCTCCAACGTGAACAAGCCCCGCCCACCACAACCCGCTCCACGCCGAGAGACACCGCACCTGTTGCTTTGGCCAAGCACAGGGCCGGAGAGGACGGCTGGCAGGCCTGAGACGAGCATTTGTTTTTACAACACTGTAATTGCAAGTTTTAAAGCGTGATATTTTAAGTAAAGAAGTTAATACTCCAAAGGAGCGCTCTTGTTTCTTGCATAGGCTACTGGCACCACCCAGTACCCGGAGCAGCACCTTATACATCCTAAGCCATCAAAAGTGTGAGGGCAGCGCAGGGATAGTTCTTTCTGTATTTTACACACACACACACACACACACAATGTACACACAGTACACACACACACACACACACAATGTACACACACACATGCACGCACACTGTACACACACACACAATGTACACACACACACATGCACGCACACTGTACACACACACACACACACACGGTACACACACACACACAATGTACACACAGTACACACACACACACACACAATGTACACACACACACAAGCACGCACACTGTACACACACACACAATGTACACACACACACATGCACGCACACTGTACACACACACACACACACACACACGGTACACACACACACACAATGTGCACACACACACACACTGTACACACACACACACACACAATGTACTGTACATACACACACATATGCACGCACACTGTACACTCAGTACACACACACACACACACACATGCACGCACACTGTAAACACACACATGCACGCACACTGTACACACACGCACATGTACACACACCATATACACACACATACACACACCATATACACACACACACACACTGTACACACACACACACACTGTACACACACACACACACACACACAATGTACTGTACATACACACACATATGCACGCACACTGTACACTCAGTACACACACACACACACACATGCACGCACACTGTAAACACTGTAAACACACACATGCACGCACACTGTACACACACGCACATGTACACACACACACCATATACATACACACACACACACACACCATATACACACACACACACACACACACACACACACACACACACACACACACACACACACACACACACAGAATTTCTGCATAACTTTGCTGTCTGGATTGTTGCCGTTTTCCCTTCATATACTTTCCTATGATAAACCAAATTAAAAAGCAAAGAACGCGGTATTTCAAGTAGACACAGCGCAATAAGATAACATTATTAAAAAAAGGTATAATAAGTAGTTTACTTATTATTAAGCTGCCATGTAAGAGACTCACCTGGAAGGGAGAGAAGAGACACAGGAATTCGGAGTGGAGAGAAGGTTTAGGAGGCACAGAGTCAGGAGGACAATGATTCAGGAGGCACAGAAGCAGGAGAGGACAATGGTTCCTCTGTTACAGGTATGGCCAGTGACACGTGCTGGAGAAGATGGGGATACAGGAATCCTAGCTCTGCTCTGCAGGACTGGCGAGATGAATGGAGCAGAAAGGAATTGAATTAACATTTTTGCCCCAAGTAAAGCACACACATGAAACTATCCCTCGGGCCACAATTCAGGGACTGATGCTGTACAGACACATCCCTTGGCTTCAGGCTAGCAGTGTGTTCTGTTGCTATGGACAGGGAGCGGAGAGACGACAATCAGTGAACGATGGAGCAGATTCCTGTGGGTGGGGGAAGCAAAGATAACATTGTGATCAGTCCTTGGGTTTCAGGGGCATTAAGGATCTGACATGACGGATCTTTATTGACTCATGACACCTGAGCAGGAACGATCGGTGGTCGCTGTACACACAAAATAATTGTCGGCCAAAACGTTCATTATCAGCCGTTTTGGCCGACAATTATTGCATGTGTGTATGTACTTTTAGCCTAGAGGACTGACCTAACACATCAAGTGATGCAGTAATAACCCTGGACATGATACTTTTTAAACTGTCTGCTATTAAGTGGTACAAGATTGCAGGAATCAAACTCCAGGTTATCCTGCATTTATAAAATAAAACAACATTTACTATAGCCAGTGGCATAACGAAAGAGCTGTGGGCACAAGTGCAAGTGGAGGGGACAGCTGCAGTGTCAGGGAGGTGTAAGCAAGGGAGGGGACAGCTGCAGTGTCAGAGAGGTGTAAGCAGGGGAGGGGACAGCTGCAGTGTCAGAGAGGTGTAAGCAGGGGAGGGGACAGCTGTAGTGTCAGAGAGGTGTAAGCAGGGGAGGGGACAGCTGCAGTGTCAGAGAGGTGTAAGCAGGAGAGGGGACTGCTGCAGTGTCAGAGAGGTGTAAGCAGGGGAGGGGACAGCCATAGTGTCAGATAGGTGTAAGCAGGGAAAGGGACAGCTGCAGTGTCAGAGAGGTGTAAGCAGGGGAGGGGACAGCTGCAGTGTCAGAGAGGTGTAAGCAGGGGAGGGGACAGCTGCAGTGTCAGAGAGCTATAAGCAGGAGAGGGGACAGCTGCAGTGTCAGAGAGGTGTAAGCAGGGGAGGGGACAGCCGTAGTGTCAGATAGGTGTAAGCAGGGAAAGGGACAGCTGCAGTGTCAGAGAGGTGTAAGCAGGGGAGGGGACAGCTGCAGTGTCAGGGAGGTATAAGCAGGGGAGGGGACAGCTGCAGTGTCAGGGAGGTATAAGCAAGGGAGGGGACAGCTGCAGTATCAGGTAGGTGTAAGCAGCAGGGGGAGGGAGCAGCTGCAGTGTCAGAGAGGGGTAAGCAGTGAAAGAGACTGTGGCAGTGTCTGAGATGGGTAAGCAGGTGAAGGGACAGTCGCAGTGTCAGAGATGGGTAAGCAGGGGAGGGGAACAGCTGCAGTGTCAGAGATGTGTGTCACAAGAGCCCCAGTGGTCAGACCGCAAAATGCCTTCCAAACGGTGCCAGCGCACGGATCATGCGAACTCTGGTCGCAGTCAATGCGTAGGAACCGTTGGGAATTGGCCGCAGACAAACCAGAAGGGAGCCTGTGAGGTACGGTAATTACAACTTACACACGACTTCAGGGTATAACTGCCACCACCACTAGTATGGGCCAGTGGACCCGACTGACTAACTAGCCCTGCGAATAAAACGGTTAAACACACTCTATTCTGTCTAGATATCAACAATAGTAGCGTCTCTTCAGAGATCTGAGTTCAGTTCCTGTGTATGCTGAATAATAGGGTAGCTGGAACAACAACTGACGATAGCGTCGGTTTATTGAAAGCATGGCCGTTTCTATGGCCGTGCGGCCCGTGCCGCTGCCCTGGGCGCAGAGGAAGGGGGGGGGGGGGCGCTGTGATGGAGGGGGGAGCCGGAGCCGCGGGGAGGGCAGCCCGACCTCTCCCTCCCTCTCCCCGGGCCGCCCTCCATGCTCCCCCCCCCCTCGGACTGCAGCAGAGTTATCGGGCAGGGAAGCGCTGCTATACACAGTTACTCACCTCCCTGGTTCCGATCGCCGCTCATGCCCTGCTGGTCTCCTCTCTGCAATGTAGCTGCTGATACACACGCTGCTTCCTGTGTAAACAGGAAGCGTGTGTATCAACGGCTACATTGCAGAGGAGGAGACCAGCGGCTAGTGAGCGGCGATCGGAACCAGGGAGGTGAGTAACTGTGTATAGCAGCGCTTCCCTGCCCGATAACTCTGCTGCAGTCCGAGGGGGGGGGGGGGGGTTGATGGAGGGCGGCCCGGGGAGAGGGAGGGAGAGGGAGGGCTGCCCTCCCCGTGGCTGCGGCTCCTCCCCCCACCTGCCATTATGAGGGGGCACCTACCTACTTAACCTGGGGAAGCTACCTATCTAAACTATACTGGGGGCACCTACCTAATCTAACCTGTACTGGGGGCAGCTACCTATCTAAACTATACTGGGGGCACCTACCTAATCTAACCTGTACTGGGGTCAGCTACCTATCTATCCTATACTGGGGGGCACCTACCTAATCTAACCTGTACTGGGGGCAGCTACCTATCTATCATATACTGGGGGGCACCTACCTAATCTAACCTGTACTGGGGGCAGCTACCTATCTAACCTATACTGGGGGGGGGGGGCAGCTACCTATCTAACCTATACTGGGGGCACCTACCTAATCTAACCTATACTGAGGGGCAGCTACCTAATCTAACCTATACTGGGGGGCAGCTACCCTGCAGGGAATCTGGCCACGTGCGACATTCCCGAGGGGTGAGGGGAATGCTTTGCTCACAGGGGAACAGGTCTCTGGATTAAAACACAAAAGTGTTGTTTTCTGATCGCTTGCACGACTGCCCAGATCCGACAGGGAGCGATCAGGAAAACGACTGTGAATTCTCTAGATTCACCTGCGTTTCTCACGGCTGTTCCGTGACAATGTGTAAGCAGGGGAGGGGAACAGCTGCAGTTTCAAAGAGGTGTAAGAAGGGGAGGGGACAGCTGCAGTGTCAGAGAGGTGTAAGCAGGGGAGGAGAACAGCTGCAGTGTCAGAGAGGTGTAAGAAGGGGAGGGGACAGCTGCAGTGTCAGAGAGGTATAAGCAGGGGAGGAGAACAGTCCCAATGTCAGAGAGGGGTAAGCAGTGAAGGAGACAGCCGCAGTGTCAAAGAGGTGTAAGCAAGGGAGGGGGCAGGTGCAGTGCCAGAGATGTATAAGAAGGGGAGGGGACAGCTGCAGTGTCAAAGAGGGGTAAGCAGGGGAGGGGAAGGTGCAGTTCAGGGAGGTATAAGCAGGAGAGGGATGAGCTGAAGTGTCAGAGAGGGAAAAGCAGTGAAGGGGACAGCCGCAGTGTCAGAAAGAGGTAAGCAGGGGAGGGGACAGCTGCAGTGTCAGAGAGGGGTAAGATGGGGAGGAGACAGGGGCAGTGCCAGAGAGGTATAAGCAGAGGAGGGGAAAGCCACAGTGTCAGAGAGGGGAGGGCTGGGGAGAGTGAGCAGCTGCATTGTCAGTGAAATGTGAGAGGGGTAAGCAGGGGAGGGGACAGGTGCAGTGTCAGAGAGGTGCCAGCAGGGGAGAGGACAGCTGCAGTGTCAGAGAGGTGTAAGTTGAGGAATGGGACAGCTGCAGTGTCAGAGAGGTGTAAGCAGGGGAGGGGAATGCCGCAGTGTTAGAGAGGTGTAAGCAGGGGGAGGGGATGCCCTGAGGAAGGTACACTGTCGAAACCTGGGTCAGGGTACATTTCTTTACAGACCATTTATCAGGATGACACTTTTTTTTACATTGGAGGAACTGTATCACTGTCTGCGGTTACTGAACGCACACTGCCACCACGTAGCGGACTTCTAACAACGCAGTATGCTTGTGTGGTAAGACTTTACCGGGGAATCCAATATTACAGATGATCACTTTATTTACTTTAACTTTAGTTACTCGGTAGGCAGCAGCATAGCATCGAGCACCGGTACATAAACCTTCTTGCTTTCAACCCTATTTTGGCCTACAGTCATTATCACTTTCGACAAATCTGCCAAGATGGCCGAGTATTCATGATGCCTTCATTCATTGACCTCATAAAAATATGAGACTCTTTTCTTGGCTACTAATGCTTTATCAATTATCCGTGCTACGCATACAATTCATTATAACAAAAGTTATTTTTTCGCTTCATCACCACTTTAAGCAATTACTGGAAACTCAGATGATTCGTGCCATAATCCAAAAACATTATAGAACATTTTTTTAATACAAAATACAGTACTCTATAAAGTAAAAATGCACACAGTAAAACTTACCTTGGCAGGGGAAAGCCTCTGGTTCCTAAAAATGGGATACAGAGGGGATACAGCGCTGTTCAGCCACCCCCCCTGAAGATCTCGGTATGTGCAGTAGCATCTCTCTGCTATGGGTGCAGCTGAATTAGCAGAGCCCGATCGGGTCGCAGCAGAGCAGGCCCAATTAGGCTTGACTATTTCCACAGGAGCCCATCGGGGGAGCCACTACCCCGCCTGCAAAGGAGCGCAGCTGTCATTCTTGTGGACGGCTTCAGCTCTGGGCTGCCAGCACTGGATCGCCGTTACTCAGGAGGAAACGGGGATCCTCTTTGGATCCAGAAGCTTCCCCCCTCCCGAGGTACGTACCCCCCCCCCCCCCCCCCCCCCCGGGCACTTTTTTCCCCTACAGGTTTACTTTAACCTGCAATTTACTTCTGGAAATAATTGTGGCTGGTGTGAGGAAGAGGATGGGGATTTTTTGTGCAGAAAGACTTTCACTGTAACAGAATCCTTGCTATCTGTTGGCTCACACAAATAGTTTTCTTTTTGTGTGGCTTTAAAGAAAACCTGAAACAGAAAAAAATGCCCCTGGGGTACTTACCTAGGGGGAAGCCTCCGGATCCTATTGAGGCTTCCCCCGTCCTCCTCCGTCCCATGGCGGTCTCGCTGGGCTCCTCCAAACAGCGGCCATGTAAGTATATACCTTCCCGGCTCCAGCGCAGGCGCAGTAGTGGCTCTTGGCTCGGGATCAGGTGGAAATAGCCCATCCCATTTGGGTCCACTCTACTGCGCAGGTGCAAGTCAACTGCGCCTGCACAGTAGAGTGGATCTGATTGGGATTGGTGATTCCCGCCTTAGCCCATCGGGGAGCCCCTATTGTGCCTGTGCTGGAGTCGGGGAAGATAAATATTGCAGGCGCTACTGCACCTGCGCCGCAGAACAACAAATTGTCGGCTGTGGCTTTGGAGGGGCCCGGCAAGATCACCGTGGGACGAAGGAAGACGGGGTAGAGCTACGTACACACATACGACAACAATCGTTCGTTGTGAACGACGAACGAACTTTTAATTGACGAAAGAACGACCTAAGTAAAGTTACCGTATTTTTCGGACCATAACGCAATCTAACTCTTATGGTATGATCTGCGCTTATGTGAACTATCGTTTTTACTGCAATCCTTCTGTGAACGCAATCTAACTCTCATGGTATGATCTGCGCTTATGTGAACTATCGATTTTACTGCAATCCTTCTGTGAACGCAATCTAACTCTTATGGTATGATCTGCGCTTATGTGAACTATCGATTTTACTGCAATCCTTCTGTGAACGCAATCTAACTCTTATGGTATGATCTGCGCTTATGTGAACTATCGATTTTACTGCAATCCTTCTGTGAACGCAATCTAACTCTTATGGTATGATCTGCGCTTATGTGAACTATCGATTTTACTGCAATCCTTCTGTGAACGCAATCTAACTCTTATGGTATGATCTGTGCTTATGTGAACTATCGATTTTACTGCAATCCTTCTGTGAACGCAATCTAACTCTTATGGTATGATCTGCGCTTATGTGAACTATCGGTACTTATCCGTTAGCCGGGCGCATCCGGCAGGTGGCGACAAAACTCCACCAGAGTTACATCTTTCCCTACTATCCATGTCGGCCTGGAGGGGGAATAGTAATTAGCGCCACCTGCCGGATGCGCCCGGCTAACGGATAAGTACCGAACTATCGATTTTACTGCAATCTGTAATTATTCTGAAGTGCTGTAATACTTTGCATTTTACTATAGCTAAGTGACTGGCTTTGTATATTCCATGAATTAGTCTGCTCTCCTCTGGCTCCATGCTAATTTGGCCCCAACACCTATAGACAATCAAGCAGCTTCCTGCTTAATTACCTGAGTTACTGTGATCTGCTACAGGCTGAGCTCATTCCCTCACCTGCATCAGTCAGGCTAAAATCAGGCCTTACTATATAAATGCAACTCTCAATCGATTAGACCTTGGTCGATTTATGCACCGGTATTTCAAAGTACACCGGTTTCTAAGTACAAAGAGAACGACCGAATTACACCAGAATTAAGCCAGAAGAGACCAGAAAGAACAGACACAAGACTTTAGCAATCTGATTCACGGTTAGTGCAATAATGTTGTCTCTGCTCTTCATGATCAGCCTGCTTTCCCCTGCTATTCTCAAATCTGTACACTCACTGCATCCTCCTGCTGTCAGCAACACGCTCTACATTTCTCCCTCTCTTTTATCATCTCCACAGGTTGCTTCTCACGAAACTTTCTTATTTATACAACCGCGCTATACATTTCATACTCCAACTACCCATAAATCTAAATCCCACCCTATCCTCCGCTCTCTCTGCCTCCTACTACTCCTTGCTGCAGGTGACATTTCACCAAACCCCGGACCCTCTCTGCCGGCTCGCTCCTCACTCTTGCACACTAATCGCACTCCAAACAGCCAACCACATGCACACCGAAACTGCCACAACCTTATTAATATTCCTCTTCTCCCCCCTCCTCCCCCACCTATCTCTGCTGCTCTCTGGAATGCCCGCTCAGTCTGCAACAAACTTCCTTTCATCCATGACCTTTTCAATTCCAACGCCTTCACCTTCTTTGGGGTCACAGAAACATGGCTGATGCCTTCTGACACGGTCTCACCTGCCGCCCTCTCTTATGGGGGATTCCACTTTAGTCACACGCCTAGAAGTGGGAATAAACATGGCGGTGGTGTGGGCATTCTTTTCTCTGATAGATGCTCCTTTAAGCCACTCACCCCCATTCCTTCTCTTTAGCTACCTTCCTTTGAAGTCCATGCAGTCCGTCTATACTCTCCCTCTAACCTCCAGATCGCTATAATCTACCGCCCTCCTGGCCCTGCTTCCTTCTTCCTAGATCACTTCTCTGCATGGCTCCTCCAGTTCCTGTCCTCCGATATCCCTACCATCATTATGGGCGACTTTAACATTCATGTTGACACCAACAATTCTGCCGCCACTAAACTTCTGTCACTTACTTCCTCCTACGGCCTGTCTCAGTGGTCCACTGCTCCAACTCACTCTAATGGTCATACACTTGACCTCATATTCACTCGTCTCTGTTCTATCACGGATTTCACTAATTCTCCTCTCCCGCTCTCTGATCATAACCTACTAAACTTCTCTCTCTCCTCCTCTCTTCCTACCACCCTGCCTCAAGCACGCTCATATACACGCAGGAACTACCGCAACATAGACATGCAATCTGTCTCTGATGCCTTGGCACCTCTCCTCACACAACCATTCACTGACCCTGACTCAGCAGCTGCACACTATCACTGCTCAATCACGCAAGTCATGGATGAAATCGCACCCCTCACCAATGTCCGCCCGCACCGTGTCAGTCGCCAACCCTGGCTGACCAAAGCTACTAAACAGCTAAAGGGGTGCTCTAGGGTAGCTGAACGCCGTTGGAGAAAAACTAATACTAATGAGGATTTCATTACTTACAAAAAAGAGTTGAACAAGTTTAAAACCGATCTCTCTTCTGCAAAACAATCATACTTCTCCTCCCTCATATCCTCCCACTTGCACAATCCAAAGTGCCTGTTCAGTACTTTCAACTCCCTTCTCCGTCCACCCCCTCCTCCTCCTTCTTCATGCTTATCAGCTGAAGAATTTGCAACATACTTTACAGATAAAATTGCAAAAATCCGTAGTGTGTTTTCCATGCAGACATCAAACTCCATCTCCACTCCTCTTGTTGACTGCTCTCTTTCCAGTTTCTCTCCACTCTCCGAACATTCGCTCTCTTCCCTTATCTCCAAATCCTATCTAACCACCTGTTCTTTGGATCCTATCCCATCACATCTCATTCCACAGCTATCCACATCCCTCATCCCTGCCCTAACATCGCTGTTTAACCTATCCCTCTCCTCCGGAATTTTTCCATCCTCACTCAAGAGGGCTGTTGTAACACCACTACTTAAAAAACCATCTCTAGACCCCACCAAACTTGCTAACTACCGCCCAGTGTCACTTCTTCCATTTGCATCTAAATTACTTGAACGCCACATCCATGCTGAACTAAGTCAGTATTTATCTGCAAATTCCTTGCTTGATCAGTTCCAATCTGGCTTCCGGCCAAACCACTCCACAGAAAAAGCCCTCACCAAAGTAGCTAATGATCTCCTCACAGCTAAATCCAAAGGCTATTATTCCATACTCATCCTTCTAGATCTGTCATCAGCATTCGACACTGTCGACCACACTCTACTCCTACAGATCCTTTCATCTATAGGTATAAAGGACCTCTCTCTCTCTCCTGGATATCTTCCTACCTGTCTGGAAGGTCTTTCACTGTTTCTTATTCAGATCAGGCCTCCTCTTCACATCCTCTGTCTGTAGGGGTACCTCAAGGCTCTGTCCGTCCTCGGTCCCCTCCTCTTCTCCATCTACATGCACGGTCTTGGTAACTTAATCAGCTCATTTGGTTTCCAATACCACCTATATGCAGACGATACACAACTGTACCTCTCAGCCCCAGACCTTAACTCCCTCCTCACACGGGTTCCCGACTGCCTGTCCGCTATCTCCTCTTTCATGTTCTCTCGCTTCTTAAAACTCAATATGAATAAAACTGAACTAATAGTCTTTCCACCATCCCTGTCCACCCCTTTGCCTGATATTACAATACATGTTAACAACACGTCTATAACATCAGTTCCCAAAGCACGGTGCCTGGGGGTAATATTTGATTCTTCTCTCTCATTTACTCCTCACATTAACTCCCTAACCAGCTCCTGCCATTTCCAACTGAAAAACATAGCACGTATCCGACCTTTTCTCTCCCATGACACAACCAAAATGTTAGTACATGCTCTTATTATATCTCGATTGGACTATTGCAATATATTGCTTGGTGGACTTCCAACTAACCGACTAACACCGCTCAATTCTGTACTGAACTCTGCTGCTCGACTCATTCATCTCTCCTCTCGCTCTTCCTCTGCTGACCCTCTCTGTCAAGCTCTTCACTGGCTACCAATTAAGGAGAGAATTCAGTTCAAACTCTTAACCCTAACCTACAAAGCTCTCCACAATCTCTCTCCCCTGTACATCTCCTCACTAGTCTCCAGATACCAACCCAACCGCAATCTCAGATCTGCACACGAGCTTCTTCTATCCTCTTCTACAACTACCTCCTCACATTCACGTGTACAAGACTTCTCACGTGCCTCACCCCTCCTCTGGAATGCCCTTCCACAACACATCCGCCACTCTCCCACCTTCGAAATCTTTAAACGCTCCCTCAAAACCCACCTTTTCCGACAAGCATATTCTCTAGCTTAGGCCATGCACCCACTAAATAACCTAATTACGCACTGCCTGTACATATACTGTATACTTCCCCCACCTCTTGTTTCCACCCCATTCCTTTAGATTGTAAGCTCGCAAGGGCAGGGCTCTCACCCTTTTGTGTCATGGAATGTTATTAATTCAATTGCTTGCACACTGTTAGACATTTATACATTTTAGTCATCATGTTAAATCAAGTTGTAATCAGCAGTGCTGTATCTTGTATCAGTGTTCATATTTCATGTATATCATTGTCTGTATCATTATGTATCCCTTGTTTGTTTTCTTACATTGTACAGCGCCACGGAATATGTTGGCGCTTTATAAATAAATAATAATAATAATAAGACGCACTTTTTCTCCCCCAAAAGTAGGGGGGGGGGGGGGGGAAGTCAGTGTGTCTTATAGTCCGAATACAGTTTCAACCAGGTGTTGTTGTGGAGTGTATAGCCGTTTACTGCTAGCGGAGAGTGTTGCTAGCTCTGTCTAGAAGCTCAGAGCGACCCGCAGGGAGAGAAACACAGGAGCGGCATCCCGTGAACACCGACATACTTAAATATAGAGCGGCAGATCAAAGAAAGTAGGAGCCAGATACCGCAGGACTTTACCACGGAGTTTAGTGGAAAGCTGCAGAAGAAGGTACTATGCTGTGCTGTGTGGATTGTTTGGCTGCAGGATTTTTTACCTGCATGTGGCGGCTGCTGTGTTTTACATGGAGGACAATAATGTCCAAGCTGCTCTCTACCAGCTATGCCACGCACAAGCACAGCCAGCTTGTCTACATTGTCCCAGCGTATCTCAGTGAGAGGATCGCACGCAACAAACAAGCTCCGAGTGAGTAATCCAACGGCTGTGCATTCACCCGGGGAACTTTGGAATGTGCCCGATAAATGGCTGTTACATAGCATCTGACAGCCAGGCAGATAAATTAGCACATCGGACACTGCAGTGCTCTCTGAAAGTGAAAGTATGCAGACTCTCACGGAGAAAACAGACAAGGTAAAGCAAATTAAGACTTCGGAGCTAGACTTATTTCTTCATTCTAAAATACCGGTACATTCCTGTTTCCTGCTTCTTAAAGAGAAACTCCAACCAAGAATTGAACTTTACCCCAATCAGTAGCTGATACCCCCTTTTACATGAGAAATAGAATGCTTTTCACAAACAGACCATCAGGGGGCGCTGTATGACTGATATTGTGGTGAAACCCCTCCCACAAGAAGCTCTGAGTACCGCGGTACTCTGGGCAAACTGCCACAATGTAACAATGTTCACAGACAGGAAATGGCTGTTTACAGCTGTCTGTAACAGCCAGAACAGCTATAAACAGCTACATAACCTGCCCACAGTAACAATGTCACCATGTAATAAATGTCAGAATGTGAATCTGGGAGAGGAAAGATTTTACAATGAGCAAACACTGACTAAATCATTTATACATAATAATTGTAAAAATGAAGCACTTTTTTATTACATTATTTTCACTGGAGTTCCTCTTTAAGCTTTTCGGCAGTTTATTTTGAAGTTAATCAGTCACCCGATGGTAGTTTAGGTTTGATTTATTTCTTAGGAGCAAGAAGTTTTAAATCAGGATGATACCATTTATTGGCTAACTAAAAATGAATAAAAATAAGCAAGCTTTCGGCCTTGCAGCCTTCGTCGGGCTTATATCCTGTTAGTTTGCAAACTGGTGGTACAGACAGCTTATATACATGCAACATCACAAGGGAAAACAGATATTTTTTCAAGCATAAATACGTCATTAAGATGCCTTAATTCACACAGACCATCGACCTGGGGTTAGAGGTTGTAAGCTAAGATAAGGATCCTTGTTTACTCCCTGCTCACATACCTGGGAGTTTGACTGACACAGAGGTATCGTAAATTATTTCTTAGGATTAGAGGACTTCACTTACTTTAATCTGTGCCCCCATGCTTTTCATTTAAATACAAAGAAACAGTCTCCTGACAGCTTCTGTAAACAAGTGTCATGTTACCAGAGTTTCAGCACTTGCATAGCAGCTATAACCACAGGACATGCTACTTCATGATGGAATAATAATGACTCCAGATGCTCCAGACTCATATCTGTTGTTTTAAACAAGTAGAGAGGTTGTTTCTAAATATGCCATTACTTATATTAGCTTTTGACAGCCTGGTAGATGTATTAGCAGATCAGACACTGATCTCTCAAAGTATCCAGATATGCTATCTTCAAACTGTGAGTACTGAGATGTGTACTTCAGTGTGCAGGCTTGCAGCTCATCAGCTTGGCCCTCTACAGTGTTACTTGCTGCTGCCTGCTCTATGCTTACACTTATGTACTATAGTGAGTTTTCTGGCCTTTTTTGCTTGTTGAGACTTAAAGTTGAAATAGTTGCTCAATTATATGGAACAGTCTTGGAGCCCAAGGAGTTTCAAGAATAGACAGACTTTGTTTCCACTATCCTGCTTACTATCAGCTCAGGTTGCTTGTGTGGGCCCACTTTTCTGTTTTGCCATGTGCATGGATGGGCAACAGAGCTTGTGTGGTTGGTTCAGTGCTGTTAATTTTAATATTGTTGCTGGATGCTCCACAAGACACCCCTGCACTATAGACCCCCCAGGTTTAGTATATATTTTTTTCCCCTGGTTTTTGCCCTCTAAACCTAGGTGCGTCTTATAGTCCGGAGCGTCTTATAGTCCGAAAAATACGGTCGTTTTTAAAAGTGTGTAACGATCTGATCGTTAGAACGAACGTTACATCAGGTAAAGCAACTATTGCGCTTGCGCATAAAAATGAAAAGTTCCATGGAGAAATAGTGAAATGCGCATGTCAAGCCTAGTACGAACGACCGTTTCCAACGATGTACTACTTTTGCAAACGATCGTCGTTGGAAAAAATCCGCCAAGCTAGATCGTTCATTTTTAACGATCTAGCTCGTCCGTCTTTAGACTCAATGGTCGTTGGCTGTAAACGATCTTCGTTTGAAATGATCGGGGAACGATCGTTTCACACGACTATAGTCGCATGTGTGTACGCACCTTAAGCCTCGTTAGGATCCGGAGGCTTCCCCCTCCAGAAGTAAGTGACCCCCCCCCAGGGGCACTTTTTTTTGTTACAGAGTCTCTTTAACAAGAAACGTATACAATGATAGCTTTTGCCTCTTTTTGAGGATTTCACAGAAATGTAACGTTGTTTGCTGGAGGAGATTGGCTGTTTTTACCAGCGTTTATTTCTACTGATTTTAAATATGAATATCAATCATTAAAGCTATAGAGAGCTGAGTGCGTGGGAGTTTATTTTTTCCTTTTTTTCTAATATTAATATGTACTTGACATAGCTGTTCAGTAGGGGAATGGTCTGGCCCTCTACAAACACCTTAGATCTCCTGGTTCTGCATGATTTGGCCTTTATCTTCAAACTTCTCCCATTGAGCCATATCACTCTACACTTTGGACCGATGAAGCCCAAAACAGCCTGAAACAGCTGCCTGTAAGTCGGATTATATAGTTCTGTATAACGAATAGGCTGCAGGCAGGGCCGGATTTACCATAAGGCAATGTAGGCACATGTCTACAGGCGCCTGATGATGGAAAGGCGGTTCACTTCCCTCCTTGAGCTCCTCCATCCCTCCTTCCCTATGCAGAGTCCTGATGAGAGTGTAAATGAGAGGTTACTAAACCTGCTCTCTGCATTCCACTGAGGAGATCTCCCTTCAGTCAGGGGAACCTCTAGCTACTTATTACTGAGGTTCCTCTAGCTACCTAATACTAAGGGGCATCTGTAGCTACTTAATATCGAGAGTGCTTCTGGCTACCTTACACTAAGGGGCACCATTAGCTACCTATGACAGGCAAGGGAAGTAAGGGAGAAGTGACAACTGTGCCAGCCAGAACACTTGTGGTGCAGTTCGGTGGGGTTTGTAGGTCCATGGAGGGCGGAGTCTAAAGCGCCATGACATCGGTGCCTATAGGCTCCTGTGAGGTAAATCCAGGCCTGGCTGGAGGTATGTTATAAACCAGCAGAGATGACTGGAGGAAGTCGATCCTGGAACAGCCCTTTCCAATGGATCGCTAAACGTTTGTTTCAATAGACTTTTATCTCAGGTGTGTACACAGCTGTAGGCTAGATTCCCAGTGGGAGCTGCGTTGGGTTTCCTGTATTCAGAAACCCAATGCGATGGAGGGGAATAGTCGCACATTATGCAAGCAGGTAGAAGCCCGCCTAACTCGGCGTGGTCGCTCCCCAGGAAAAACAACTCAACCAGGGTGTCGTTAGTATAAGTGAGGGGAAGGAGGAGTCCAAATACAACCATAAAAACGAAAAACAGTTTGAGGCTAGGAACACACTTAGCAGAAACGCTAGCGTTGCGTAAAACGCTGCGTTTTTACCGCTAATGGTAGTCAATGGGCCGCATCGAAAAAACGCATATAAAAAACACTTATGTGTTTTTTATGGTTTTTAAAGCATGCGTTTTTAAAAATGTTGGATTTGCTGCATAATTTTCAAAAACGCACGTATTGAAAGTCAATGGTAACGCAATATAATGCGTTTTTCATGCGTTTATATGCTTTTTTTAAAAAATTGTTTTCTGATCTATTTCCGCTTCCTAGTGATTTGCATAAAACGCAATTGAAAAACGCATTGAAAACGCGAACCACAAACACATAAAAACACACGCAAAACACTAGAAAAACGCATATGCAGAAAAAAACGCAAATGCACAGAAAACGCACTAAAAACGCAGCACAACTGCTACAAAAAACGCATACACAAAAAAAACAATGGGCATGATAAACAAAGATTTTTTACCTGTTTGCCTCGGTTTTCACCGTACTGTATCTATGTTTCTTTTTTAAGTTCCCTAAGAGCAAAAATGTAACATAATTAAGGTTAGAAAAGTAATACTGTATTGAAATGAAGTTAAAGGGATACTGTAGGGGGGGGGGGGGGGTCGGGGGAAAATGAGCTGAACTTACCCGGGGCTTCTAATGGTCCCCCGCAGACATCCTGTGCCCGCGCAGCCACTTACCGATGCTCCGGCCCCGCCTCCAGTTCACTTCTGGAATTTCTGACTTTAAAGTCAGAAAACCACTGCGCCTGCGCGCCCGTGTCCTCGCTCCCGCTGATGTCACCAGGAGTGTACTGCGCAGACACAGACCATACTGGGCCTGCGCAGTATGCTCCTGATGACATCAGCGGGAGCGAGGACACGGGCGTGCAGGCGCAGTGGTTTTCAGACTTTAAAGTCAGAAATTCCAGAAGTGAACTGGAGGCGGGGCCGGAGCATCGGTAAGTGGCTGCGCGGGCACAGGATGTCTGCGGGGGACTGTTAGAAGCCCCGGGTAAGTTCAACTCATTTTCCCCTGACCCCCCTACAGTATCCCTTTAATCAGGAACAACTTACTTTGAGTGATTATTTTGCTTGCAAAGGTGGCCATACACTTCTAGATTTGCAGCAGATTCGACCATCAGATAGATTCCTGTCAGGTGGAATCGGACAGGAAACTATCTGATGTGTGCCACACACTAGGAACAGATTTCCAATAGATTTAAGAATTAAATCTATTGAAAATCGATCGAAATGCATTATTGGACCATTCGATCCAATGCAACTCTATGGGCCATCGATCTGCAGCCAGCAGTCGATCGACCTAGATTTTCCATCCAAACCGATCAAAATCGGACGGAAATCGATCGATCGACCGATCACGCTTCCTGCTGCATCGATTTCTAGCCGATTCGATCAGAGCAGTCGAATCGGCCGTTGATCGATGGCTAAAATCGACCAATGTATGGACCCCTTTAATGTGCTGAAAGGTTATTTTTATCAGTTAGGTGATAAATAAATCATTTACAGTATGAGAAGTTTTGTAAATAAAGCCCAATTTATTATATACAAATGACTACAGTTCAGTAGCTAACAGTATGTGCTTCCTTACTCCAGTGCAAAAAGTATGTCAGCCATGACTGTCTATCCATCCCTGTACTCCATCTATTGTCACCATCTACCTTTCCATCCATGCAGCATTGCTCCAGAACACGCTAAGCTGCAGAAGTTGCCAGGGGTCCGCCCTCCTAGGGAGGGTGACAACACAATGGGGGAGGAACAGAGGTGCCGAGAGGAAATAAAATATTTTAAAATGGAGAATTCTGTTTAAAGTGGGATTGTAAGCCGAATTCCATTTACCCACTGCACTTTGTTTATTACAGTGGCTTGCAAAAGTATTCGGCCCCCTTGAAGTTTTCCACATTTTGTCACATTACTGCCACAAACATGAATCAATTTTATTGGACTTTCACGTCTAAGACCAATAGTACACGTGAGAAGTGGAATGAAAATCATACATGATTCCAAACATTTTTTACAAATCAATAACTGCAAAGTGGGGTGTGCGTAATTATTCAGCCCCCTTTGGTCTGAGTGCAGTCAGTTGCCCATAGACATTGCTTGATGAGTGCTAATGACTAAATAGAGTGCACCTGTGTGTAATATAATGTCAGTACAAATACAGCTACTCTGTGACGGCCTCAAAGGTTGTCTAAGAGAATCTTGGGAGCAATAACACCATGAAGTCCAAAGAACACCCCAGACAGGTCATGGATAAAGTTATTGAGAAATATAAAGCAGGCTTAGGCTACAAAGACATTTCCAAAGCCTTGAACATCCCACGGAGAACTGTTCAAGCGATCATTCAGAAATGGAAGGAGTATGGCACAACTGTAAACCTACCAAGACAAGGCCATCCACCTAAACTCACAGGCCGAACAAGGAGAGCTCTGATCAGAAATGCAGTCAAGAGGCCCATGGTGACTCTGGACGAGCTGCAGAGAACTACAGCTCAGGTGGGGGAATCTGTCCATAGGACAACTATTAGTTGTGCACTGCACAAAGTTGGCCTTTATGGAAGAGTGGCAAGAAGAAAGCCATTGTTAACAGAAAATCATAAGAAGTCCCGTTTGCAGTTTGCCACAAGCCATGTGGGGGACACAGCAAACATGTGGAAGAAGGCGCTCTGGTCAGATGAGACCAAAATGGAACTTTTTGGCCAAAATGCAAAACGCTATGTGTGGTGGAAAACTAACACTGCACATCACTCAGAACACACCATCCCCACTGTCAAATATGGTGGTGGCAGCATCATGCTCTGGGGGTGCATCTCTTCAGCAGGGACAGGGAAGCTGGTCAGAGTTGATGGGAAGATGGATGGAGCCAAATACAGGGCAAACGTGGAAGAAAACCTCTTGGAGTCTGCAAAAGACTTGAGACTGGGGCGGAGGTTCACCTTCCAGCAGGACAATGACCCTAAACATAAAGCCAGGGCAACAATGGAATGGTTTAAAACAAAACTAAATCCAATCGAGAATCTGTGGCAAGATCTGAAAACTGCTATTCACAAACGCTGTCCCTCTAATCTGACTGAGCTGGAGCTGTTTTGCAAAGAAGAATGGGCAAGGTTTTCAGTCTCTAGATGTGCAAAGCTGGTAGAGACATACCCTAAAAGACTGGCAGCTGTAATTGCAGCAAAAGGTGGTTCTACAAAGTATTGACTCAGGGGGCCGAATAATTACGCACACACCACTTTGCAGTTATTTATTTGTAAAAAATGTTTGGAATCCTGTATGATTTTTGTTCCACTTCTCACGTGTACACCACTTTGTATTGGTCTTTCACGTGGAATTCCAATAAAATTGATTCATGTAAGCAGTAATGTGACAAAATGTGGCAAACTTCAAGGGGGCCGAATACTTTTGCAAGCCACTGTATGTAGTCTACATCCTGACCCTGCATTGCAATATAATCATAAACGTTTCTGCTGTAATAAGTCTTATCTAAGTTGGCCTGGCTCTAATTTTGCCATTGCAAACAAAAATGAAGCTTGTCATTACCCCTCCCACATCCCTGCTCTTCACTGATTGGCTGAGGGCAGTTTAGTGAGCTGCTGAAATACGATCTATGCTGTGCCCACATGTGTTTACAAAGCAAGCTAGATATGACACTGCAGTTTCTAGGAGATAAAAAAAAGAGTGAGGGAGAAAATGACATCAGGATTGGCTTCAGTCAGAGGGAATAAAAATGGAAAGTGCAAGGAACAGTTTTCTCTTTATTTACTATATAAAATTCACTGAAATCAAAACATGGACAGTAGACTACATATGTTATGGAAGCAGAACAAGTATTTATCTACTCATATATGTATTTTTTTTTTTTGCTGTCCCTCCTGCTTTAAGACTGGCCTATTTACATTCAAATCCCTCCACAATTTAGGCCTTGGATACCTGAAGGACTTGTTGCAACTGCATCATACCACCCACAATCTTAGCTCAAAAGCATCTATTAACTTGGTCACCCCCAGTGTGCACCTCAAAACCTTTGGAGACAAAGCCTTCTGTCATGCTACCCTTACACTTTGGAACTCCCTGCCAACACCCAATCAGGACATCTCCATCCCTGGAAGCATTTACTTCCAAACTGAAAAGCCCCCTGTTTAGTCTGGCATTTACGAACACCTGACTACTTCCTCTGTAACACTGTCCAGCCTGCAACCCTGTATTGGTCTGAGACATAGTTATGTGCTTTGAGTGCTATGGGAGAAAAGCTTGTTACAAATGTTATTGTTTTGTTATTGAATTGTAGAATTGTTAAAATGTCAATTGGGAGGTGGCTCACCTCAAGGACGCCACGGGTAAAAAATAGATTTATTTGCATAAAAAATGTGCTTTATGTGTATATACCAGTAGGCCAAATAACAGTGCCGGTCAAAAGTTTTAAAGCCAAGCCTTGAGCGCCAGATAAAGTGAGTTTTTATATGTTCACGAAACGCGTTACCTAGTGCAAATAAATCTCTTGTTTTTTTACCGTTGTCGTCCTTGAGATAAGCCCCCTCCCAGTTTACATTTAAACAATTTTATAAGTGTCTTATTTCCTCTGGGCGCCTCTCCTCCTCCCCCATTATGTGGAATTAGTGAGATTGTGTTCAGTTGTGACTAAGAACAGCTGGGTTCCAAATGCATTACACAGCTGCTCCTCGTGACGTATCATCAGCCCCGGGCCGCCCATGAGGCAGGGTGAGGCAGGTCCCTCAGGCAGCGGAAGTGGGGGGCGTGGGTGGGGTTACCGATCTGGACGGGGAAGCAGCCAGGAAGGGAGCACAGCGGTGGGGAGGGGGGGGTCAGACCCCTCCTTCCCTCACCTGGGGCTCCCCCGTCCGCGCTCCCCCTCCAGCTATTTGCGCAGCATTTAATTTGTCGGGCAGCGGGGGAAGCAATGACTCACCTAGTTCCGTGATCCAACGCTCATGTCACTTCCTGCAATGCCGCCCACTGTACTTCCGCAGTACAGCCGCATTGCAGGAAGTGACATGAGCGGTGGAACGCAGCGTTGGATCATGGAACTAGGTGAGTCATTGCATCCCCCGCCGCCTGACAAATTAAATGCTGCGCAAATAGCTGGAGGGGGAGCGCGGACGGGGGAGCCCCAGGTGCTGTGCCCGCTGCTCCCCTTCCTGGCTGCTACCCCCTTCAGGCTACCTATCCTGGGGGCAATTATACTACCTATAGGGGAGGGGCGGCATCCTCAAAAGTTTGCCTCAGGCGGCAAAAAGTCTAGAACTGGCCCCGCCTATCATGGAATGCAGTGGCGTAGCTAAGGAGCTGGGGGCCCCGATGCAAGTTTTACATCGGGCCCCCCAAGCACTCTATACATGACAATTGATACGGCGCATGAAAACCTGCCAATGGCAACTACAGTGTCAGAGGTGCCAGAAGAGGATGGGGAGGAGCTTGTTACTGATTACCCCCCAAGCACTCTATACATAGCAATCCCTGCCAATGGCAACTACAGTGTCAGAGGTGCAAGAAGGGGATGGGGAACAGCTTGTTAATGATTACCACTATTCAATGTATCTATAGAAGTGATTATTATAAGCACAGGACCAATAGAGAGCTAATACTGTAGTTGAGGGAGGGACCTTCGGGGCCCCTCTGGCCCAAGGGCCCCGATGCGGTCGCTACCTCTGCACCCCCTATTGCTACGCCCCTGATGGAATGTGACCAGCATGTGTGGAGATCTTTCTTCTCTTTACTTCCTTTTCTACTTCAGCCACAAGTTCGCTGCTGCTTGCCCTGGTAGCTGTAGGTGGAGCAGGATGTCCTCTTGTTCCAGCACTGATGGAGCTTCCTCATTCGGCCAGCTTGGCCTCCTCTGGTGGTACCACTTCCATGACCATCTGGATGTACATGGTGATTGGATCTGAAAGAAAAAGAAGTACCGATCAAATTGTATCCAGAGTGGCGGCAGCATTGCACTGTCCCCCTTTGTTCATTTGTCCTCTTTCAGAACTTTGTCCCTCTTTCTATTTAAATATATTTCTCTACTAAAAAATGTATTTGATTGACTCTAAACGTTATTCCCATTCTTCAAATTGATATATTTATTATTTTAAAATGTTAATATGAAGGAAAATGAACCAGGATAGAAAGGACCAGTGTGGTTTGAAATATAAAACAACATATTTTTCTTATGAAATCTTTATGGTATGTGGGACTAGGGGTGTGACGGGGCGTGATCAGGGGTGTTGCAGGGGCATGGCTTAAGTGTCCCTCTTTCTCATCTCAAAAAGTTGGGAGGTATACACTCTATGGCCTCAATTCATAAAGCATTACCGCATGCGTTATCACCCAAGCGGTAAATCACCGCATGGTATGTTTTTGTTAGTGGATTCATAAAATTGAACGCATGTTTACCGTATTAGTGCGGTAATGGTGCGGTAATGTAAATGTTGTTTGTGTCGGTAAAGTGAATGAAGTGTATTCATGGAAAAAAAAGGAGGAGTAAGGAAGCGATAAATAACAGCTTGTTATCGCCAGCAAAGACCTGGCGAGTTTGCTCTACACAGCAGCATTTAGGTGACAAATGGAGCCCTTTCAACTTAATGTTATGGAATTTTTAAGGATACAGAGGCGGAAGGGTTAGGAATCGTACAGAGTTATATAATTTATAAGAATAATTACATATAATTATATGTGTGTGTGTATATATATATATATATATATTGTAGGGGCCATCGGGGCTGGGTAGTAGATAGGAGGTACATTTCCCCGGTATTTGGACTATGGTCACTTTAAAACCTTGTGTGGTCCTATGAAAGGAGTCCGGATTTTGGCAGCAAGCAGTTGCTGCTTGGTTTTTTTTCTTTTCAGGGCCGGACTCCTGGGATGGGAGGGAAGGAAGGGCGGGCCTTCCCATCCCACCTAGGTACACACCTGGTTGTCAGTGGGGCTGAGAGCCTCAATAATATGGTATTGATGAGATGCAAATTTATGCATAAGAAGCAGCCTCACGGGCAGTCTGAGGAGAGGTGTTGGAGGAGTAGCATGTCTGCTACGGAATCTCCTGATAAGGAATATTGGAGCACTTGATGGAAGCCAAACCATACCCTGGTCTGTTGTTAGTATGGTATTGGTCTGATGAAAAATGAACTTTGTTTGAACCTGCTGGACTTTATATTACAAAGCTGAAGTAAGCTGTTTATTTTCCACTTGTTACTGCTGAACTGAAGCTGTTTTTCTTCTACTGCACAATAAACTGACTTTATTTTATACATCTGTGTACTGCGTGCTGGCTGCGACCCCTCTAAACTTCACAATATATATATATATATATATATATATATATATATATATATATATATATATATATATATATATAATTATATGTGTGTATTTATATCAAATATAATAATTTATAAAAAAAATATAATAATTTATAAAAAATAAGTCACATGTGTATAAAACTGCCCACTTCTACCCAGCATGCACCTTGTCATTGGGAAGTCAGCGGCAAACTACCGCACTCAGCAAATTTTGCCGACAGCTTTCCGCACCACACCGCACACTTACCGACTGCTATCGCACTCAGATTTTTTATGAATTCACTGCAAAAACCCTCATTTACCGCTAGCGGTAATTTCCCGCCTGTCTCTGAACTACCGCACACATTTTTATGAATTGAGGCCTATGTGGCTGAACTGAAATCAAATGGCTTACTCTTATTCTATCTTCTCAATACCTTAAGTGAAATTTCGCTCCAAAAATTGCAGCACAAGCAACTTGGGGAACTACCCAGAACATCAAAAAAGTACTAACATTACTAAGACCTATTGACACCTCAGATTACTCACTCATTATCTTCTGCGCCCATTTGACCTTATAGTGCACAAAGGGGAAGTAGAAGAGAAGGCCACTGAGGATGAAGAGCACACAGTACAGGTAGGCCCACTCTGGCTTGTCAATGATTGGGGCCAATACGAGGTAGATAGCCACCAGGACCATCAGGATGGGGATCGGAAGTGGAACCTGAAAGTATAAAGGGTCACAATCAGGAGCGTGACTACAAATCATAAGCAGAGCAGAATGATGGGCTTTTGTGAGTCAGGATCTCCTACAATCTGCAAAATGTCAATAAACTTCTTTTTCAGTGTCAATAAAGATGGCAACTTCCTTATTCCTCTCACTACAGGTTCCCTTTAACCGCTTCTGGACCAGCACTGTGAAATCTACGTCATGCTTGTGGCTGTGCGGCTCTGACAGGACATAGATTACAACAATGATCGCCGTGCGGTTCCGCTGCTCTGTCCCTCACCCTGCCGTCAGTATGTCGGCAGAGCTCTGCGAGCCGGTCAGGAGCTGATTTCATTGGCTCCTGACCATGTGATCACTGTGAGCCACAATGATGGACAGGGTCAGGAGCCAATGAAAGCGGCTCCTGACCGGCGCACAGAGCTCTGTCGTCATAGAGACGGCAGAGAGACAATGGAAGAGTGGCGGGTATGTGTCGGGTACCACTTCAGCCTTCGGTGTCGTTTCACCTTATGCATCCGAGCAACTTTAACCTCCCATTCATTCGCCAATAACTTTATCACTACTTATCACAATGAATTGATCTATATATTGTTTTTTCTGCCACCAATTAGGCTTTCTTTGGGTGGTACATTTTGCTAAGAATTATTTTTTTCTAAATGCATTTTAATGGGACTATTAAGAAAAAAAATTGAAAAAAATGCATTATTTCTCAGTTTTCAGCCATTATAGCTTTAAAATAATACATGCTACCATAATTAAAACCCACGTATTTTATTTGCCCATTTATCCCGGTTATTACACCATTTAAATTATGTCCCTATCACAATGTATGGCGTCAATATTTTATTTGGAAATAAAGGTAAATTTTTTCAATTTGCGTCCATCACTATTTACAAGCTTATAATTTAAAAAAACTATAGTAATATACTCTCTTGACACGCATATTAAAAAAGTTCAGACCCTTAGGTAACTATTTATGTTGTTTTTGTTTTTTTTTATTGTAATTTTTTTTTTTAATTAAAAATTTTATTTGGGGTTTTTTGGAGTGGGGAGGTAAACAGATAATTTTAGATGTAATTGATTGTGTATATTTTTAACAAAAAAATGTATGTAGATGTAGTTTTACAATTTGGCCACAAGATGGCAGTAATTTTTTTGTTTTTCATCCTGTAAACGAGAGCTCTTGCTTACAGGAACCGAAGGGATGACGTGAAATTTAGAAAAATCGCGGCTTTTCAGGGAAGCCGCCGTTTTTTCATACGGAGACATAGATCAATGAATGGGAACTGTGTTGATCTACGGGCTAAGGGAGGGCAGCGGGAGTGCGCGCAAGAGCGCGCACAATCACATGCCCGGCTCAGCTGCAGCAGGGCAGGCTATCTGGACTGATATATCCATCCAGATAGACCTAAGTGGTTAAGGAGCCAGAGACTGCCGGTATGAAAATAGTTAATGTTATCCGGGAGGTTAAGAGGAAACCTACCTTGATGGGTCTCTTCATGTCCTTCCTGGTGAATCTCATGACCACAAGCCCAGCAATGCTTAAGCCATAGAATATCCACACGGCAAAGCTGGCATAGTTAATGAGGGTGTTGATGTCGGCTGGGATGATGTAAATTATTCCAGTTATGCCCTGTAGAGAGAGAGAGACATGGGACAGACAGTCAGAATGGGCCCTCCCATGTCACAGCAATCATTTATTTCAATTAGATGTGTTAAAGGGAACCCGGGGTGAGAGAGATGTGAAGGCTGACATGTTTATTTTCTTTTAAAGAGACAATGAAGCAAAAAAAAAAAATTATGACATAATGATTTGTATGTGTAGTACAGCTAAGAAATAAAACATTAGCAGCAGAGACATGAGTCTAATATTTGTTTCCAGTACAGGAAGCGTTAAGAAACTCCAGTTGTTATCTATGCAAAAGAGCCACTGAGCTCCACAATTTTCAAAGTCAAAGAGAGCTCTGTCTTCTGAAGCTTGTTATCTCAAGTGTCTGTCAATGTATTTTATTTTTCTCTGCAGAGAAGGGTTCAAAAGCACACTATCCTGCTCTGTAAAATCATTTAGAATGCTGAGTAGTGTGTAAACTGCAAATATTAGAGAATGGATGTAATGTTATTCAAAAAAAAACTATATAACTTAAAATAAAAATATGAGCATATTTTCTATGCTACTAATGTTCTACTAATTATCCGTACTACACAACCAATTCATCACATCATAATTTTTTTACTTCAGTGTCTCTTTGAAGTGTACCAGAGACGAAGCACCCTCATGTATTTTACCATGTACTGTATATCAATGGGAACATTAGAGAAAACACCTGTGAGGAAACACTGTGGTTGGACGCGGGGAAGCCGCCGCTTGCTTGGAGAGCAGCGCGGCAGCTCCCGCGCCCGAATCAGCGGATACATTGCAAAACATGTCTGGTGTGGCTGGGACTGCTAGTCCACACAGGTTCAGAAGGACGTGCGCGCGCGCTGAGAGGCAGAGCTTATATGACAGCCAGAGAAGAGTCAGCTGACCAAGCTGGTCAGCTGACATTTTCACCACTTTCCATTGGTCCAGCACTTAGGGGTGGTGCTGGAGAGCGCTATAGTATATATACTGGATGCTGGTCATTCCTCTGGTGTCTGGCGTTGCGATCACTACGTGGTAGCACTCAGACCTTGCCAGTATCTGTGTTCTAGCTCAGTTTCCAAAGGTGTTGATGATCAAGGAGCTCACACCTTAGCGTTAGGAATATTGTATTGTATTATTTGTTATGACCTTCCGCCTGCCTGACCCTTCTTCTGATTCCTGATTCTGTACCTTGCTATTCTGATATCCTGTTGCCAAACTCTGCTCGTTCCTGGACTCTGTATCTGCCTCCTGATTCTGTACTTTGCCATTCTGATACTCCGTTGCCAAACTCTGCCTGTCCATTGGATTCCGTATCTGTCTCCTGATTCTGTATCTTATCTGTCTGTGTGTTAACGACCTGGCTTGCCCGACCTCGAGAACTGACCTTACTGTTAGAGGCAGTTCCCAGATCTGTTAGTGACATCTCCTCTCTGGTGTCACTCTCACTCTGTCCTTCCCACTTCCAGCCTGACTCCTCTCTCGGGACAGTCCAGGCTAGTGGAAGGAACTTGTCTCTTGTGCAGTACTTGTACTGCCTCACACCTGCCCCTCAGGTGCAATACTCAAAGTATTACTGTTACACCAATACACTATCATTCAGGTGTCCAGAGGTTAGTGATATATCTGATTATCGGTGATACTGCAGATCATCAATAATCTGGTATATATCTGCATTCTCGGTGATACTGCAGATCACCGGTAATCAGACCCTCTCTGTGTTACACCGATCGTTACAACACTTACCCTGCTCTCTGTTTCATCCTTCATTGCTCAGCCTGCCTATTATCAGCCCTGATAAAATCCCCCACTAAGCATTCAGTCTGGCTTTGCTCAGGAATCATTATAGCTGAGTCTGTCTTCTCTGATGTCTTTTCAAGCCCAAGCCTGCCCCCTGCTGGCCCTGCTATAATGACTCAGCTATAATGATTCCTGAGCAGAGCCAGAAGGGGGCAGGCTTGGGCTTGAAAAGACATCAGAGAAGACAGACTCAGCTATAATGATTCCTGAGCAAAGCCAGACTGAATGCTTAGTGGGGGATTTTATCAGGGCTGATAATAGGCAGGCTGAGCAATGAAGGATGAAACAGAGAGCAGGGTAGGTGTTTTCTCTAATGTTCCCATTGATATATATATACAGGAGGGGGCCTAGGCTCTGGTTCACTTTAAGTCTTGCTGAACTGGAAAACAAAAAGGAATTTCTTATTTCTTACTACAGCTGGTATTATATGTATCTATGTTTATCTCATCATGTCACTTTATCTATGCTTTTAAAAAGGATCTGTAATGAAAAAAAAACCCTCTGGGGGATACTTACCTCCGGAGGGGGAACCCTCTGGATCCTAACGTGGCTTCCCCCATCCTCCTCCGTCCCTCCGGTTAATTGCACGTGTCCACTGAAGTGCGGCAAGGTAAATATTTACCTACCGTGATCCAGCGCAGGCACAGTAGCGGCTTTCTGTTCGGGTTAAGGCAGTAATAGCCGAACCCGATCGATCCGCTCTACTGCGCACGTCCTTTTGCGCGCGTCCTTTTGCGCCTGCACAGTAGAGCAGTTACAATCGGGCTCAGCTATTTCTTCCTTACCCAAAGGAAGAGCCGCTACTGCGCCTGCGCTGGATCCCAGCGAGGTAAATATATCTTAGCTTGTCGGGGGAGGATTCGGGAGAGCCAGCGCTGGATTCCTGCTGTCTTCAGCGGTTGGGGAGGCCTCATTGGGACCCTAAGGTTCCCCCTCCCAAGGTAAGTATCCCCCAGAGGGAGGTTTTTAAGTTACAGAATCTCTTTAAGGTATTATTATAGTTTGGACGATCATAGTAACTCTGTATCACAACACCGAGCTATGAGTTAATGTGTCAGCTGATACCCCGGTAACACCTCCCCCGTCTGATCAGTCTTCGCAGAGGAGAGTGGATACTCTAACCTACGTAAAACACGATGGCCGGCAGAGGGGTGATACGCTTCACGCTGATGTAAGACAGAAACTTTGGCATGTGACCTTCTCGCCCAGCAACGTACGTTATCCTGCGAAGGGAAAAGGTAAAAGGGAGGAAAAGGATTTATGACTCAACTGAAATTCTGAATTCAAATTTCAAAAAAACAAAGGCAACAAACCGACCTGCCAGCGGTGAAACAGCTTCCATTGCCTGATCCGAGAGTGGAAAACGCTACGAAGAGAGGAACGATCCAGGCCGCCGGGCGCAGGACGCGATCTCCGAAGGTCTGAAACAAGACAGCTAATCCTGATTTGTACAACCACCATACCACCCAACCAACCACCATACCATACCACCCTACCAACCACCATACCACCCTACCAACCACCATACCATACCACCCTACCAACCACCATACCACCCTACCAACCACCATACCACCCTACCAACCACCATACCACCCTACCAACCACCCTACCATACCACCCTACCAACCACCATACCAACCACCATACCACCCTACCAACCACCCTACCATACCACCCTACCAACCACCCTACCATACCACCATACCATACCACCATACCACCCTACCAACCACCATACCACCCTACCAACCACCATACCACCCTACCAACCACCATACCACCCTACCACCATACCAACCACCCTACCATACCACCATACCACCCTACCACCATCCTACCATACCACCCTACCAACCACCATACCACCCTACCATACCACCCTACCAACCACCATACCACCCTACCAACCACCATACCACCCTACCATACTACCCTACCAACCACCATGGCCCCTACCAACCACCCTACCAACCACCATGGCCCCTACTCAAGTCACTTTTGCTCCTGAGTTTTCTCCTAGGTGATATTTCCACACTTTATCAATAAAATGCCCTATCAATAAAATGCTTTATTTCCTTCTTCCGTCCGTAGCCCCGCCCCTAAAGGAAGAGATCACAGGCTCTTCTCTGATTGGTCACAGAGAAGCACCTATAACCTCTTCCTTTAGGGGGTGTGGCTACAGCCAGAAGAGGGACACCTAGTAAGTATAATAAAGTTTTATTAAAAATGCAATGCATGTTAATGTACAGCGCTTCCAAACATCGGGTAATCGCCATCGCATACGGCCTAAGAATCGCTGCACACAGCTCTGCGGTGATTCTAAAGCAGAACTGTAAAAACATTTTAAGCACAGTGTTTCACTTACCTGGGGCTTCCCCAAGCCCCCAGCAGCTGTCCTGTCCCGCGCCGGTCCTGCCCGAACCGCCGTTCTCTCGCCGCCGCTCCGTCCCGTACCTCGACTTGTAAGTCGAGGCCAGTGCAGCCCTGACAAGCGCATCCTTTCTTTGCGTTCCCCTCTGCAATAGCGGGGAACGCGAAGAAAGGATACGCATGGTCAGAGCCGCGCAGGCGCAGTGTCCCGGCGGCGAAACTGAAACTAGCTGGCGGCGGGCGAACGCCGGTTCGGGCAGGACCGGCGCGGGACAGAGCGGCTGCTGGGGGCTTGAGGAAGCCCCAGGTAAGTGAAACACTGTGCTTAAAATGTTTTTACAGTTCCGCTTTAAAGCACTGCAGTGATTTCTAGTGGATTTCAGGCCTCATACATTTTTGGACTTTCTAAATCTAAATCACAGTAGAGTCTTGGTTACCCAGGCACAGACCGGGATTGGCTAAAAGTGGATAAGTGTGCTTTTTTTTTTTTTTTTGCAGAAAACTCAATGTTAAAAATAGGCTTAAATAATACAGTACGCTACCTTACTTAATAACTTTGTATTAAGTGTTAAAATACAGTAACTTAAAGGGGTTCTGTGGCTGTACATAAAAAGAAAAAGTTTCACTAACCTGGGGCTTATAACGGCGCCCTGCAGATAACCTGTCCCGCGCCCTCACTGAAGAATCCTCTGTTCCCCGCCACGGCCCGCGGGTCAGCTTCCAATTAGTCGTCTAACTAGACGAATGACACTGCGGCTGTGCCCTCCCTCCCGCATCTACGGGTGCAGTTTTCTCGTACTGCGCATGCACAGTAAGCTCCTGGAGAAGCGAGCGAAGACGCAACCGGCCGCGCAAGCCGCAGTGACATTCGTCTAGTTAAACTAATGAGTGACCCGCGGCGGGATACAGAGGATTCTTCAGTGATGGCGCGGGACAAGTTATAAGGGGACCATTAGAAGCCCCAGGGAAGTGACACTTTTTGATTTTATTTACATAGTTACATAGTTATTTTGGTTGAAAAAAGACATACGTCCATCGAGTTCAACCAGTACAGCTACAGAACCCCTTTAAAGTATATTAAACTGGGAGCTGAGGAACCCAGTCTTTAGTTTTCAATATTTTTTATTGGAATTTCAAATTTTTAACAAATATGCCATTGACATATCATGTATGAAAAAAAACAGAGATACACTTTATACATAATAACATTTTTTGTTTAAACAAATAATATAAAATAACCTGTACAAAAGTTATGTTGTTGAAATTTGAACAGAAATACCTTTAGTAAATGACATAGCTTGAAATAGATACATTATAAATGCTGAGTTTCATAAAATTATAATTAAACTATATCAGACAATTTCCCTTTGGTCTTTTATTATACCCAATATTATATATATAAAAATATTAATCATATCTTAAATTTATGCTACCTTAGTGTGAAGTGATCCTGTAATGGTGTAAATTTTAAGATCTTGTTTATAGAGATTTCCCAAGGAACAGAACCTCTGGAGAATGGGGGGATCAACTAGCCTCCCTACTGAGACTCCAGAGAACGCATCCCTGTTCTATCTCCATGGTTCACTTATGTTACAACACCATCACTATATAGGTCCAAGACTCTAATTCAAAATAACCAATAATCAAGATATGATCCCATAATTATGAATGTCTTATAAATTACAAGATTCCAATATTCCTGTGATATATTCTTACTGAACGAATTTAAACTAAACTAACAAAATTAGACTAAACTAAACTAATTTAAACTAAATGCGCTGTTGTCTTGTGTTAAGTTCTTGGTTTTTATATATCAAGGATATGTATACTTCGCTTTGAATTAATTGGCAAATGATCCTTAGAAAATTACTTCCAGGAGTAAGAGTTTTTTGAGGTTTAGTGTCATCTTTAATAATACATGAGTTTCCAGCTAGTTATTGGAGTTCCATATATCTATATGTCTATGTGAGGAGGCTCAATCAACCCAGGCATTAAACATCATGGAGCCTTGATTCTCTGAAAATATTAGGCCACAGATGTACTCTTTTCTAGAAAGCATGAATATTTCCATTTTTTATTGCCCATGACCTTTCGGCCATTAAATTTGCATCAACCTTTCTCAAGATGTCTTCCAAAGTTGGAACATAATGAGATTTCCAGTTGTCAGCTATATTCAATTTAGCCATAATACACACATGATTGAAGATATATCTCTCACTTGGAGGAAGGTCAGATGTTTTTAGATGCAATAAAGCCATATCAGGAGTTATAGTAGTGAGAAATGCAGGTAATTTTTTTAAGAATGTTTCTATACTCTTCCAGAGATTTACAATTTTTGGACAATACCAGAAAATATGAACCAAGGAACCAACATCGTTACAGTTCCTCCAGCACAAAGGTAAAGTTTTACTGTCAAATTTAGATATCTTTTCCGGAGTTAAATACCAGTGCCATAGTAATTTAAGAAAAATTTCATAGTGGTTAACACAATGAGTAGATTTTTTAAGAGACCTGTAGGCCCCTTCCCAGTCCTCTTGGTCAATATCTATCTGAAAAAGCTCTTGCCATTTAGCATCTTGGGACGTCATCTTTTAATTTTAACAATGTTTTATAAAATATGGATATGCCCTTTTGTTTATTATTTTGGGGGTCTAGAAGTCTTTTAATTTGAGGTAGATAAAATATAGGATTAGGAATATGTTTGTCTAGGAATTTACGAATTCTAAGATATTTGGGCCTATCTGTTTCTGGTATATTAAACGTAGAGACTAATTCTTCAAACGGTTTTAATTTATCTTCTAATAGGAGGTCTTTTACTTTTTTAATGCC
This sequence comes from Hyperolius riggenbachi, assembly GCF_040937935.1. NCBI lineage: Eukaryota > Metazoa > Chordata > Amphibia > Anura > Hyperoliidae > Hyperolius > Hyperolius riggenbachi. Next base: position 8,376,826 of record NC_090656.1, read on the forward strand.
TTTTTCTATTCAACTGTCCAATGATAGGTTCTTCAAAGCTATCGCCAAGTTGATTAATGGTACATCTGACTTTATTGCAAGAGGGTTTTTACTGCTAAGATTAATTCGTTCTTTCCAAATACTGACCATATTGGCTGTTATAGGATTGGGAATTTTAGGTGGTATTTTCCAGTTGAGTCTGGATTCTAAGTAGATAAGAGCTTCATTATTTGGAAGTTGTTATAATTCCAATGCTACCCATTGTTTGCTGAAGTCTCTGCACCAAATTGCTCTTGACTGATCCAGAATAGAGGCCTTATAGTATTTTTCTAGGTCTGGAACTCCCAATCCTAAATTATTAGAATGCATAGTTAGAATTTTATTCGAGAACCTTGAAGACCTATTCATTAAGACAAACTTCTTAATCATTCTCTGCATTGGTAGGAACCCAGTCTTTAAAGGAAACCCGGAGATCAAAGTTTAGACAGAATTGATACTTACCCGGGGTTTCCTCCCGCTCCATAAATACATGCGAGTCCCATGCCGTCATCCATCTGCCGTACAGCCGCAATCAGCCCCGGTAACAGCTCAGTGACGTCAGTCCGGGTCTACTGCGCATGCATGGGAGGTCCGCGCATGCGCAGATGCAGAAGACCCACACTGGACGCGACTGAGCCTGTTACCGGGGCTAATCGCGGCTGAACGGAAGACTGCGGGAGAATGGCAAGGGGGTCACACGTGCTTATGGGGCGGGAGGAAACCCTGAGTAAGTATCGATTCTGACTAAACGTTGATCTCTAGTACACTTTAAGCACAGCAGATAGGGATGATCGGAAAGAGCAAATTCCGTTCCGCTGGAATTCATGGATTCCGCCAGCGCTGAATTCCGTCGCTAAGAAAATTCCGCTGGATTTTTGTGAAATTCCGCGGAATTCCGGCGGAACAATTAAAATAATCGCAAATGGAACCTTGTTTATGCTATATGGTAGCCCATAGACCCTATTAACTGTTCCCTTAGTCCTTTTTCTCCCTCCTGCCTTCGGGTCTCGTCTTCCAGGGAATTGTAGGATTTTAAAAGCCAGCTTACATACCTTGGCCGGGAATTGAACCCAGGTCTAGTGCTTGGTAGGTAGCTCTCTTTACCACTATACCACCACCAACACTACATGCTGAAGCCAGCCTAGCATGTACCATTATGATATATCCAAGAGAAAAATGAGCTTGCTTAGGGATTTGTAGGATGTCAAAAGCCAACTCACATACAATGGCCAGGCCCAGGAATTGAACCCAAGCCTACCGCTCTGTAGGCTGCTATCCTAACCATTATACCACCAACACAACACACTACAATGCTACATGCAGAAGCCAGCCTTGCATGTACCATTGTGATATATCCAAGAGAAAAATTAGCTTGCTTAGGGAATTGTAGGATTTCAAAAGCCAGCTTACATACATTGGCTGGGAATTGAACCCAGGTCTAGTGCTCGGTAGGCTGCTATCCTAACCATTATACCACCAACACAACACACTACAATGCTACATGCTGAAGCCAGCCTAGCATGTACCATTGTGATATATCCAAGAGAAAAATGAGCTTGCTTAGGGAATTGTAGGATTTCAAAAGCCAGCTTATATATATTGGCCAGGAATCGAACCCAGGTCTAGTGCTCGGTAGGCTGCTATCCTAACCATTATACCACCAACACAACAACACACTACAATGCTACATGCTGAAGCAAGCCTAGCATGTACCAGTGTGATATATCCAAGAGAAAAATGAGCTTGCTTAAGGATTTGTAGGATTTCAAAAGCCAGCTTACATACATTGGCCGGGAATCGAACCCAGGTCTAGTGCTTGGTAGGCTGCTATTCTAACCATTATACCACCAACACTACATGCTGAAACTTCTTGAAGCAGACTTACTTCCTCCCTCCAAAAGACACACATACTTACATTGTACAGCGCCACGGAATATGTTGGCGCTTTATAAATAAATAATAATAATAATAATAATAATACATCCCCATAAAATCATTCAACAGCAACTGCATGCACAGTCTTTGTGGTACACAGTCTCTGTGGCACAATTGGTTAGTGCATTTGGTTGTTAACTGCAAGGTTGGTGGTTCAAGCCCACCCAGGCATGGCCTTGCCTTTTGTGTTCAACAGTTTTCCGAAGAGAACCCCAGATAGCCATGTAGATTCATATCTCTCTCTCTCTCTCTCTCTCTCTCTCTCTCTCTCTATAAGGGATGGTCACCACTTTCCGCGAATTGTATTTTCCGCAATTTTAGGTGGAAATTGGTCATTCCGTTCTGTTTGGTCGGAACAAAATAGCTTTTTCAATCCGGCGGAATTCCGAAATTGCCTGTGAAATTCTGCCGGTATCCGTTGACGGTTTTAAGCTGAAAATTCAGTTCAATGGCATCAAGTCCTAGAGAGAGAGAGAGAGAGAGAGAGCTCATTTTTCTCTTGGGTATATCACAATGCTACATGCTAGGCTGGCTTCAGCATGTAGCATTGCAGTGTGTTATGTTGGTGGTATAATGGTTAGGATAGCAGCCTACCGAGCACTAGACCTGGGTTCAATTCCCGGCTAATGTATGTAAGCTGGCTTTTGACATCCTACAAATCCCTAAGCAAGCTCATTTTTCTCTTGGATATATCATAATGGTACATGCTAGGCTGGCTTCAGCATGTAGCATTGTAGTGTGTTGTGTTGGTGGTATAATGGTTAGGATAGCAGCCTACCGAGCACTAGACCTGGGTTCGATTCCCGGCCAATGTATGTAAGCTGGCTTTTGAAATCCTACAATTCCCTAAGCAAGCTCATTTTTCTCTTGGATATATCACAATGGTACATGCTAGGCTGGCTTCAGCATGTAGCATTGTAGTGTGTTGTGTTGGTGGTATAATGGTTAGGATAGCAGCCTACCGAGCACTAGACCTGGGTTCGATTCCCGGCCAATGTATGTAAGCTGGCTTTTGAAATCCTACAATTCCCTAAGCAAGCTCATTTTTCTCTTGGATATATCACAATGGTACATGCAAGCCTGGCTTCAGCATGTAGCATTGTAGTGTGTTGTGTTGGTGGTATAATGGTTAGGATAGCAGCCTACAGAGCGGTAGGCCTGGGTTCAATTCCTGGGCCTGGCCAATGTATGTGAGTTGGCTTTTGACATCCTACAAATCCCTAAGCAAGCTCATTTTTCTCTTGGATATATCATAATGGTACATGCTAGGCTGGCTTCAGCATGTAGTGTTGGTGGTGGTATAATGGTGAAGAGAGCTACCTACCAAGCACTAGACCTGGGTTCAATTCCCGGCCAAGGTATATAAGCTGGCTTTTGAAATCCTACAATTCCCAGGAAGACGAGACCCTCCTCCCTCCGCGAGGAGGAAGGGAGGAAGTCTTCTTGAGTAGAAATTCTTCTTATTAGGAAGAAATCAGTTTGGTGGGGAAAAAAATTTAAATTCCGCGGAATTTCATATTTTTTTGCGGAAATTCCGCCTTAGCGATATAGCAATTCCGTTCCATCGCATCGGAACCGGAATCACCAACTTCCGTCCAGAATCCAGCGACCATCCCTAACAGCAGATTAGTGCTGGTTGGTTGTGACTGCTGGTTAGCTGAGTCCTGGATAACTGGTACTCTACTGTATTAGAAATAATAATCAGTTGGGAAATATTAACCTTTGTGTCAAAAGACAACCAAAAAAACAACCAAAGTTCCAGAGAGGTGTAACGACCACAGGCCAAGGAAGGCGGAGCTCCTCCTATTCTAGCACAAGAAGAGAAACCACTCACCACGGCCACCGCTGGAGACTGTAGGAGCTCTGTAGGGGTCATCACTGTGAAATAGGCAATATTGATCAGCAAGTAACAGACCATGACCAGCGGAATCCCCACAATGATGGCCAACGGAAGATTTCTGGAACAAAAATAAAGCATATAATAAAACTACAAGTCGAAACCCAAACATCCTCCAACTACATTTGTATGAAAACCAGTGGGCACATATAACCGGTTCAGCACCGCAGTGTCGAAAACCTCATGCATCCGAGCAACGTTCACTTCCCATTCATTCGCCAATAACTTTATCACTACTTATCACGATGAATTGATCTATATCTCGTTTTTTTCCACCACTAATTAGGCTTTCTTTGGGTGGTACATTTGAATAAGAATTATTTTTTTCTAAATCCATTTTAACAGGAAGATTAAGAAAGAAATGAAAAAAATTAATTATTTCTCAGTTTTTGTCCATTATAGTTTGAAATTAATATATGCTACCGTAATTAAAATTCATGTATTTTATTTGCCCATTTGTCCCGGTTATTACACCATTTGAATATGTCCCTATCACAATGTATGGCGCCGATATTTTATTTCGAAAAAAGGGTGCATTTTTTCAATTTGCGTCCATCACTATTTACAAGCTTATAATTTCAAATAATATAATAATATACTCTCTTAACAAGCATATTTAAAAAGTTCAGACCCTTAGGTAACTATTTATGTTTTTTGTTTTTTGTTTTTTATTGTAATTTTTAAAAAAATTTTTTATTAAAAAATGTATTTGGGTAATTTTTGGTGTGGGAGGGAAACAGCTAATTTTAAATGTAAAGTAATGTAATTGTTTAATAAAAAAATGTATGTAGGTGTAGTTTACTATTTGGCCACAGTCAAAAAAGTCCTGAATGCGAACGATCTCGCATCCAGGAACTAGAAAGAGGACGGGAATTTTTTTGGGGGGCAGAAAGACGGCGGTCTCTGATGAGAGATCATCGTTTTTTCTGCAGGGGACTTAGATTGGTGAATGGGAATTATATTTCCATTCACTGATCAGGAAGCTAGCGGCAGGCGGCGGGAGCACGCGCGATCATGCGCACCACACAGCAGCAGAGCCTATCTGGACGAGCATACTCGTCCAGATAGGCTGAACTGGTTAATAATGGCTAAAAGATAAAAAAATCCTTCTAGCACAGCGGGGCCGCCGCGATCAGCCTGCCAGCCACTATCGGAGCTGGCAGGCTGCCATTTAAATAATAAATTATGATAAACGTGTACAGCACTGCGATTTAGTGCAGCGCTGTACAGAGGACAGCCTTGTCACTTAACTATCCCTCCAAACGGCTCACAACCTGATCCCATACATAGGCTGATACATATGTATGTGTAGTGTAGTGTCTGTATCGCAGTCTATGGCTAATTTGGGGGGGGGGGGGAATAAAATAAATAGATGTAAAAAAAATTATGATTTTTTATTAATAAAAGAAGTAGGAGGCATGGCAGCACAGGACACTGATAGGAACAGGCTGGAAGGAGGAGGCATGGCAGCACAGGGCACTGATAGGTGCAGGCTGGAAGAAGGAGGCATGGCAGCACAGGACACTGATAGGTGCAGGCTGGGAGGAGGAGGCATGGCAGCACAGGACACTGATAGGTGCAGGCTGGGAGGAGGAGGCATGGCAGCACAGGACACTGATAGGTGCAGGCTGGGAGGAGGAGGCATGGCAGCACAGGACACTGATAGGTGCAGGCTGGGAGGAGGAGGCATGGCAGCACAGGACACTGATAGGTGCAGGCTGGAAGGAGGAGGCATGGCAGCACAGGGACACTGATAGGTGCAGGCTGGAAGGAGGAGGCATGGCAGCACAGGGACACTGATAGGTGCAGGCTGGAAGGAGGAGGCATGGCAGCACAGGGACACTGATAGGTGCAGGCTGGAAGAAGGAGGCATGGCAGCACTGGACACTGATAGGTGCAGGCTGGAAGAAGGAGGCATGGCAGCACAGGGACAATGATAGGAGTAGGCTGGTAGGAGGAGACATGGCAGCACAGGGACACTGATAGGTGCAGGCTGGTAGGAGGAGGCATGGCAGCACAGGGACACTGATAGGTGCAGGCTGGTAGGAGGAGACATGGCAGCACAGGACACTGATAGGTGCAGGCTGGAAGGAGGAGGCATGGCAGCACAGGGACACTGATAGGTGCAGGCTGGAAGGAGGAGGCATGGCAGCACAGGGACACTGATAGGTGCAGGCTGGAAGGAGGAGGCATGGCAGCACAGGACACTGATAGGTGCAGGCTGGTAGGAGGAGACATGGCAGCACAGGACACTGTTAGGTGCAGGCTGGAAGAAGGAGGCATGGCAGCACAGGACACTGATAGGTGCAAGCTGGAAGGAGGAGGCATGGCAGCACAGGGACACTGATAGGTGCAGGCTGGTAGGAGGAGACATGGCAGCACAGGACACTGATAGGTGCAGGCTGGAAGGAGGAGGCATGGCAGCACAGGACACTGATAGGTGCAGGCTCGTAGGAGGAGACATGGCAGCACAGGACACTGTTAGGTGCAGGCTGAAAGAAGGAGGCATGGCAGCACAGGGACACTGATAGGTGCAGGCTGGTAGGAGGAGACATGGCAGCACAGGACACTGATAGGTGCAGGCTGGAAGGAGGAGGCATGGACGCACAGGGACACTGATAGGTGCAGGCTGGTAAGAGGAGACATGGCAGCACAGGACACTGTTAGGTGCAGGCTGGAAGAAGGAGGCATGGCAGCAAAGGACACTGATAGGTGCAGGCTGGAAGGAGGAGACATGGCAGCACAGGACACTGATAGGTGCAGGCTGGAAGGAGGAGGCATGGCAGCGCAGGACACTGATAGGTGCAGGCTGGAAGGAGGAGACATGGCAGCACAGGACACTAATAGGTGCAGGCTGGAAAGAGGAGACATGGCAGCACAGGACACTGATAGGTGCAGGCTGGAAGGAGGAGGCATGGCAGCACAGGGACACTGATACGTGCAGGCTGGAAGGAGGAGGCATGGCAGCACAGGGACACTGATAGGTGCAGGCTGGAAGAAGGAGGCATGGCAGCACAGGACACTGATAGGTGCAGGCTGGAAGAAGGAGGCATGGCAGCACAGGGACAATGATAGGAGTAGGCTGGTAGGAGGAGACATGGCAGCACAGGGACACTGATAGGTGCAGGCTGGTAGGAGGAGGCATGGCAGCACAAGGACACTGATAGGTGCAGGCTGGTAGGAGGAGACATGGCAGCACAGGACACAGATAGGTGCAGGCTTAAAGGAGGAGGCATGGAAGCACAGGGACACTGATAGGTGCAGGCTGGAAGGAGGAGGCATGGCAGCACAGGACACTGATAGGTGCAGGCTGGTAGGAGGAGACATGGCAGCACAGGACACTGATAGGTGCAGGCTGGAAGGAGGAGGCATGGCAGCACAGGACACTGATAGGTGCAGGCTCGTAGGAGGAGACATGGCAGCACAGGACACTGTTAGGTGCAGGCTGGAAGAAGGAGGCATGGCAGCACAGGGACACTGATAGGTGCAGGCTGGTAGGAGGAGACATGGCAGCACAGGACACTGATAGGTGCAGGCTGGAAGGAGGAGGCATGGCAGCACAGGGACACTGATAGGTGCAGGCTGGTAAGAGGAGACATGGCAGCACAGGACACTGTTAGGTGCAGGCTGGAAGAAGGAGGCATGGCAGCAAAGGACACTGATAGGTGCAGGCTGGAAGGAGGAGACATGGCAGCACAGGACACTGATAGGTGCAGGCTGGAAGGAGGAGGCATGGCAGCACAGGACACTGATAGGTGCAGGCTGGAAGGAGGAGACATGGCAGCACAGGACACTAATAGGTGCAGGCTGGAAAGAGGAGACATGGCAGCACAGGACACTAATAGGTGCAGGCTGGAAAGAGGAGACATGGCAGCACAGGACACTGATAGGTGCAGTCTCGTAGGAGGAGACATGGCAGCACAGGGACACTGATAGGTGCAGGCTGGTAGGAGGAGGCATGGCAGCACAGGGACACTGATAGGTGCAGGCTGGAAGAAGGAGGCATGGCAGCACAGGACACTGATAGGTGCAGGCTGGAAGGAGGCAGAAGAGGGATCCTGGGCTGGTAGATTATAAGTGGCAGCCTCACAAAGTAGGCTGCAGGCCGTTATCTTTCAAAATGGAGGGCAAATGCACCCTGTACAACTGGCTATAAACACCATGCAAACATGACCTGCATAGCACACTCACCTACAGGTATCTAATTTAAACAGTTAAATCAGAATCAGAATCATTGATTTTGCCAAGTACAAAGAAGTTGTACCCAGAATTGTTTTTGGCTCATACAGGTTCTGGAAAGGGGGGGGAGAGGAATAGTGAGAGTAAGGTGAAAAAATGTCTGAAAGCCAAGAGCTGCCGCTGGCATACTACGAAATGTGATAAATGCAACATGGGTAACATTCCTCACAGACTTTCAATCTGAATTAAATTTAATTAAATTTATTGGCCAAGTGTGACAGTTGTTGCACCCGGAATTATTTGTGCATTGGTATTAGGCATTAAGGGGGCAAGAGTTCAGGAGAAGGACAGTTTGGGGGGAAGAAGGTGTTCCTGTGCCTGGAGGTTTGGTAAGGATGGTTCTGTAGCTGCGGCCTGATGGGAATTGGTTTAAGTTGCAATTGTTAGGTTGGGCGGGGTCATTCAATATCTTGTTGGCCATGGTCCTCAGTCTGGAGGTGTGTAGAAGGTCCAGTGGTGGCAGGAGTGACTCGATGATCCTCTCTGCAGCGTTGATCACTCTTTGGAGTTTGAGCCTTGCGGTTGCACCGGGGTACCAGACAATGGAGGAGCAGAAGATCATGGACTCGATGGTGGCATTGTAGAAGCTGGTCAGCAGTTCTCACGGCATTCCAAACTTCCTCAGTTCCCTCAGAAAATAGTAGTATTTGCTGAGACTTCGTCTTGGTTTTGGGGGATCATACAGATCATTGGTGATGGTAGTGCCCAAGAACTGAACGCTGGACACCCTGGAGACGTCAGTACCCCCTATGGAGACCGGACGGAATGCGGTAGGGCTCTTTCTGAGTCCACAACCAATTCAACTGTTTTTGGTGTGTGTAATACGAGCTTGTACCATTTGGAAATGCGCTCAACCTGTTACAGCAAGCAAGCTCCTTCGTATATCTACAAATTAATAAATATTCAGTGCACCACCTCTTACCTGTATGGATTTTCCAGCTCCTCTGTGATATAATTAAGCTGAGCCCTAAAGAGAGCAAAATAACAGATTATAGAAAGATCTCACAAACATATCAGATCAGTGCAAAGAAAACAGTTTACTAAAAAAGAGGCTTGAAGATTGCAAGTACTTATAAAACACTGTTTAAACTCCTTAGCAATAGACCCGAGCCTGAGGCTGGTTTCAGACCATAAACCAGCGTTAGCGGTGCGGTGCGTCACGCCTGCTATTGCACGGTGTTCCCTGTCTGGCCACTGGCCAAGCCAGTGTCAGACTGGGAGGTGGAAGAACTGAGGAAATCCACCTGCTGGCCAAGCAGCAGTGCTAACACATTGTGTCTGCTGCTTGGCCGGCAAGTGGATTTCCTCAGCTATTCTACCTCCCAGTCCGAAACTGGGCCAAGCAGGAAGTGATGTGCGCTTGCTGTCTCTTCCTGCTTCGGGTATGCGGAAGCATATTGTTAAAATTCGCTTCCACTCATGTGCGCCGCAACGTCGCATCGGTAGTTTTTTTTTAAAATGCACACGTCGATATAGATAAGCATGATTACCGGGCAGATGCATATCGCCGCAACTTGGCGCAGAAGCCGCGCAGTAATGTAGTTCTTGGCCTGCTTCGGTGATGCAGGGAGAAAACGTCACTTCCGTCGCCTCCTGCCGCAATGTCACAATAGGAAAATCTCCATAGACTTTCATTGCACGGCGGTGGGGTGTGGTAAATATAAGGTGTGAAAGGGCCCTGACTTGTGGTAGCTGCGGGGAGGTAAATGCCGAGCATGGCACATGGGCTTTGTAACTCACCTCCCCCTGGATCCAGACGCTGGCAGCCATTCTTCTTCCAGTCCTCGGAGGCTCTGGATCCCTCTGGTGAGATTGCTGTCTGTCGCCATGCTGACAGCCGGCAATCTCACTATAGGGGTACAGCGCCATCTGGTGGATGGAGGAAAAACTGCAGCGCTTGATCCCAGGGAGGTGGTGAGTAAGTGCAGGCGCTGCTGCAGATTTCTCTGCGGTATGATTTTTTTACCCCTGGTTTGAGGGTCTAAAAGCGCATGAAAGAATTGTACCACTTTTAGACCCTAAAATTCGGAAGTAATCATACCGCCAGGGAGGTTAGTAGTTGTGCAAGACCTCACAATCTAAAATCTTAAAACAAAATTACTACATTGTTTTTTCAGGAATGTCTGACAAGTTTAAATATCCCAGAGATGTGATTGATTTTCTTTGATCGATAACGATGCGCATTTATTCCAAATCCATAATCCGTTTTCATTCAAGTAGTTACTGATTATTATTTTTTATAATATTGACCTGTGTATGGCTAGCATGAGATGTTCAATAAGACAATAATAATTATCGTTTTAATGCAAATTGTAATCAACTTGGACTTGGGCATTTCAGCAGGAAAGACATTTTACTGGCCCAATTCATCCATGCTAATTTGGCACAGCACAATCCTACCAAATCTACTGTATGTAGTAGATGGCAGACGTGTAGCTAGACAGTTTTTGCGCCCCCATCTGGATAGTCCTGTGGGTATGGCCATGCCTTAGAATGAGGTCGTGGTCATGGGTGGAGCCAAATGTACAGTGCCAGCCAGAAATGGATGGCAACAAAGCACTGGAGAGTTCTGAAGTGGCCAGCAATGAGTCCAGATCTCAATCCAACTGAACACCTGTGGAGAGATCTTAAAATAGCTGTTGGAAAAAGGCACCCTTCCAATAAGAGAGACCGGGAGGAGTTTACAAAGCAACAGTGGTCCAAATTCCTGAGTGAGAGGTGTAAGAAGCTTATTGATGGTTATAGGAAGCAACTGATTTCAGTTATTTTTTTCCCCAAAGGTAGTGCTACCAAATATTAGGTTAAGGGTGCCAATAATATTGTCCAGCCCATTTTTGGAGTTTTGTGTGATATTATGTCCAATTTTTTTTTTCTCTCCATTTTTGTTTTGTTCCAATACACAAAGAGAATAAACATGTGTCTAGCAATATCGCAATACTTTTCTGTAAGAAATACTTGATTTTCTGGATACATTTCTGGGGTGCTAACAATTTTGGCCATGACTGTACTGTCACATAAACATTACAGATCTTGCTTCACTTACCACCCATCATATGCAAAGAGGCCATTGTACAGGGCCAGGCCTATGCCGCCTGCTGTAATGGTGGAACCATCAAAACTGTTGTTAAAATTCTGGGTGTTTCCTTAAAAAATGGAAAGAGGAGCGTCAGCAAAATATCTTCTGCCAAACTAAAAGATCACACTTTATATCCAGGCCTGGGATACAGTGAAAGCTTGGTTTGTGAGCATATTTCCATCTAGAGACAGGCTTGTAATCCAAAAGAAGTGAATTGCCCCATAAGAATTCGTTCCACAATCCAAAAACATTTATAGAAAAATATTTAATACAATGTACAGTACTGTATAAAGAAAAAATGCATACAGTAAAACAAATTAACCTGCATTTAACTTTTGAGGCCCATTTCACACATGGGGTTTGATTCACTAAACGGTCATAACTCAAATATCACACCTTATCAAAGATATCACACCTTATGAAAAGATATCACACTTTATCAAAGTTAACATGCCTTATCAGTGTAGCATAACGAGTGCTACAAACCCGTAGGGGCTCAGGGCAGTACGAGTGCCATTGCCAATTAACAGGCATAAGTTCGTAGAGCTCCCTATGCTACTCTGATAAGGCGTGTTAACTTTGATAAGGTGTGATATCTTTGATAAGGTGTGATATTTGAGTTATCGCGGTTTAGTGAATAAAGCCCATGGTGCGGTCAGGGCCGGTTCTGGACTTATTGCTGCCTCAGGCAAACTTGTGAGGATGCAACCCACCCCCCAATTTGAAATCACACCCAATAATTTACTCTGCTTCATTTAATGCAGCTCAACACAATAGCACACTGTCAGACTCCTCACACAGCACAACAAGCTGCTTTTCCCCAATGCTGCTTCTCCTGCCTCCACCCTCCTCACTCACTGTCAGACTCCTCACACAGCACAACAAGCTGCTTTTCCCCAATGCTGCTCTCCTGCCTCCCCCCTCCACACTCACTGTCAGACTCCTCATACAGCACAACAAGCTGCTTTTCCCCAATGCTGCTCTCCTGCCTCCCTCCTCACTCACTGTCAGACTCCTCACACAGCACAACAAGCTGCTTTTCCCCAATGCTGCTTCTCCTGCCTCCCCCCTCCTCACTCACTGTCAGACTCCTCATACAGCACAACAAGCTGCTTTTCCCCAATGCTGCTTCTCCTGCCTCCACCCTCCTCACTCACTGTCAGACTCCTCACACAGCACAACAAGCTGCTTTTCCCCAACGATGCTCTCTCGCCCCCCCCCCCCCCTTCTCACTCACTGTCAGACTCCTCACACAGCACAACAAGCTGCTTTTCCCCAATGCTGCTCTCCTGCCTCCCCCCTCCTCACTCACTGCCAGACTCCTCACACAGCACTACAAGCTGCTTTTCCCCAATGCTGCCCTCCTGCCTCCCCCTCCTCACTCACTGTCAGACTCCTCACACAGCACAACAAGCTGCTTTTCCCCAACGATGCTCTCTCGCCCCCCCCCCCCCCTTCTCACTCACTGTCAGACTCCTCACACAGCACAACAAGCTGCTTTTCCCCAATGCTGCCCTCCTGCCTCCCCCTCCTCGCTCACTGTCAGACTCCTCACACAGCACAACAAGCTGCTTTTCTCCAATGATGACCTCTTCACCTTGCTCTCCTCTCGCTTCTCCTCCTACTCTGACTGCATGCTGTTAGTGTAAACACAGTGCAAACATGCCGCCCCTGTAATCTTTGAACCTGATGCAAGTGTTTCACCTTGCTTCATGAGAGAACCGGCCCTGTGTGCGGGGCGATTCACACACGGCATATGACCCAATTTCATTGCCGCACCACTACCAACATTTTGCTCCGTATCTGCACAGTCTTTGGGGCAGCTTCACTATAACTAGCAGAATCATTGCTATCTATTGGTTCATCCAAACTTTATTTTTGTGTGGCTTTTAAGGGAGTCTGAAGCCAAAACAAAACAAAAAACAGATACTTACCTAAGGAGGGGGGAGGCTCTGGGTCCTATAAAGCCTTCCCGCTCCTCTCCTCTTCCCGTTGTTCCTGCGCTGACTCTCCGTTAGCAGTCTTAGAGCCATCGGTCGGAGATGCCGGCTTCCGATGCGGGTGGGCTTCGCAAGTCTTTGGTAGTACTCAGGCCCCCGAAGACGGGCCGCTCCATACTGCGCACGTATGAGTACCCTCTTTTGCCCACTCACGCGTGAACAGGACAGAGCCACCCGTCATCGCCGCTCACTCGCCGCCGGTCTTCTCCTCTCTGCATAGACGCTGATACACACGCTGCTTCCTGTTTAGCAGGAAGCAGCGTGTGTATCAGCGTGTATGCAGAGAGGAGAAGACTGGCGGCGAGTGAGCGGCGATTGGAATCTGGGGGGTGAGTAGTTGTGTACAGCGCTTTTCTGTGCTAATTACTCTGCAGTCCGAGGGGGGAGCACGGAGGGCAGCCCAGGGAGAGGAAGGGAGGGAGAGGTCGGGGTGCCCTCCCCGCGGCTGCGGCTCCCCCTCAATTACAGCGCCCCCCTCCCTTTGCGCTCAGGGCTGCTGCACGGCTGCACGGCCCCTAGAAACGGGCCTGGCCCGAAGCGGGCGATTTGAACGGACGAGCCTGCTTACGTTCTGTGATTACCATATTTTTTGGAATATAAGACACACTTTTTCGCCCCCAAAAATGGGGAGAACAAGTCCCCTGCATCTTATATTCCAAAGACAGGGAGTCCCCAACTTAGGAATGCCCGCCGATATCAACCGCTGACTCGTCATAATGTCAGGGACTCCTTGCCTTATCCTGTGTCCTTCTCTGCTTCCCCTTGTCTCCCCTCCGCTCCGGGTGTACAGAGTGAAGCGGCAGCACCGGCTCACCTGATCCATCAATTCCAACTGCGATCACAGACATTTCATCTCCCGCATGGCTCCCCCAGTGACGGCTTTTGCTGATGAGGCGATCATAAGAACCCATCACTAGGGGAGCCATGAAGGAGATGAGAGGTCTGTGATTGCCGCTGGAATCAATGGATCAGGTGAGCCGGTGCTGTACACCCGGAGCGGAGGGTCACAAGAGGGCAGAGAGGGTGACAAATGGCCACAAAGAGGGACACAGGAGGGCAGAGTGGGGGACAAATGGCCATAAAGGGGGACTGAGGAAGACTCAGGAGGGTAGACAATGACACAGGAGGGCCAACTAGGGAACGGAAGAGGACACAAGTGGAACATAGGACACATGGGGACACAGGAGGACATAATATTTGGGGGGGGAAGAACATCTACAAGACACTACTGGACTATGGATGTAAGGTAGAAAACAACGAGATGTGGTTTCAGTGCACAAAAAAAAAACAAAAACAAAAACAAAAACAAATAAACAATTTTCAAAAAACAAACAAAAATACTCAAAACATTTCTGGCATATCAGTAAAGAAATGTATTAATAAGCTTACAAGAGTTTGATACTACTGTATAATGTTTGCTAACAAGCCTGTACTTAGGATTGAACTAATCACTTCTGGACATTTGCTCATTTGGAAAATACATTAAAATAATTTCCCACGGATAGTGACGTGTCTGGCATAGGTGTCTACCATGTGACATCAGCCCTCATGGAATACTTCCATAAAAGGAACGATAAGAAGGCCTAATGTCAGGAAAACTCTTGGTTACTGCCTCTTGTAAGTCTCCGCCCACCTCCAGCATGCCACACCTACCTTGTATCAGCAGGACGATGCCGCTAACAATGATAATGATGACGATGATCATTTTGGCTACCGTCAAGAAATTCTGGACGTAACTGGCCAACTTCACACTCAGACAGTTCACCATCGTGATTACCACTGCCAAACACAAAATATCAGAAAGACAACGAGTTATGGCAATGGTGCATAGTATCGGAGCAGGAAAAAAGGGCGCATGCGACAAGTGTACAAATTTGGTGCCGCCGTAGGACTCAATACAATTTATTGTTCTTTGGGTGCCGGAGCAAAAATTTGGGCAACCGCTATATATATATATATATATATATATATATATATATATATATATCGTTTTCTGCTACTTCAAAATGCTGATTACCATATTTTGCAGTATATGAAAGTCACAGAGGTGCCTGGCTCTTCTACTGACCACATATGCTATTGCTCCATTGTTATTGCCTGATGAAGCGGGATCAAACCTGCGAAACGCGTTGCATATTTGGAGTTCATAAATAAAATATATTGACTGTCTTTACTACAGTCGTTGTGTGTCTACTTGGAGGAGGTAAGTCCACCACTGCCTCCTCTATTTAACAAGAATTTGCTTCCTTTTATCCTTTTGGCGCCTCTGTTCTCCTGCATAATATATTGTTTTCTGTTACTTCAAAATGCTGATTACCATATTTTGCGGTATATGAAAGCAACCATAGTTTTTCATTGCCCTGCGGTAGCAGTGCGGTGAATTGCCGTGACGCACCGCGCCAGTGTGAAAGGGGCCAGTGTTTAACATCTGTTCACCATTGTGTTGCAATAAAATACTTCCTTTCCCCCAGAACACCCTGCAAGAGATACTTACTGATGGCGGCAGCAGCCAGAAATTTGACGACCAGCACGGGTGGTTCGCAGCCGGGGTAAAACGGCGCTGCTGAGTATTCGGCAAAGCTGAGGCAGATGATGGCACAAGCCGCTGGCTTCAGGACGATGATAATGGACCAGGAAAACAGGAAGGCTGGGATGGGGCCGAAGGCCTCCATGAGGTAGTGGTAGTCTCCGCCGGACTTTGTGATCATGGTACCCAGTTCTGCATAGCACAGGGCACCTGCCGAAACACAACACCAGAAGGAGGGATAACTATGTCCTCAGTCTAAGGCACATTAGCACACTCCAGCAAAAACTTTTGTTTTGTTTTTTGTTGTTGTTACTGTATGTATGTGTTCCCAAACAGGGCCGGTACTACCATAGGGGCAACTTGGGCAATTGCCGCAGGGCCCTCAGGTCTCCTCCCAATTATTATTTTGATGACTGCAGAGTTTTCGGAAGTAGTGACCTCTCCTGGTCGGTGCACTCCATCATTACTATGTGGTTCCATGTGTTCCCATCTTCGTCCCCGCTCAGTGACCCCGTGGCATTTATGTCATAACATGCACCGGGTTATGGGGGAGAGGCGCCCCTGCAAGGGTGAATTTGGGATTGCACAGAGCCACGGTCTAGTGGAGAAGTGCGCTGCGCTGCCCAGGACAGGTGAGTCGCGATCCACTGACGTCACTTCCTGCAACGCCGCCCTCAGTGGGCGGCGTTGCAGGAAGTGACGTCAGTGGAGCGCACGCTGGAACGCGGAAGAGGTGAGTCCTCCCCGCCCGTGCCTCTTCATATCAGCTGCTTCCTAACGATTTAAAGCTGGAGGGGAGCGCAGATCGGGGGACCTAGGCGAGAGAGGGGGGGGTCTGACCCCCCTCCCCACCGCTAGGCCCAATACCCCCGTCCTGCCCGCTACCCCTCCAGCTCGGCGGCCCCCCGTGGGGGGGGGGGGCAATTTTTTGCAAATTTGCCTCAGGCGGTAAGAAGTCTAGGGCCGGCCCTGACTACACATACAGATCATTATATCATAAGTTTATTTTCACTTCAGATTCCCTTTAAAGGGACCTTAAGCACTCGAAAAAAATGAAACTGGTACTTACCTCGGGCTTCCTCCAGCCCACCGTAGGCCGCAAGGTCCCCCGGCGTCCTCCTGGCTGTGACTTAGCATGCTCACCTTGCAGCGCTGGGTCCCCGGTTTCCTCCCAAGTCCCAAAAACATACAGATAGGTTAATTGGCTTCCTTCTGAATTGACCCTAGACTATTGTAGGGATTAAATTGTGAGCCCCTCTGAAGGACAGTTAAGTGACAAGACTATGTACTCTGTACAGCGCTGCGGAAGATGTCAGTGCTATATAAATAATAATCTTACAGTGTACTAGACAAGAAAAAAAAAAGTTTTATACATACCTAGGGCTTCCTGTTGGCTGATGGTGTAATGGTTAAGGGCTCTGCCTCTGACACAGGAGACCAGGGTTCGAATCTCGGCTCTGCCTGTTCAGTAAGCCAGCACTAATTCAGTAGGAGACCTTGGGCAAGTCTCCCTTACACTGCTACTGCCAATAGAGCGCGCCCTAGTGGCTGCTGCTCTGCTCTGGCGCTTTGAGTCCGCAAGGAGAAAAGCGCAATATAAATGTTATTTGTCTTGTGTGTCTTGTCTTCCTCCAGCCGCATCCGCATGGATCGTTCCAATGCCATTATCCTCCACTGCCTGCAGCTCAGGTCGGGACCCATTAGTTCTGTCAGTCATGGCCAATCTGCGCAAAAAGAAGTGCGCTCTCTATGTATCTCTCCGGGAGTGATCTGTGCGCATGGGGCTGGAAGAAGCCCAAGGTATGTATAAAACTTTTTTTTTGAGATCTCTGGTTTCCTTTAAATTCACTAAGATGCATTTGGTAAAAAAGTAACGTTTGGAAATTTACCTCATGCTGTAAAAACATTTTTTTTTTTTAGTTTCTCACTAAGATTTCACACATGCGGTTTGGTAATAGTTTGGTCATCACTTACCTAAAATGGCAATTATGCCACATACTGCCCAGAGAACCAGACAAGGACCCACAGCTCCGGTGTTAAGGAGGACGGATTTGGGGGAGATAAAGATGCCAGATCCGATAATCGTTCCAACGATGAGACTGATTCCACTGAACAATCCAATCTGCGGGCAGAACACAACATTAGGGCTCAAACCCACTAGAGCGATTTTTTGAGCGTTTAGGGAGCGATTCAAACCGCTAGCGATTTCCCTAAAAACTCAGCTAATGTTAGTGGATGGGCCAAATTCCACTGGAGAGATTGCGTTTACCAAAATCGCAAACGCAGGACATGCAGCATGTTTGCGTTTTGCTTTAGCGTTTCTGCATTGTAAAATATATAAACGCTGGCATAATCGCTCGTCAATACCTACACAGAGCGATTTTGCTAGCGTTTTGAATTTGCTGCACACTGTAAAAAAATTTAAAGTAATTGAAAGGACCAATCAGAGTTAAAAATGCTAATCGCTACACAATCGCTGGCAAAACGCTTACACTTTTTAAAATCGCTACCAAAATTGCCAGTAAATGCTAATGAAATCGCTTACAAAACGCTCACACAAATCGCTAGCGATAGCGATTTGTAGTGGGTTCCAGGCGTTAGTCCTGTTCATGAGAAACAGTGCATATGGATATTAGTTAAATCTGCAGTTTGCACTTTGACCACAAGATGTCACTAGTGTTTATACCTTTCCTACTTGTATCTGTGTATTGTGAATATGGTTATCATCAGCAACAACTACCATGGTTGTAGGAAGTTTGCCTGATTTACACAACTTTGGTTGTATTGCTGTCACAACGTTTTGTTAAAAACATAAAAAGCTTCAATACAAACTATAAATAAATAGGATGCAATTAATTCTGTCTTGCATTCAATTTTAATGCAAACTCTACGCAGCTTGGTAATGGGCAAATTAAATGCACTTCCTAACAATTAGGCAGAAACGCCTCCGAAATTAAAAAAATGCTGCAGCCCAGGAGAATGAGTTTCTGCAAAACGCCTACCGCTCTGGTGTGCACCAGCCCATTGCAATACATTAGGCCAAGCGTTTCCACATCCACAAGCGGTTCTAAAAACGCTACCAAAACCGCTCGGTGTGCACTAGGCCTGAGTCCCTTTCCCCAGAAAATTCACATAATTGTGCAGATTTGCCCAGAAAATACGTTCAATCATGTCGGCAGATTTGACTAAAAAACTCGTTCAATCATGTCGGTAGATTTGACCGGAAAATATATGCAATCATGTGGCAGATTTGACTAAAAAATTCGTTCAATCATGTCGGCAGATTTGACCGGAAAATATGTGCAATCATGTGGCAGATTTGACTAGAAATACTGGCAATCATGTCAGCAGATTTGACTAGAAATACGTGCAATCATGTCAGCAGATTTGACTAGAAATACATGCAATCATGTCAGCAGATTTGACCAGAAATACGTGCAATCATGTCAGCAGATTTGACTAGAAATACGTGCAATCATGTCAGCAGATTTGACTAGAAATACATGCAATTGTGTCAGCAGATTTGACCAGAAATACGTGCAATCATGTCAGCAGATTTGACCAGAAATACGTGCAATCATGTCAGCAGATTTGACCAGAAATACGTGCAATCATGTCAGCAGATTTGACCAGAAATACGTGCAATCATGTCAGCAGATTTGACTAGAAATAGGTGCAATCACGTCAGCAGATTTGACTAGAAATACGTGCAATCACGTCAGCAGATTTGACTAATCATGTCAGCAGATTTGACTAGAAATACGTGCAATCACGTCAGCAGATTTGACTAGAAATACGTGCAATCATGTCAGCAGATTTGACTAGAAATACGTGCAATCATGTCAGCAGATTTGACTAGAAATACATGCAATCATGTCAGCAGATTTGACTAGAAATACATGCAATCACGTCAGCAGATTTGACTAGAAATACGTGCAATCATGTCAGCAGATTTGACCAGAAATACGTGCAATTATGTCAGCAGATTTGACTAGAAATATGTGCAATCATGTCAGCAGATTTGACTAGAAATTGGTGCAATCACGTCAGCAGATTTGACTAGAAATACGTGCAATCACGTCAGCAGATTTGACTAGAAATACGTGCAATCACGTCAGCAGATTTGACTAATCATGTCAGCAGATTTGACTAGAAATACGTGCAATCACGTCAGCAGATTTGACTAGAAATACGTGCAATCACGTCAGCAGATTTGACTAGAAATACGTGCAATCATGTCAGCAGATTTGACTAGAAATACATGCAATCACGTCAGCAGATTTGACTAGAAATACATGCAATCACGTCAGCAGATTTGACTAGAAATACGTGCAATCATGTCAGCAGATTTGACCAGAAATACGTGCAATTATGTCAGCAGATTTGACTAGAAATATGTGCAATCACGTCAGCAGATTTGACTAGAAATAGGTGCAATCACGTCAGCAGATTTGACTAGAAATACGTGCAATCACGTCAGCAGATTTGACTAGAAATACGTGCAATCACGTCAGCAGATTTGACTAGAAATACGTGCAATAACGTCAGCAGATTCGACTAGAAATACATGCAATCATGTCAGCAGATTTGACCAGAAATACGTGCAATCATGTCAGCAGATTTGACCAGAAAAATCCGTGCAATCATGTCAGCAGATTTGACCAGAAATACGTGCAATCATGTCAGCAGATTTGACTAGAAATAGGTGCAATCATGTCAGCAGATTTGACTAGAAATAGGTGCAATCACGTCAGCAAATTTGACTAGAAATACGTGCAATCACGTCAGCAGATTTGACTAGAAATACGTGCAATCACGTCAGCAGATTTGACTAGAAATACATGCAATCATGTCAGCAAATTTGACTAGAAATACGTGCAATCACGTCAGCAGATTTGACTAGAAACACGTGCAATCATGTCAGCAGATTTGACTAGAAATACGTGCAATCATGTAAGCAGATTTGACTAGAAATACATGCAATCATGTCAGCAGATTTGACTAGAAATACATGCAATCACGTCAGCAGATTTGACTAGAAATACGTGCAATCATGTCAGCAGATTTGACTAGAAATACGTGCAATCACATCAGCAGATTTGACTAGAAATACGTGCAATCATGTCAGCAGATTTGACTAGAAATACGTGCAATCATGTCAGCAGATTTGACTAGAAATACGTGCAATCATGTCAGCAGACTTGACTAGAAATAGGTGCAATCATGTCAGCAGATTTGAGCAGAAAATACATGCAATCATGTCAGCAGATTTGACTAGAAATAGGTGCAATCATGTGGCAGGCAGACCTGGCCAGAAAACACTTCAATCATGTGGCAGACTTGACCAGAACATACACCTGGCTGGCTGTAATAAAAAAAAAAACATTTACTCACCTGAAGAGCACAGCTCCTGTCCTGGCCTCCGTCCGGCACGCAGCTTCCATGATCCTCTGCAGCCAGCAACTAAAACTCCCGTGCTGAGCAGGGCTACGGGAAAATGGCACCCGAAGCCCTGCACTGCAAACTCAAAGTCTCCAGAACAGGGCTTCGGACGCCATTTTACTGTAGCCCTGCTCAGCCGCTGCCGGAGCTGCTGCTGCTGCCGGTGAACTGCAAGTGGGGGTTGCAGGTGTGGGTTCGCAGTCCCAGCCCCATTCATCATCATCCTCAGCTCCTTTTTTATAACGGACGGATGTAGGATTGGTGCAGCTGTGGGTGGATCATCTGATCCCCCCAGGGATACACCTAATAAACTTCAGGTTATTAACCTTACAGGAGAAACTCTACCCGAATCAGTGGAATGTCTACTGAGTAGGGGTTTGGGGTTCTGTCCACTTCAGCAGCTGGATAAATTTGATTTTATAGTTGACCTGCACCTTTTCTGTAGAAAACTTTTTCTTCAGTCAGTTGTAAAGAGGAAGGATTGTACTGTCATTCCAATAGGGCCCCCAGAAGTGAGTTTAACTCAAGGGGACAATGAGGCCCTGGAAGACCTCAACTTTTTGTACGAGATCGGCCAGACAGGGGCTGACGGTTCTTTGATGATGGATGGGGCTGCTGCTGTGGACAACATACATGCACCCCGATACACGACAATCAAACAACAGTTTAGGAGTAGATCTACACGTTTTCCACCGCTGTCTGCTAACGTGGGCATTAGGTGTTTTATACGTGCGGTTGAGGGGGACATTGCAAGACTCGGCACACCGAATGAAGGGGGTTCCGAGTTAACAGGTAGTGACTGCGAGGCATATGACCTTTTGACTACAAGGACAGATTGGATTATTAAACCCTCCGACAAGGGGGGGAACGTAGTAGTAATGACAGCGGGTGATTATAAGACCATGTGCATGGACCTCCTCGGTCAGCGGGGCTGTTACACGAGGGTCTCGGCGTCGAGGGTCGAGAGGTGCCAGGGTGAACTCTTCTCTCTAATTGAGGGTGCACGATTGAAGGGCATCATTGATGAGGAGGTGTCCTCCTTTTTGAGGGTTGCTGATCCCATCCTCCCAACATTCTATGCGTTGCCGAAAGTGCATAAACGTCTTCAGAGACCGCCTGGACGCCCGATAGTTGCGGGCAGAGGCGCTCTGACAGAGAAAATTAGCATCTATGTGGATAAGCATCTGCAATCCCATGTTCAAGGATTACCCTCCTTTATTAAGGATACAACACACCTTTTGAGGGTTCTGGAGGATGTGGTGGTCCCGCCCGGCACTCTCCTTGTATCCCTTGACGTCGAGTCCCTCTACTCGTGCATCCCCCATGACCTGGGGGTACGTGCGGTGGCGAATTTCCTGCGGGAGTTGGGGGTGCAGGATGCTGCGCATAATGGTTTCGTTCTGGACTTGTTGCATTTCTTGTTGACGAACAACATTTTCACCTTTGATGGGGACCGGTACCTCCAGGTGCAGGGGGCGGCGATGGGGACAACATGTGCCCCGTCGTACGCAAACCTATACCTGGGGGACTGGGAGCGAGCGGTTTTTTCTGACGAGGGACTCTCTATGTACCTGTGCCGCGTTTTGTCCTGGCACAGGTACATAGATGATATTTTGATACTGTGGACGGGCACCGCGACACAGGTGACGGATTTTGTGTCACTATTGAATCGGAACAATCTAAATTTGAAATTCACGGTGGAAGTACAATCTGTCTCTATCTCGTTTTTGGATATTCGTATCTCTATCATGCCTGAGGGCAATCTTGCCACGACATTGCATCGTAAAGAGACAGCAACTAATGCGCTATTATGCGCAGATAGTTTTCACCCCCGGCATACGATCAGTGGAATACCGACGGGCCAGTATTTGAGGGCCCGTCGGAATTGCTCTGACGACGTCTCATTTTTACACGAGGCCAACGATTTACGTGGCAGATTTAGAGAGAGAGGGTATAGTGATAGATGTCTACGCAAAGCCTTCAACAGAGCATGGCGAAGTAGGAGAGTGGATTTGTTGCAACCGCGTAAACGTGAAGCTGTGAGGAATGCGGGTCCGTTGCGTTTTTTGACCAGATATTGTGCGCAGCATCCTGCACTCAGGGGCATTCTAAATAGACACTGGTATTTGCTACAGAACGATCCGGTCGTGGGACCTATGGTGTCATCTAGACCTGACCTTACTTTCCGCAGAGCAAGATCTCTGCGTGACGGACTTGTACGGAGCCACTTCACTGGTGTTAACCCTAAGAGACATTGTTTAACAGTGGGCACGTATACATGTGGGGGATGCGATTTATGTCAATTTATTCAGGTAGGGAGGGCTTTTTCTTTGCCCTGCGGCAGGAGAGTGACACTGTCCCATTTCGGAAATTGTAAGACAATCCTAGTGGTGTATATATTGTTATGCCACTGTGGAGCATATTATGTGGGCAAAACAAAACGCCCACTAAGGGAACGTATATCTGAGCATATAAAAAATATTGAGAAGGGGGAGTTGGGCTCTCCTGTCGCGAGGCACTGTGCCCTTGAACACAATAGCCGCACCAACAGTGTTAGATTCATGGTGCTGGATCGCATCCACCCCACAATAAGAGGTGGCAATCTGGATAGACTTCTCCTACGCTGCGAATCACGCTGGATATATAACTTACAGGCTTGTGAGGCACCTGGCCTCAATGAGCAAACAAGCTTTGCCCATTTCCTGCCCATGTAGCGGTTCCTGTTTGGGCACTCTGGGGCCCTGGGATCTGGGGGTATTGCTCTGGCATGCGCCGTTGGGTGCGTTCGTGGCAGTCCTCGATCATAGTTGCCTTATACAAATTATTGAGGGTTGATTGGGTTATGTACCCTTATGGTGTCTTCACGGATATCCTTTCTCCGCGTCGACACTTTGAGTAAGCTTTCATTTTGGACGTTTTATTGTCACAATTTCTGATAACACCAGTTAGCTGTACTGTTATATATGTGCTTTATGTGTCCGTACGTATGGGTAACTGGTAACTCTTAATACGGTGCGGTGGGCTATGGGTGGTGGGTGCGATTGGGGCGGTCTTGGGGGTGGAGCCCGGTGTACAGTAAGTAATGCTGTATTGGCTACATGTGGAGGCACTTGCATAGTGACGCGCTGTGCACCTCTTTGTGGCCTTTATTATCTAGTTGTTGGTTTATCTCCTTGCTGAGCGGAGTCCGCCGGGCACTCCTCCCCCCTTTCCGTCCCCTTCTGCTTCCTTTCCTCCCCTTACCTTGCAATGGTCCACGCTGCCGTGTATTCGCCTCCCAGTGCCCATGCGCACGTACGTACGCATTGATGACATGAATGGGCGGAAGCGTACGTGCGTGTGATTGGCCGCAAGGGCAGATATTAGAGGAAGTTGTAGGCGAAGGTAGCCACGCCCCCTGAGAAAGCCGGAAGCCGGCGAAACATCGGGGAAACTACCCGCCTGCATGGGACGCCACGCCGCCCCGCTCTCCACCCAGGCATCACTCTGAGACTTTTGCCATCAGTCTCCTCCAGCGGCACCGCCTGTCACTTCACACAGGGAGCAGGGGAAGGAGATCTTTGGGGAAGCCCCAACACTCACAGGAGACTCACGCAGGACATACACTGTGGAATTTGTGGGACAGCCTGACGCCAGGACCAGCCAGGACCAGCACTTCACCCTTTACCCAGAAGCATGGTGAGATGAACTGTTCTATGTTGAATATACCCTCTGAGGGACAATGTGATGGAGATGAGGAATCCATGCAGTCACTGTTGGTAGCATTTGGGTGAGATTTTCAAGCTGATTCGAAGGCAGTAGTGTGCGTGTGATATCCAGGCTGTCTAAAACAACAGTTAACAGCATTTACCAGTGGAATCAATGTTGAGACGTGGATCGCTGGACTGTTTTCCCTGCCTCTGTGCTATGCTCTGTGCTATATTGCTCTCTTAATGGTGACCTGCTTGCTGCATGGCAATTGCAACATTTATATCCAAGCTTCTGCTAACACTGCTGGAGTGCATCAATGCTTATTCTATCTAGCTTTGGATGCCGGCGTGTGCATGCTGAGATGAGTGGTGAGTGAGGTGGATGTAGCGTGACGGGGTGGCCATCCCATGTGTTTTTTATTATTTCACTATACATAGGAATATGTTTTGGATCAATAAATTTTGATACGATTATCACAATCAATAGTTGTTTCTGGTGACTGTCTGGGAGTGTACGCCCTGCCTGAAAGAAAAATATTTTCTGCCACTGCCACATTTTTTGAATAGTGCAAGTCAGTTCACGCTGGGGAGTGCTTTGGGGGTGCTTGGAGAATTTTAGGGGGTTCAGCACCCCAAAGCACCCCCCTGGCGCCGCCACTGTCGGGCTGGAAGGTGAGTCCATAGGCAGAGAGCGAGGGGGGAAAGCGGGGCAAATAGGGGGTAAAAGCAGAGAGCGGCACAGGGGGGTACAAATTTAGGCACAGGGGCAAACAGAGTACAGAGGCACAAGGGGTAAATACAGAGGTGGGGGGGAGGGAGTTTGACTTAGGCGCAGATATCAAAAAAGGGCGCATGGAAAAAAGGGCGCCGGATATAGCCGAAATTATACGTTGTAATGTAAAACAATAATTTTCGTTTATAGCTTGTAAACGAAAATCTAGTGCTAAATAGGTTGAATAAACGGAAATGAAACGGCAAAATACCGTCTATAACAACAAATGAATTCTGAAATGAAACATCAAATAGCGTCTATAACAAAAAACAATATTTACACTTGTGCTAAGCATAGTAATACAATGGTAGATTTTACAAGTATTTTAACTGCAATTATACCTAACTTTAGGCTCACACAGATCTATCCCTAACCCCTAGACCACCCCTTTGTGTAAATATACTGTACATAATTTAATAATTTGTATATATTACATATATTGTGCTGTAACTATACCTAACCCTACTCTCTCTCTCACAGCAGGGAGGTGGGGGAGCGGCAGTGGGCGTGGCCAGGGAGAGAGAGCTGCCCAATGTGTTATTGCGCAGCGGTGGGGAGACACAGAGGCATGTCGTGAGGCAAAGAACATGTCTCTGTGTCTCATCTGCCCCCTACGAACCGCCTCGGGTTCTCTGTAAGGTTGTGCCTTTCAACCTTCAAGTTTATATTCAATTGTGCCTTACAGAGTACACTGAACAATTAATGTCACTAGCTGTTCTTCAAGAGAGCTCACAGTTGAATGTACATGTGATAAATATAGTCCCAGCCTTAGCTGTCGCTTACCAGGGTATCTCAGCAGAGGCGTAGCTAGGGCTTTCA
Source organism: Hyperolius riggenbachi (assembly GCF_040937935.1). NCBI lineage: Eukaryota > Metazoa > Chordata > Amphibia > Anura > Hyperoliidae > Hyperolius > Hyperolius riggenbachi. Next base: position 8,403,240 of record NC_090656.1, read on the forward strand.
GCGGCCAGGGACAAAGGACTATTAATGCGCCCCCTAAGGTGAAGGCTGCGGCGCGCGCATAGTGTGGGCGTGGTTGTGGGTGGAGCCAAATGTACAGGAAGTTAGCAGGCTCACGCTCACCCACCCTCCCTCAGTATGTACTTTCCAGCATGTTCCAAGACAAATTCAGCAATCATGAGCCCCCCCCAATCAAGACAAATTTAGCAATCATGAGCAATCATGAGGCCCCCAACATGACCAACTCAGCAATCATGAGGCCCCCAACAAGACAAATTCAGCAATAATGAGGCCCCAAACAAGACAAATTCAGCAATCATGAGGCCCCCAACAAGACAAATTCAGCAATCATGAGGCCCCCAACAAGACAAATTTAGCAATCATGAGGCCCCCAACAAGACAAATTCAGCAATCATGAGCCCCCCCCCCCCCAATCAAGACAAATTTAGCAATCATGAGCAATCATGAGGCCCCCAACATGACCAACTCAGCAATCATGAGGCCCCCAACAAGACAAATTCAGCAATAATGAGGCCCCAAACAAGACAAATTCAGCAATCATGAGGCCCCCAACAAGACAAATTCAGCAATCATGAGGCCCCCAACAAGACAAATTCAGCAATCATGAGGCCCCCAACAAGACAAATTTAGCAATCATGAGGCCCCCAACAAGACAAATTCAGCAGTCATGAGGCTCCCAACAAGACAAATTCAGCAGTCATGAGGCACATAAATAGACAGCATTTAACATAAATAGGCAGAATGCCCCCTTAATATGGTAGACACCTCTCACCTGGCAGCAGTTCCCCAAAATACAAAAACTCAATCTGACAGCAGTGGTTCCCCAAAAATAGGTAGCCCTAGGTCTATAGGTGTCCCCAGAATATGTAGCCAGCGGTATAGATGTCCCCAGAATAGGTGGCCAGCGGTATAGATGTCCCCAGAACAGGTAGCCAGGGGTAGAGATGTCCACAGAACAGGTACCCAGGGGTAGAGATGTCCACAGAACAGGTAGCCAGGGGTAGAGATGTCCACAGAACAGGTAGCCAGGGGTATATGTGCCCAGTATATGTTGCCAGAGATATATGTGCCCAGTATATGTAGCCAGGGGTATAATATGTGCCCAGTATATGTAGCCAGGGGTATAATATGTGCCCAGTATATATAGCCAGGGGTATATGTGCCCAGTATATGTAGCCAGGGGTATATGTGCCCAGTATATGTAGCCACATATGCCCAGTAAATGTAGCCAGGGGTATATGTGCCCAGTATATGTAGCCAGGTGTATATGTGCCCAGTATATGTAGCCAGGGGTATATGTGCCCAGTAAATGTAGCCATGGTTATATGTGCCCAGTAAATGTAGCCAGGGGTATATGTGCCCAGTAAATGTAGCCAGGGGTATATGTGCCCAGTAAAAGTAGCCAGGGGTATATGTCCCAGTATATGTAGCCAGGGGTATATGTGGCCAGTAAATGTAGCCATGGGTATATGTGCCCAGTAAATGTAGCCAGGGGTATATGTGCCCAGTATATGTAGTCAGGGGTATATGTGCCCAGTATATGTAGCCAGGGGTATATGTGCCCAGTATATGTAGTCAGGGGTATATGTCCCCAGTATATGTAGTCAGGGGGTATATGTGCCCAGTATATGTAGTGGGGGGTATATGTGCCCAGTATATTTAGCCAGGGGTATATGTCCCCAGTATATGTAGCCAGGGGTATATGTCCCCAGTATATATAGTCAGGGGTATATGTGCCCAGTAAATGTAGCCAGGGGTATATGTGCCCAGTATATGTAGTCAGGGGTATATGTGCCCAGTATATGTAGTCAGGAGTATATGTCCCCAGTATATGTAGTCAGGGGGTATATGTCCCAGTATATGTAGTCAGGGGGTATATGTGCCCAGTATATGTCGTCAGGGGTATATGTGCCCAGTAAATGTAGCCAGGGGTATATGTGCCCAGTATATGTAGTCAGGGGTGTATGTGCCCAGTATATGTAGCCAGGGGTATATATGCCCAGTATATGTAGCCAGGGGTATATATGCCCAGTATATGTAGCCAGGGGTATATGTCCCAGTATATGTAGTCAGGTGTATATGTGCCCAGTATATGTAGCCAGGGGGATATGTGCCCAGTATATGTAGGCAGGGGGATATGTGCCCAGTATATGTAATCAGGGGTATATGTGCCCAGTATATGTAGTCAGGGGTATATGTCCCCAGTATATGTAGTCAGGGGGTATATGTGCCCAGTATATGTAGGCAGGTATATATCCCCCCCCCCCCCAGGCTCACGCTCCCCCACCAACCCACCCTCCCTCAGTAATAGCATGTATGTTCCAATCCACCGCACCATAACTGTTTATAGGCCCCTCGGGCGGCGGTCCCCCCAGGCGCTTTTGTCCTGAGCTCAGCCAGTTGGCTGCCTGCCTGCCCCACCTGGCTCTGGCATTGGCTGAATCCGGTCCAGCTGCTGCCTGCCTCCACGGCTCCACCTGTGACCCTGGCTGAGCTGAGGACTCCACGCACCGTGTACGCTGTCTGTGACGTGATGTCTGCGGTCTCAGTCTGCAGACCTGTCTACTCTGCAGGCTAGGGATCAGGGGCTGTCTTGCTGGCGCCTGGCTGCGCCTCTGTCTGCCGACTGCCTTGCCGCTATGTGCGGCGATTATAACGTGTGACGTCACGTTGCCAGGCTGCACGACGTCACTGACTGAGGGAGACCCTGAGCCTGGCGGTTAAGGCGGGCTGAGCCGAGCATACACTGCGCTAGCAACGCAACGCAAATAAATGAAAAGAAAAAAGACACTGCAGAAGCGCCCTTGGGGACCTAGCGCCCGGGGGCACGTGTCCTACCCCTACCCCCCCTAGTTACGCACCTGTATCTCAGTAACCATTGCTGGAGGCGTGGAGACAGCCAGGATACTGAGCAGTCCCATAGCAGGCTGTCTACATTTGGTATAGGTCATGCCTGGTTTTACCACACAGGAGCCTGCAGGCACAGATGTCCTGGCACCTTAGATTTTTCCCAACATGAACCTAAACCCCCCACCAAACTGCACCTAGCTGTCACTTCTCCCTTACTTCCCTTGCCTGTTATAGGTGGCTACAGGTGGCGCTTAGTGTTAGGTAGCCAGAGGTACCCTCAGTATTAAGTAGCTAGTGGTGCCGCTGACTGAAGGGAGATCTCGTCAGTGCAATGCTGGACTCTGCATAGGGAAGGAAGGAGGGAGGGAGGTAGTGGGGAGGGGAGTGAGCTGCCCCTCCATCATCAAGCGCCTATAGGCACAAGCCTACAGTGCCTTATGGTAAATCCGGCCCTGGTGAAGGTGCAATTATGGCTTTACTTTTCATTAGTGTATCACCTTCGCCGTGCACTTGCCTGTTTCTTCAGCTGCATGGCTGGAGCCTCCTTGCTCTGAACAGTCTGGTTGTCCTCTCCATCCTCTTTGGCCTTTTTCCGTTTTCTCCCTTCCCCCATCCTGGCGCTCGATCTGAAAGGTTGAAGAGGAACGTCAGTCCCCCAGATCAGTGTTTCTCAACATTATTACCGTACGCACCCCTCTATTAATGATTGCATTGCTCAGGTACCCCCTTCATGCTTATCTATTTGTCAGGAGGGCTCTCTATGTATTTATTTATTTATTTAAGTATCTCTTGATTCTATTAAAGTGGACCTGAACTCTTGCACAGGTCAGAAGGAAAACACAGAGAAATGCACCCTGTATGTATTTAGAGAGTTTAGCCTGTCTAATTCCCCTCATCTGTGACTAATCATAAGTTTTAATTGGATATCTCCCATGCCAGCTGACTGCCTCAGCAGAGTAGCTAATTGGAAAACAAAGGATGTTAACAATATGTCTGCTGCCATGAAAGCAGGAAGTAGACACACTGCAGATTTATTGCAGGATTTGTATCAGCTGTAATAAAGAAATGTTTTTCTTTAAAGGTTACTATGCTGTTGCTTATCTTTTAGAGCAGAGAGGAAGTTCTGAGTTCAGGTCCGCTTTAAAGTTTACCCAAAGCAAACCTCGGGCTTAAAATTTTTTTTTAACTAAGACAAGTGAAGCCTCTGTTTCCTATAGAGGCTTCTTACGCCACTCTCCGGCCCCCCGACACTGAGCGTGGACCCCTCAAAGTAAATGTACAAGGGCTTGTGGGTAAGATCGGGGCGGGGCTCTTCTTTAGGTACGAGCAGGAAGTACTGTGTTACTGCAGAGGCGTGGCTTGCACAGTCACACTCATGCCAGAAGATAAGTACCTCCCCGATGTTCCGGAGGGCCCCGGCGAGCAGCAGTAGCGGTGTGGAGGATACAGGAAGCATCTACAGGATCTAAAGGCTTCCCTCTTTCTAGGTAAGTATGTCTTTTTTTACCGAGGTTCAGCTCAGGTTGCCTTTAATGAACTATAAATACATAGTTAGGTTTATTTAACCATTCCTGCTGCTGGGCTGCTGCGCGCTATTGCGCATGTTCACGTGATGGCCCCTGTTAGCCCTGAGATCAATGAATGGGAATATAGTTCCAATTCATCGATCTAAGTCCCTGGCAGAAAAAACGACTGCCTCTCATCAGAGACCGCAGTCTTTCTGAAAAACTCTCCCTTCCAAGACTATAAAAAAAAAATAAAAAAAAAAAATCTCACTGTGGCCATCTTGTGGCCAAATAGTAAAACTACATCTACATACATTTTTTAAATAAACTCACATTATTACATTTAAAATTAACTGTTTACCTCCCACACCACAAGTTACCCAAAATAAAAATTTTAATGGGAAAAAAAATACAATAAAAAAAAATAGTTACATAAGGGTCTGAACTTTTTAAATATGCATGTGAAGAGGGTATATTACAAACATTTTTTTTAAATTATAAACTTGTAAATAGTGATGGAAGCAAAACTGAAAAATGCACCTTCATTTTCAAATAAAAGATTGGCACCATACATTGTGATAGGGATGTAATTTAAATGGTGTAATAACTGAGACAAATGGGAAAATACAATACATAGGTTTTAATTATGGTAGTATGTATTATTTTAAAGCTATAGTGGCCAAAAACTGAGTAATTATGATTTTTTTTTCTTAATTCTCCTGTTAAAATGTATTTTAAAAAAATGATTCTTAGCAAAATGTACCACCCAAAGAAAGCCTAATTGGTGGCGGAAAAACAAGATATAGATCAATTAGTGATAAAGTTATTGGCGAATGAATGGGAGGTGAAAATTGCTCTGTTGCATAAGGTGAAAAATCCCAGCGGGCTGAAATGGTTAAAATAGATGTATCATTTTCTTTAATCTACTCACCCTCAGCCACTCTATTCCTCCTCAGTCAGGACAGCAGTGCCACCTCCTCCCTCCTGTTGTGCAAGTCAAATGAAACACTGCTCCTCTCCTGCCTCCCCCCTCCTCACTCACTGTCAGACTCCTCACACAGCACAACAAGCTGCTTTTCCCCAATGATGTTCTCCTGCCTCCCCCTCCTCACTCACTGTCAGAATCCTCACACAGCACAACAAGCTGCTTTTCCCCAATGCTACTCTCCTGCCCCCCCCCTCCTCACTCACTGTCAGAATCCTCACACAGCACAACAAGCTGCTTTTCCCCAATGATGCTCTCCTGCCTCCCACCTCCTAACTCAATGTCAGACTCCTCACACAGCACAACAAGCTGCTTTTACCCAATGATGCTCTTCTGCCTCCCCCCTCCTGACTCACTGTCAGACTCCTCACACAGCACAACAAGCTGCTTTTCCCCAATGATGCTCTCCTGCCTCCCACCTCCTAACTCAATGTCAGACTCCTCACACAGCACAACAAGCTGCTTTTCCCCAATGATGCTCTCCTGCCTCCCCCTCCTCACTCACTGTCAGACTCCTCACACAGCACAACAAGCTGCTTTTCCCTCAATGATGACCTCTTCACCTCGCTCTCCTCTCCTACTCTGCATGCTGTTAGTGTAAACACAGTACAAACATGCTGCCCCTGTAATCTCTGCGCCTGATAGAAATGTTTCACCTTGCTTAGAACCGGCCCTGTCCATAGACCCTCTGTTCTATTAGTGCATAGTTAATGCGACAGGCGCACCAATCCCGAAAAATCGCTGTAGACCCAAAGTTAGGGATATGTTTGGCGGAATGAGCAGAACAGATCCATTGAAATGGAGCAATGCGAACAGATCCTATTGATTATCAATCTGTTCACCTCCGTTAGGGTTTGCTAAATGGACTGCTTTTTTATGCAATGTGAACCGGGCCTTAAAGGACAACCAAAGTGAGAAGAAAATGGAGGCTGCCATATTTATTTCCCTTTAAACAATACCTGTTACCTGGCAGCATAAGATTATATACAGACTGCTCTATATTACTTTTTAAATTTAAAATACATTTACACATAAAATGTAGCATTCTACCAGACAAAAATTCACAATAAATTATATTTTCCCTATGTCGCCGTCACTTACAGAAGGTAATGAAAATCTGACAGGTTTTGAACTAGTCTATCTTCTCATGGGGGATTCTCAGGTATCTCTTTATTTTTGAAAGCACTTACTGAATGACAGCATCTCAGTCCAACTGGCAACATTTGTGCAACAAGTAGGGAGGCCGGCATCTTTGTATAAAGTTAGTACTGAGAATCCCCCATCAGATGATAAAGTAGTCTGAAATCTTTCAGATCTGCCAGCTTGTTATCACCTACAGTAAGTGACAGCAACATAGTAAAACAGTAATTTATGGTGCGTTATAATCTGGGAGAACATATACTTTATATATTTTACATTTTTTTTTTTTTTCATGATAGTTGTAATATTAAAAATCGATTTGAGGGTAAACGAAATGCAGAGCCATCATTGTGAACAGAGCAAGGTCTCCTGGGAAGAATAACCCCACAAGCACTGCTTTACCTGTGCCGAGAGCTGTGTCTGGTCTTGTAGGGCTGATGGAGGTTCTCTGGAAGAGTCTCATGCAGCTCAGGTAATCTGACATAGACAGCGGGAAGGATGGCGGAGCAGAGGTCACTGTCACTAATAATTAATCCTGCCTGTAAGTATTACACAGGGGTGTGAAGGGAGGAAAACCCTCCTGCTGCCCTCACTGTGCCGGAATTCACTTCTATCAACACACATGTCACTTTGTTGCACGCGGGCGTTCCGAAATACTACAGCAGCCCAGAAGTGGTGTTATTCAGTAGAGCCTTCACACATGCGCTGTTTGGTTTATTATGCCAACATTTCAGCCACAGCTACAAGGATGAATATAGGCCAAATCACTCTCAGGATAGCCCCTTATATCGCTTAGGGCTCTTTCACATCAGACAACGCGTGCAGGAGCCGTTCTCCTGCACGCGTTGATAGCCTGCGGCGTGACGTCGGGTATCTGCGGTGCGACGCAATCAGCGGCGGTAGCTACCAATTGAACCCGACGGAAAACCCTGACTCCCGGGTGCGTTGGACGAAAAACTGCGCCCGGGTGCGTCGGAACCGCAATGTACTGAAACGCAGCGTCGGGTGTGAAAGGTAAAATGAAAGTCTGTGGACTTTCATTTTACCTTCGTTAACGCGAACTTTAGCGTTGCCTCAAAATGCTCAAAGTTTGCGCAGATGTGAAAGAGCCCTGAAAAACCCCATCTTCCCACATGATAGATGAATAGCGAGCCCAGGCGCCTGTAAGGGTAGCCATACATGGTACAATTTTTCATTTTTTTTCGATTAGATAATTTAGTTTGATTATTCCGTTAGATCGAATATAAAGATTTTTCCAGCATGTCCAATCTGATTTTTCTCGAAAAAACGGGATAATCGTTCGAAATTCTTGATAGAAAAAAAACAAACATTTTCAACTTTCATTCGATTTGATCAAACAGCAGAGAAGTGACCATGCACAAGAGGCTGAACTCAAACACCAAGGGAGTGCACCAGCCAGATAAATTCACAGTCCAAGTTGTAGAAAGAGAAGGGCCTTGCACATCCCACAGTAAAACTTTGCATTTATTGGAAATATTAAAAGGCATACATTACAATTCCATAAACTGGCAGAGAGAGGTACAGGCTAAATGGGGAGGTCGACAGCCGTTTCGCGCCATTACATTCCGTGGCGCATCATCAGGATGATGCGCCACGGAATGTAACGGCGCGAAACGGCTGTCGACCTCCCCATTTAGCCTGTACCTCTCTCTGCCAGTTTATGGAATTGTAATGTATGCCTTTTAATTTTTTCAATAAATGCAAAGTTTTACTGTGGGATGTGCAAGGCCCTTCTCTTTCTTCATTCGATTTGATCATTTAGATCGAATAAACGGGATAATCGAACGTTTTTATTGTACCATGTATGGCCACCATAAGACTTGACATTTCATGTCCTCACTCAGTCTCTATGCCCCAATCTATTACTGTGGCTCTGAGCCCAGCCCACGTCTTCACCTATAGACACGCCCCCGGGTGAACAGGACACTTTATTTGTCTCCTGACTACGGTTACCCCCAGGTCTTAAAGAGGAACTTCAGCCTAAACAAACATACTGTCATTAAGTTACATTAGTTATGTTAATTAAAATAGATAGGTAATATAATCTCTTACCCACCTTGTTTTAAAAGAACAGACAAATGTTTGTGATTTCATGAGGGCAGCCATATATTTGGTTGAAAGGAGGAGACAAAGAGCATAAGACACAGTTCCACTCTCCTGTGCGCTGATTACCCCTCCCAGTTGCTACTAGGCAACGTGAATAACAACATAGGAAATCCCATCATGCTTTGCACAGCATCAGGGAAAAAAATCCCGGGCAGTTTTCTTTGATGGGTGGAGCTTAGCTAAAAATGCAGCTAAAAATGATGCTTTAGTAAGAAAAACAAAGTTCTGATGCTCTGAAACTGTTAAAGAAACACCAAGCCTTTTCAGTTCTGCTGAGTAGATTTTTAGTCCGGAGGTTCACTTTAACGTGCAAGGTATACAGACTGAAATAGAGAGGAATAACCTGTTAGAACCCTAATGAGGCTAGTAACACAGCTCAACAGTTCATCAGTATCACACAGGATTATTACCTTGGTTCAGAAGGATGAGGCTGTCAGCGTCGTTTGTCGGTAATGGCAGAGAGATGGCTAGTGCAGATTCTCAAGTATCAGGAGAGGAGTCCAGCAATCCACAGACAAGGTTCAGGCAATGGTTAAACCAGGTATAAGACAGTTCATGCAAGTCTTCATGCAAAGTTATTCAACAGGTAATGGATGACCCAGGTTGTGAGATAGTTCATGCAAGTCTACATGCAGTGTTATTCAACAGATAATAGATGATGCAAGTTATGACAAAGTTTCTACTAGTCTGCATGCAAAGTTATTCAAATAACTGACAGGGATAGTTGGAGTATACTTATCGTCCAGTTTAGGTAGCATGCAAGAAGTATCCAGTAACAGGCAATAGTCGGTCCAGGCGGCAGACAAGAGTATCCAGTAAACATGCAATGGTCGGTCCAGGCGGCAGGCAAGAGTATCTAGTAACTAGCAGAGGTCGGTCCAGGTGGCAGGCAAGAGTTTCCAGTAACTAGCAGAGGTCGGTCCAGGCGGCAGGCAAGAGTTTCCAGTAACTAGCAGAGGTCGGTCCAGGCGGCAGGCAAGAGTTTCCAGTAACTAGCAGAGGTCGGTCCAGGCGGCAGGCAAGAGTTTCCAGTAACTAGCAGAGGTCGGTCCAGGCAGCAGACGAGAGTATCCAGTAACTAGCAGAGGTCGGTCCAGGCGGCAGGCAAGAGTTTCCAGGAATCAAGCAGAGGTTAATCACAACAGACAAGGATAGTCAAAAACAAGCCAAGGTTAGGTCAATATCCAGAGTATCATAAACAATTGAGTGCACACCCAGCATCTAATCCAGATTTCATGTAAAAACATAAGATAAAATATTCATAGCGTAACTCAATAAAACTCTGGTAGACAGCCTGCGCTATACAGCGCACTTACTCAATCCTGATAGATATAGCGCATATCGGGCTGCCCAGCCCAGCGGTTATCACCCCCTCTGTGTGGCGTCGGCGTCCCGCTCCTCCACAGTGGCGTGTCCGCTAGTATTCAAGTTCCAGATCCCGGCCGGCCGGCGAATGCTTCCGCAACCTGGTGACGTCAGTCGCACCTGACTCCGCCCTACGCGTTTCGTCCTATGGATTCATCAGGGGCTCACACAGAGGGGGTGATATCCGCTGGGCAGCCCGATATGCGCTATATCTATCAGGATTGAGTAAGTGCGCTGTATAGCGCAGGCTGTCTACCAGAGTTTTATCGAGTTACGCTATGAATATTTTATCTCATGATTTTACATGAAATCTGGATTAAAAAGTTTAAGTGCCTGAGAAGGATTGGTCTGGTGCCTGATCATTGGTTGACTAAAAAACGCTAGATTCACCTGGATGTGAGGTGGAAAGCATCTGGTGAGCAGTTAATCATACTGGGGTTCCGGATTTGTGCTTCACACTGGTTTTAATCACGCATGCTGCACTTTTCATTGGGGGAGAGTGGACGTATGTTTTATACAGTAATGCACTATGTACAATATGTTTACTTGTTACAGACACTAAGAGAGCCATAGAAGAGGAGCGCTGTCATTCATCATATGTATGTGATTAATGCTTCCCAGAGCCGAGACAAGGTGTGGAGCAGGTAAAAGAAGAGGCTGCCATCTTGAGCGCGCTCAGTTAAGCTCATATATGCACAGAAGGAACAAAAATACTTACAGATTCTGCACCATGAAATCTCTGGCTACAACTGGAACCTTCTGGGAAACGTGGAAGTTTATGGATGGCTAAGTTACAAGCTGGATTGTACTCACCATGAAAGTCATGTGTAGCTGACCTTGGTTTTGGAGTCCTGCATGGGATTGGGAAGCTGACAATCCACACAAACAAACAAACAAAAGCCTTCTCTACTCCTACAAGGACACACAATGGAATAGGATTTCTCCACCTGGATACTCATGATGTCAGCAGCTTCAAACAAGCAAACACATCAAAAAGCATGTCCATGCAACACAGCAAGCAGATCTCCTACCTTCCCAAGTCCTCTTCCCAAGGTAAGGGAATTCATCCTCCTTCCTCAAACAGCAGTAATATCCTTCAGCTGGCAATCCGTTTTTGCAGACTGTACAAATACTTGAAATGCATTCAGAGGCTGAAATTATATTGACTCCATTGCCTTTCTAAGTAAACCTTAGTAGGCCCCATGCTTCCGCATATCAATGGACTTTTTCACACCTCTCCTATTAGATTCACAAGGCCAGCATTTGCTTTTGTCTACCCCCCACTGATAAACAACAACAATCAAAGGAAGAGCTTACTTAACCCATTCCTTCACAAAGAGCAATGTTAATCTATACAGCCAGCTTCTTACTATCTCTCAGGCCATTGAGAGCTGCATCTCACATTGGGAAAAAACAAGCTAATTTGCTGCAATCTCTAGGGATTTTAAATAAAACGCACAGAGGTAAAAAAGGCGGCCAGGCCCATAAAAAGGGCCACACTCAGACTCAGTCCAACTTCAGGGACCCAGGTCCATTCAAGGGAAAGAACTTTCCAGCGATCTCCAGTGATGTTTACTGGAAATCAGAGGCTGAAAGTAGCAGAAGTTACCATGTCCCTAGTCAGAGATGCAGTAACACCCCGGCAGTGAACCCAGTCGCCATTGCTAAGCCCCATGCAGTCACTGCATTGCTCTGCAATGCCCGCTCTATAAACAATAAGACAGCCATTATTGCGGACCTTATTCAGACATGCGATTTTTCATGCATCACAGAAACCTGGATTGATGCCAATGCGGGCCCCACATTGGAAGCAACCATCCCATACAATTACTCAGTCCTAAGTGAGGGAAGACGAGACCGCAGAGGAGGGGGTGTAGCAATTTGTGGCAAAACAACTCTGCAGCTCAGAGCCCTGAATGTTGGCTCAACAAAGTCCTTTGAATGTATAGGTGCCCAGATCTCAGCTGGTAAAGGCTTCAAAATTTTAGTGGTTTATCGTCCCCCCGGAGATGCTGACCCTTTCCTACAGGAATTCCCAGAACTTCTGGCCATGCTGACTCTGTCTTATCCGAGATGGATCATCCTTGGTGACTTCAACGTCCGGGCTGATAACACTCAATCACAAGATGCAAATGAACTAATAAATCTCATGGGTGGACTAGGCTTCACACAAGTTGTAAAATCAGCTACCCACAGAGGAGGGCATACGCTAGACTTACTGTTCCACCTTGGAATGGACATTAGTAACATAACAGTAACCCCAGTGGTGTGGTCAGACCATCACATAATACAGTTTACTATTGAACATCACCCTATCAAGCAGCTCCCTAAAGAAACAATCAAAACCCGTCCCCTGAGTAAATTAACACCGGAGAGGATAACTGCCAACCTGGATTTTACAAATCTGCTCCACAGTCAAATGGACCCAAACTCTCTAGTAACCCAGTACAACACCACGATATATGAAACACTTGACAGTATTGTCCCATGGCGCACCAAATCAGCAACCAAAAAGCAGAAAGCTAATTGGTTTGACAAAACCATCATGGATCTAAAAAAGAAAGGGCGCAGACTAGAAAGACAGTGGCGTAAATCAGGGTCTGAGGAGCACAAATCTAGCCTAGTTCAACACCTCAGACAATACCAACAAGCAATAACCAAGAAAAAATCAGACTTTATCTCGCACAAAATATCTACAGCCAACAACAGAGCTGCTCAACTCTTCCACACAGTGGAATCACTCTGCAATCCTTCCTGCCTAAAAGCCCAAACCACATACTCCAGGGAAAGGTGTGAAGAATTCTCTGCCTTCTTCACAAACAAGGTGTCTACCATCCGTGCCAGCATTACACCAACTACATCAATTGACCACTGGACGTTGCATATGCCTACTACCGTACCACCATGGCAAGTCTTTGACACTCTGAGTGTAGAAGATTTTGGAATTCTCATTCAAAGTCTCCGCCCCACTACCTGCGACCTGGATCCTGGCCCAACTGGATCCTTAATGCAGTGCCCAGAGCTGATCAGGCCAGCACTTCACAAAATCACCCAGTGCTCCTTGCAAAGTGGTCTTTTCCCAGAAGAACTAAAGAAAGCAATCATAAAACCCCTCCTGAAGAAACCATCACTAGATCCTGATTCTGTAACCAACTACAGACCTGTGGCGAACTTACCATTCCTATCAAAAGTTATCGAGAAAGCAGTCGCCAACCAGCTAGAAGCCAGGCTTACAGATAACAACATCTTTGATACTTTTCAGTCAGGATTCAGGAAAAGGCACAGCACTGAAACAGCATTAGTCCGAGTAATGAATGATCTACTTACTGCAAGGGACAAGGGTGATTGCTCAGTTCTGATTCTTCTTGACTTGTCAGCAGCATTTGATACTGTGGATCATGAAATTCTTATCCAGCGACTGAAGAATTACTGTGGCCTAAGGGGTACTGTTCTTAGATGGTTTCAGACCTTCCTATCTGGCAGGACACAGCAAGTATGTCTGGGCACACACTACTCTAATCCAGTGCCACTTGCCTATAGAGTTCCACAGGGTTCTGTACTATCACCATTACTCTTTGCAGCCTACATGCTCCCACTGGGCAAAATAATCCAGAACTATGGCCTAGGATACCATTGTTATGCAGATGACACACAACTGTATCTGTCCTTCAAGCCTGGCACCCAAGACCCATCAGCATCCATAAATGCGTGTCTAGTGGATTTACAAAATTGGATGAACACCAGCTGGCTGAGGCTGAACTCTGACAAAACAGAGGTGTTGGTGGTAGGTGGTCCACACATGATGGATAAAGTTCAAAACGCTCACCACCTCAAACTAGCAATTGGGGGAGATACTGTACAGTATAAAGACTCTGTGCGAAACCTTGGGGTGATCCTGGATGGAAATCTAAAACTCAGACAGCAGGTATCAGCTGTCGTCAAGTCTTCCTTCTTCCATCTAAGAAATATAGCGAAAATCAAACACCTTATCCCAGCTGAAGACCTACCTGCCCTGGTTCATGCATTTGTATCCTCCCGCCTAGACTACTGCAACGCCCTGTTCATCGGATCTACAGATAAGGCTCTGCGCCCCTTACAGCTACTACAGAATGCTGCAGCCAGACTCCTAGCCAATGCCCCCCGCAGCTCACACATCACCCCAGTACTGCACTGCCCCTCGCAGCTCACACATCTCCCCAGTACTGCAATGCCCCCCGCAGCTCACACATCTCCCCAGTACAGCAATGCCCCCCGCAGCTCACACATCACCCCAGTACTGCAATGCCCCCCGCAGCTCACACATCTCCCCAGTACTGCAAACTCTTCACTGGTTGCCAGTAAAATGGAGAATCAATTTTAAGATCTGCCTGCTGACATTCAAGGCTCTACACCACATGGGACCCAAATACATAGCGGATCTATTGGAACTTTATGCCCCTTCACGCACCCTCCGCTCTGCCAACAAGATGAAGCTGGTTATTCCCAGGATACACTTAACATTTGGTGCTCGGGCCTTTTCCTATGCAGCCCCTACTCTATGGAACTCACTTCCACAATCAGTACGAGAGGCTCCTTCTCTGGACAGCTTTAAAAAAAGGCTAAAAACTCACCTCTTTTCCCGAGCCTTTGAGACTGCATAATGCAGGGTCGCAGCGCTTTGAGTCCCCAGGGAGAAAAGCGCTATATAAATATTATTGTTATTGTTATTGTTGTTATATGGACTTGGCTGGACTTTTGATAGCGAACACTCTGAGTGAGATTAGTGTGAATTGGAAACTGTGAATTTGGGGCAGGCGCAGTTTGCTTGTTATGACATCATCCAATCAGTGGCCGGCCACACTCCGCACATCCAATCACACAGCAAGGCGCTGCCTAGGTGTCAGCTGTAACGACAGCTGACACCGCTCTGTCAGCTGACCGGAGTCAGCTGATTATTGTTTATCTTTGCGGAAGGCGCACTGTCTATCAGAATGTGCGGACTGTGAGGCAGTAACAGCGGCATCAGCGGGAAACAAGCACTGAGACCCGAAAGCGGCGGATTCCTCCCGGGTCTCGGCGGAATCATTAGCAGACAAAGGCAAATTCCTTATAGTTTCAGATTGATTGTGGGATGGAAGACACTAAACTTCTTGTGGAATTAGAGAACATCACTTGCAGACCAGATGATTCATCTAAAGGTGCCCATTAACAGTACAATTCTTCACTAAATGCAATCTTTCGATGCGATTTGAAGGATCATAACTAATTGGAAGGCAATGCTCAATTTGTCAAAAGCCTGAGCGGTTCTTGCCTTTTTCATGATTGCTAACTCAGTAAAGGACCAGCCCTTAAAGAGACTCCGTAACAAAAATTGCATCCTGTTTTTTATCATCCTACAAGTTCCAAAAGCTATTCTAATGTGTTCTGGCTTACTGCAGCACTTTCTACTATCACCATCTCTGTAATAAATCAATGTATCTTTCCCCTGTCAGACTTGTCGGCCTGTGTCTGGAAGGCTGCCAAGTTCTTCAGTGTTGTGGTTCTGCTATGAACTCCCCCTTCCAGGCCCCTCTCTGCACACTGCATGTGTATTATTTAGATTAGAGCAGCTTCTCTCTTCTCTCTTATCTTTTACAAGCTGGATAAATCTTCCTCTGAGCTGGCTGGGCTTTCACATACTGAGTAATTACAGACAAGGGCAAAGCTGTTTGCAGGAAGAAACAAGCAGCCTGAAACTTCAGTGCATGAGAGATGCAGGGGGAAAGAAACATACAAATGATCTCTTGAGATTCAAAAGGAAGGGTGTATACAGCCTGCTTGTGTATGGATGTATTTTCTATGTGTGGACATACTGTACATCAACCTACTTCCTGTTTTGGTGGCCATTTTGTTTGTTTATAAACAAACTTTTTAAAACTGTTTTTAACCACTTTTAATGCGGCGGGGAGCGGCAAAATTGTGACAGAGGGTAATAGGAGATGTCCCCTAACGCACTGGTATGTTTACTTTTGTGCGATTTTAACAATACAGATTCTCTTTAAAGCGTTGCTATCATATAAATCCGGCATAGTGGGGTCTGAACCCTCTATAACAGTAATTATAGATTGACGGTGTACCTTGAAATGAATCAGAGAACTCAGTATATGCTTTTATATAAAAAAAATTGTATTTGCTTATCATACAGCATATATACAAAATATGAACAGTTCCAAGTAGTGTTTCCTTCTAACAGTATTCCATCTCATCATGGCCTTTATAGCCAAGCGATCATTAATCTTCTAAGTACATTCAAAAAGTAATATAACGGTTGTGTTATGAAGAATAAGATCAATAGTAGTCTCGTCTGTATCAATAGCTGTGTATAGCTGTGTAAAACTTGTAGTAATCTTCTTACAGAAATCGCATAAAAAAATAGCTTCTAAAAAACTTCTTGCTAACATCTTAAAGCGGAATATAACTCTGCATTTCAACTTTGCTCTGAAACATTATTTACAGCATATTATATGCAAAAAGCATTTTTTTTTTTACTAGACCAGCATTGGAAGGGTTAAACACAGAGTGGAGAGATATGCAGAAGTTCAGATTGTTACATTCTATTTAGTTAAATGTATCTATTGAGAAATGTTACACACTCTTTGGCTGTCCTCCAGCTTCTTCTCAGTCAGAGAGAGTGAGTCACATTCAACACTTAGATACATTTATGTAAACAAAATGTATCTATGTCAGCTTCGGATGCGTCTGCAGAAATCTCCAGGAACTTTAAAGGACTTACAAGGCCTGTTTTGTAAAAAAAATAAATAAAAAAAGTTAGATACCTGTGTCTGTTTGTAAGGCACGGAGGATGCCGTCCGCGCCCTCCGTGCCGTTCCGCCGGGTCCCCGCTGTTCAATATCCCCCCGAACGTCCCCCGACCGCACAGCCCAGGTCGGGCTCTACAGGCTTCACAAAGATGGCCGCCGGAGCTGGCTGCGGCTGCGCAGTTCGCATAGCCGCGAGTGGGGCTGCGCAGCTCTAAGGCCAACCCCCCGATCCACGCTACTGTTACTTAGAGCTGCGCAGCCGCGGCCAGCTCCGGTGGCCATCTTTGTGAAGCCTGAAGGGTCGGGGGAGGTTCGGGGGGATATTGAACAGCGGGGACCCGGCGGAACGGCACGGAGGGCGCGGACGGCGTCCTCCGTGCCTTACAAACAGACACAGGTATCTAACTTTTTTTTATTTTTTTTTTTACAAAACAGGCCTCGTAAGTCCTTTGAAGCTCTGTGTAACCCTTCCAATGCTGGTCTAGTAAAAAAAAAAATGCTGGTTGCATATAAAATACTGTAAGTAATGTTTTAGAGCAAAGTTGAAATGCAGGGTTATATTCCGCTTTAACAAAACTTAAAGAGAACCCGAGGTGTGTTTGAAGAATGTTATCTGCATACAGAGGCTGGATCTGCCTATACAGCCCAGCCTCTGTTGCTATCCCAAACCCCACTAAGGTCCCCCTGCACTCTGCAATCCCTCATAAATCACAGCTGTGCTGTGAGGCTGTGTTTACATCTGTAGTGTCAGTCTCAGCTGCTCCCCCGCCTCCTGCAAAGCTCTGGTCCCTGCCCCCATCCCTTCCCTCCAATCAGCAGGGAGGGAAGGGATGCAGGCGGGGACTGGAGTTCTTCAGGAGGCGGGGAGAGCAGCAGACTGACACTATAGAGATAAACACAGCCAGCTCTGACAAGCTGTTTGTCAGCAGCGTGGCTGTGATTTATGAGGGATTGCAGAGTGCAGGGGGACCTTAGGGGGGTTTGGGATAGCAACAGAGGCTGGGCTGTATAGGCAGATCCAGCCTCTGTATGCAGATAATATTCTTCAAACCCACCTCGGGTTCTCTTTAATGCTGAAAAATTAATAAAGTAAATCACCAGAATATTAAGCATAATACCCCTTCTCTGTCATCTCTTCAGCATCTAGAACCACGTGTGGGAAGGTAGCTTCTGCCTCATATGTCTTCTCAGGAGATTGTTGCGCTTCTGCAAACTATGAGCTTTCAGCCCCTACTTTAGGGCCCGTTTCCACTATAGCGTTGCGGAATCGCCGGCGAATCACCGCAGGCAAATCGCATGCGGGTGCGATTCCGCATGCGTTTTTTGCCGCGATTTCGCATAGGTAAGGCTGTATGCGAATTTAACCATGTCACTGCCTGTGTAAATTAACACCTATGCGAAATCGCATGCGAATTCGCGGCAAAAAACGCATGGGGAAAACGCATGCGATTTCCCTATTAAATACATTGCGTGCGATTCGCCTGCATTCCACACGCAGGCGAATTCTGAGGGCCCTACCATGCAGATTTTTTCTGCACAGAAAAACGTGCGGGGAAACGCACAAGTGGAAACAGTCCCATCCACTTGTACTGACTGTGCGAATCCGCATGCGGGCAACGCATGCGGATTCGCGATAGTGGAAACGGGCCCTTATAGGGGTAGGAAGTAATATGGCTACCTAATCTAGAATTTCCCTGAATCCCAGGTTCTGATTGGCTAAAACTTTGTGCGTCAATGCTTTATCATGTTTTGATTACCTAAGTCATAATAATTATTATTTATAAATTCCTTAATGACCTTATATTGTGGGAATTAACGTCATTTGGAGTGTGTGAGAAAACGCGGAAAAGCCGCCGCGTGTGCTGAAAGCAAGGCAGCTGATTCCGCGTCCAACGCGGTGGTTTGCACGCGTAGGCACGCGTCTCGTAGTGTGGCAGAACGCGGAAAAGCCGCCGCATGCTCTAACAGCAAAGCGGCTGTTTCCGCGTCCAAGGTGGCGGTTTGTACGCAGCAGCGTGCCTTTGGAGTGGCTGGGTCTGTTAGTCCACATAGATGGATGGAGAGCTACGCGCACGCGGGCCAGAAGTCAGGACCTTTATACCAGCAGGGGAAGTGTCAGCTGATCAGGACGATCAGCTGATTCCTGCTGGACTCATGATTGGCTGAGTTGCTCGGGCGGGGCAGCAGAGTTCAGTAACTATATATTCTGCTTGCTTGTCAGTTGCTGGTTGTCTGCCATTGCGATCACTACGTGGAAGCATTCAGACCATAGTCAGACCCTTACAGTGTGTTTGAACCAGGTGGACCTGGGAATTCACACTGAGCCAGTTTACCTTGTACTGTTATTGTTTATTAATTGTTAGACCAGTTCCAGGGTGTTGAGATCAAGGCCCTCACACCCCAGACTATGAATACTGTATATCTTCTGTGTATTCTCTAGCATAGTTCCAGGGTGTTGAGATCAAGGCCCTCACACCCAAGACTAGGGAACTGCATTGTCTTTGTGTTATATTCCAGACTAGTTCCAGGGTGTTGATGATCACGGACCTCACACCCAAGACCAGGGAATTGTGTTATCATTTATGTTATACTCCAGACTAGTTCCAGGGTGTTGATGATCACGGACCTCACACCCAAGACTAGGGAATTGTATTATCATTTATGTTATACTCCAGACTAGTTCCAGGGTGTTGATGATCACGGACCTCACACCCAAGACTAGGGAATTGTATTATCATTTATGTTATGCTCCAGACTAGTTCCAGGGTGTTGTGACTACGGACCTCACACCCCAGACTAGGATTGTGCTATTACTGTATTACGTTAGCCCAGTTCAGGGCAAGACCGTTCATATTAGCAGCAGGTCTTCCTGCAACCCAGCCTCGGTCCCTCGCCCAGGGGGTCCACAGGCTACAGGAATACCACCCACAGTCAGGGGTGAATTCCTCAGGAGTCCTAGGCCACCAGCTACTCTGGTGGTCTCCACTCAGAGTTGTTACTGTTACACCAAACACTTTCACTATTCTGGTGTCCAGAGGTTAGCAATACATCTGTATTATCGCTGATTCTGCAGATCATCGATAATTAGGTGTATATCTGCATTCTTGGTGATTCTGCAGATCACCAATAATCGGATTCTCTCTGCGTGCTGACACCGATCGTTACAGAGTGCTTGACATTTGCTATAGGGTCATTTCTGACGCAGTTAATTAAAAATGGACGTCACCAGCCATCTTGTCTGCTGGCTGCCCCAGACATTGAGACTAAACAATGTCATTCATGACGCATTTCTGATAAAGTGTTCTCTGCTAATTAGGTTGGAATGTTTCGGTACTTTCCCAGACATAAGATTGGTCAGGTTGACACTATAACACTGTACACAGACCTGTAAGAGCCTTCAGCAATTTAAGGCTTATTGAAGCATACAGGGCTTCTAATATACGTATTTAAATATAAAGCTTATTATATAATTCTTCTTAAAACAATTAATCATATAAGAAATAATTGCATATTAAATCTCAATAATATAAAATCATGTTCTATATATTTGTCTTTCTTACGAATAAATATAATGACTTCAACCGCCAGAGGTCACTATCTCATCATTAATATAACAATCTATTAATAATATTAATTTTATAAGACTATGAAACCGCCAGGTGGCATCATTTGTCCTAAATACGGGACAATACAAAAACCTTGGAACTTATTATTGACATCCAAAGAACAATTATAGTCTAAACAACTTTGTGGAAAACAGCTAATGTATTTTGAAACTTTCACTGCAGAACTCAGCTTTTTAACTGTAATTCAAAGTATTTAACCTCTTGAGGACTGCAGGGCTAAACCCCCCTAGTGACCAGGCAATTTTTAGTTTAAAAGGCCACTGCAGCTTTAAGGCCAAGCTGCAGGGCCGCACAAAATAGCACACGAGTGATTCCCCCCCCCTTTTCTCCCCACCAACAGAGCTCTCTGTTGGTGGGGTCTGATCGCTCCCCCCATGTTTATTTTTGTTTTAATAAATATTATTGTTGCCTTTTTTTAAAAAAAAAACCCTCTTCCTTTAAACCCCTTCCCTCCCTCGCTCCCTCCCTCCCCACAGCCGGCCAATTACGGCGATCGGCTGTCATAGGCTTCGCTCTCTTGTCCCCCAGGGGGACAGCCGTGTCACACGGCTGTCCCCAGTGCAGCGCTGCTGCTGATCGCAGCGCTGCACAAAGTAAATAGACGGCGATCACGCCGTCTACCGGTCTCCCGAGCGGCAATAGCCGCTCGGAGACTGAAGGCGGGGCGGAGCTCCGCCCCCCAAGCAGGAGATGCGCGCGCAGCCTGCGCGCGATCTCCTGCAAAACAGAGCCCCAGGACTTTACGCCAATTGGCGTTAGGCGGTCCTGGGGCTGCCGCCGCGGCCACGCCTACTGGCGTGACGCGGTCGGCAAGAGGTTAAATTATTACAGGGCAGCACGGTGGCGTAGTGGTTAGCTCTCTCGCCTTGCAGCGCTGGGTCCCTGGTTCGAATCCCAGCCAGGGCACTATCTGCAAAGAGTTTGTATGTTCTCTCCGTGTCTGCGTGGGTTTCCTCCGGGCACTCCGGTTTCCTCCCACATTCCAAAAACATACAGATAAGTTAATTGGCTGCCCCTAAAAATTGGCCCTAGACTACAGTACTTACACTACATAATATCCACTTGCCGACCGCGCACTCATACCGCGCGTCGGCAAAGTGGTAGCTGCAGGACCAGCGACGCAGTTCTGCGTCGCCGGCTGCAGGCTAATTAATCAGGAAGCAGCCGCTCGCGCGAGTGGCTGCTTCCTGTCAATTCACGGCGGGGGTCTCCGTGAATAGCCTGCGGGCCGCCGATCGCGGCTCGCAGGCTGAATGTAAACACAAGCGGAAATAATCCGCTTTGTTTACATTCGTACAACGCTGCTAACAGTAGCAGCGTTGTACCAGATCAGCGATCCCCGGCCAATCATCGGCCGGGGATCGCTGTCACATGACAGGCAGGAGCCTGTTACAGGCTGCACAGGACTGATCCTTTCCTGTGCAGCCTCGGATCTCCGTGGAAGGGAGGGAGGAGAGGGAGGGGGGAATTTCGCCGCGGAGGGGGGCTTTGAGGTACCCCCCCCGCAACACCCGGCAGGCAGGAGCGATCAGACCCCCCCAGCACATCATCCCCCTAGTGGGGAAAAAAGGAGGGCGATCTGGTCGCTCTGCCTGCACCCTGATCTGTGCTGGGGGCTGTAGAGCCCACCCAGCACAGATCAGCTAAAACAGCGCTGGTCCTTAAGGGGGGGTAAAGGGTGGGTCCTCAAGTGGTTAAAGACATATGGCAATGGTAGGGATTAGATTGTGAGCTCCTTTGAGGGACAGTTAGTGGCAAGATATATATATATATACACTGTACAGCGCTGCGTAATATGTCGGCGCTATATAAATACTAAATAATAATAATAATTATATTATTTAGGGTTTAACAATAACTATTTATTTTGTTAGAAGGTCTGTATTGATTATTAATATTTAGATTAATAATATCTAAGTGTAATAATTAAGAAAATGTGCATATATAATTTCTGCAGTAATGTGAGTTTAACTTGATCCCAGTCTTTACACAGAAGCCTCTTTCAAATGTCAAGGCCACGCACTAACATAAACAAGAATGTTCTGGCTTTTTGTAACTAGAATAGTCCAATTATGAGATTCACTGCTTGGAATATGCTGAGATGTCAGCGAGCAATATTTTAAAAAAGTACTCTAACTTTAGCGTTCACAATGAAATTTTGCATAGAACATTAAAACTTAAACCATACACATATGACAGTTTTTCCTGCATAAATAAAACCGCTATAATTCTGACAAATTGTTCACATTTGCTGAACGATTCTTTCTTCAAATGTGATCATAAAATCCTACTTTCCGATTGATTTCATCCTATTTAGCAATGAACCAAAGAAACGTTTCTTATCAATTCCACTGGGAGGGAGAAGGCACCCCAAAAAATAACCATGGATGCAATAAATATAAAATGGCTTACCTCTAAGAAGAAGGGGCAAAGCCAATATAGGAAATTTAATTATATTTATTACATATTTATTACATCCATGATTATTTTTTGGGGCGCCTTCTCCCTCCCAATGATATTGTTTACAGACCCCTAGCTATTAGAGGATGCTGTCAATTGTTTGTCTTGTGTACCCAAACAATTGTTTTTTTCTGGAGTGCGACCCATACATTTGAAGACAAAGAACCTGGGTGGGGACAGGATTTCCTCACTTGTTTTTATACTGTGGATGCTGGTCTTGCCACCCACCTTTGTGAGCACCTCATCACTTTGTATGTATCCAGAACCTGGACATTAATATACTACAAGCGGCTGTGTTTTTCCTGTATCCGTAGGAAGTCTCGGGACTCTTCTGGACTACACACCTCCTCACGTTCCTTATCAATTTGCCTTCATAAATTATGAATTTTCGATACAATTTGATTGTAAAAATCGCAAAAGATGGAATGGAAAGATCGCATTTGGTGAAAAAATTGTCCGGTTAATGGGCACCTAAATAATTCTGAAAGGATTAGTAAAAAATACATATAAAAATAAACTTAACGGATCTGCTAATAATTATATCAAACAAAACAATGAGTCAGGGAGCTGGATGTTAATAATTTATCTTGTGTGCTAAATAAATTGCACCCTCCAGTGATTAGTAAGAGAGACAAGAAAATTAATAGTCACGGCAATTTATGACCTCCGATATGAACAGAACAAACAATCTGTCCACCTTGCGTGGCAACTCTGTAACTCCTCAAGCAGTGTGTATCAACTGAGTCCACATGGTTCATCCGGCAGGCAGCGATAAGGCTTCCAGCATTATATATAGTCTCACGTGACAGATACCATCTAGGAGCAAAGTTTTAAAGGACACCCGAAGTCCTTTAGTGGAGTTTCATGTAGCTACCACTCTGGTAGCTTTACATGAAACATAAAATTTTTTTTTTTTAAAAATTGATTTCTGCAATTTTTGCAGAAAAAATAAACCGCCAAGGAGGTTAAAGGATACCCGATGTGACATGATGAGATAGACATGTGTATGTACAGTGCCTAGCACACTAATAACTAGGCTGTGTTCCTTTTTTTCTTTCTCTGCCTGAAAGAGTTAAAGAGGAACTTCAGCCTAAACAAACATGCTGACATTAAGTTACACTAGTTATGTTAATTAAAATAGATAGGTAATATAATCTCGTACCCACCCTGTTTTAAAAGAACTGGCAAATGTTTGATTTAATGATGGCAGCCATCTTTTTGGTTGAAAGAAGGTGACAGGGAGCATGAGACACAGTTCCAACTGTCCTGTGTCCTGAGCACCTCTCCCAGTTGCTAGGCAATGTGAATAACAACATAGGAAATCCCATCATGCTTTGCACAGCATCAGGGAAAAAAAGCCCAGGCTTTTTTTCTTTGATGGGTGGAGCTTAGCTAAAAATGCAGCCAAAAATTATGCTTTGGTAAGAAAAACAAAGCTCTGATGCTGTGAAACTGTTAAAGAAACACCAAGCCTTTTCAGTTCTGCTGAGTAGATTTTTAGTCCGGAGGTTCACTTTCAACATCAGGTATGAAAGTGACAGTTTCTGTCCGGGTCGGGACTGAGTCAGAATGGATCAAACTATAGCATAACCCTCACTGATAAGTAATTTCAGCCATAAAACTCTTTCCTGTCAGTAAATGGCTTCTGAAGCCAGCAAAGAGATAAAAAGGGTCAATAATTCATAGATCTGAGCTCTAGCATACTTTAATGAAGGTGTCATTGAGCAGAGACAATTAAAAAGTAAAAACTATATTTAAATATAAAATAAAACTGTGGGATATCTAAAAAAGTCATTTTTGTAGGAGAAGGAGGATAGATACTATTGTTTTTCTCATCAGTTTATTTTCACCTAGGATTTCCTTTAAGGATTGCCAAAGCACTAGGACCTGCTAGTAAGTGTGAATACAGCAATAATCTCTAACGGTGTGCATAGACATACATACAGTACTGTAGTATATAGCGTCGCTAGAGGAAAAATGTCTGGGGATAATGGTAATAGGCTTTCAGTAATTTTACCGATATTCTATTATCCATTATAATAGAATATCTGTAATTTTACTGATATTTTACTATGTTCTATCCTAACTCTATTCTCACACAGAACCCTCGCTCTCGATGCCTAACTGATCCCCCAGGTGCAGGGGCGTACAATAGGGGTTGCAGAGGTTGCCCTTGGGCCAGAGGGGCCCATAGAGCCCTCCCTCAACCACAGTATTAGCTTAATTGGTCCTGTGCTGGTAATGATCACTTCTATAGATGCTTTGAATAGTGGTAATTATTAACAAACTGTTTCCCATCTCCTTCTTGCCCCTCTGACACTGTAGTTGCCATTGGCAGGTTTTGGTGTGCCGTATCAATTGTTATGTATAGAGTGCTGGAGGTGAAGGGGGGGGGGGGAATGTAAAACTTGCACTGGGGTCCATAGTTACTTAGCTACACCACTGCCCAGGTGTTGCCTGAAAGTACTCAGGGGGGACTAGCCTTAATCACCCTCCACAACTAACCCTAGGTGGGAGCCTAACCTTAACTCCCCCCATGCGTTGCCATAGGTACCCATGAAAAGCGCAGCTATAGGTGTCCATACATCTAGTGACCGATTGACCATCCAATTTGATAATTATTATCGAATGAAAATTGATGCCGCTGAGAGCATGCCTGATTGATAATTCGACCAATTTCAAGCCGAAATTCATCGCATGTATGGATCGGACATGCTGCAAGATGTCGGGCGTCGTGGTCGATCGTGTGCACGGCGGTTACAGTGAGCGATATCGGTAGGAGCGACAAACCCCCAGAGCTTTCCACCAATGTCAAACGACCCCCCGATGTCCGGTGCACTATACTATACCTGCTACTCCGTTCTCCATTTGCAAGCCACATACATGGTCCCACGTGGTTGGCGGAGTAACGTGGATCTTGGTGGAGGGCTGCTTCA
The DNA here is from genome assembly GCF_040937935.1 of Hyperolius riggenbachi. Classification (NCBI taxonomy): domain Eukaryota; kingdom Metazoa; phylum Chordata; class Amphibia; order Anura; family Hyperoliidae; genus Hyperolius; species Hyperolius riggenbachi. Next base: position 8,429,031 of record NC_090656.1, read on the forward strand.
CGTCACTGCTGGGAATTGTGAGCACTAATTATATTACATTGCTGTTTGTATATTGTTTTTTGCTGCTGCAATATCTGGTGGATTGTCTGTTGTGGTTCATCTGATATTAAACAGCAAGTGTCAGCTTTTAAAAGTACAATTTTTTTTTTCTTTTCCCTCTAGTTTGTTTTGCAGCAGGCAATTGGCTAGGGGGAGGGACTAGCTGCAACAGGAGGTATTTGGTCAGCTTCAGGACTCAGAACTGAGCTTGCTCAGTCTGTGGCTTGCTCACTAAGTGGCTGCGACACAAGTGGCATAGGCGTTATAAACAGGCGTTACAACACAGGCACAAAGAGAGTGGTGAGAGGAAGTAGGTAAGGACTAAAAAAAAACAAAACAAAAAAAAAAAACTTTCAATCAATATTGCGGTTTTTTGCATTGGTTAGAATGTGCTAGGCACGTTGTGGTGTAGTCTTTAAATTTTGAGGACTCCACCCCAACTTCACTCACTCCACCTCCACCCCTCCCGCCCCTCCTCCCCCCTCCCGCCCCCTTCTCCTCCCCCCTCCCGCCCCCTTCTCCTCCCCTCACTCCCCAACTTTACTTACTCTCCCTTTCCTCCTCCCCAGCTACACTCAATCTCCCGTTTCATCTTTTACCGCCACAGTTTACTTTAAATAATTCTTCCCCACACAAAAGTCATCATGTTGGACGATGCTGTGCAGTGTACATCCTGCGACCTGTATGCATGCCTTGATCAGCGGATTGAGGGTGTTTACTGTTGCCCTGGGTGTGTGCGTGTTGCTCAGTTAGAGGCGGAAGTCGCAGAGCTAAATAAGCATCTCGCAACACTGAGAAGCATACACAACATGGAGAAGAGCTTGGATCTCACGATCCAGACACTGGATGGAACCGTTGAAGATGAGGAGGGTGGAGTACAGCCGGACCAAGAAGCAGAGGCAGCCGCTAGTTGGGTCACAGTTAGTAGGGGTAGGGGAAAAAGTGGCAGGGAGGCTAGTCCCGAGTTGTCCCTCACTAATAAGTATGCTTGTTTGCGTAATATTGGTGAGGATGATTCAGGAGTAGCAATGCTGCAGCAGGATGTGCTCCTTAGCAACCAAGGGGCAGACTGCTGTAACGAGAAAGGGAATAGGAGTGCAGCTAAGGCTAGACAGGTGCTGGTGGTAGGGGAGTCAATTATTAGGCGCACAGATAGGGTAATCTGTCGAAGAAACCGCGAATGCCGTACAATGTAACGTGAAAAGAACAGAGGCGCCAAAAGGATAAAAACACGATTTAAAATATTTAAAATTGCTTAGGAGGCAGTGGTGGACTTACCTCCCTCAAGCAGACACAAGGAAGCTGTGTATTTCAACAAGGTAAATTTAATGGTATACTCCAGGGGTTAAATACAACGCGTTTCGCAGGCTTACACCCGCTTCATCAGGCAGTAAAAAGTAGGAGCACACAGCTGGGAACAAAAAGCGCATGTTGGTGTATGATCGGACAAAACGTGCTCAATCCATAAGTACATTAGTTGTGTGTATATATTATGGTTTAGAAAAATTGGAGTATGCGGGACAAGAAGTGGGGGGTGTTTGTTTCTGCAGGGGCAGTGGGGGAGGGGGTTGGAGTGATGGGCAAGGGAGATACTGGGGTTAACTTGAATAGTGGGAGTGGGAGTGGGAGGTGAAACTGGATAGGTGGGTGTATAACAACACTCAAGTGTTGTAATGATAAGTATAATGGTGGGGCAAGGGTGTGATGGTGTATAGCACGTGAGTGGATGTCTAATGGTGGCCATACATGGCACAACTCCCCCATCCAATCTCACCATCTCCATGCAGCACAAGGTTAAATCAAGTGAATATACTGAAATGATAATTTAGGCAGTTCCCCTATACCACATAGAAACGGCAAGACCGGACGAAAAAACTGCACCACGCACGGCCACCACCAGGGAAGGCAGGTGTGGGGAATCTGCATAGGAGAAGAGGCAGACCTGGTTAACACCAGCAATCAGGATCAATATAATACAAATAACTTACCAGCGTAATGTCAGAGATGCACCTGGCGCCTTTTTGCTTAGGTGCCTCTGACACGCTGTTTAAATAGGCCAGGTCACGCCCCAAGCTGCTTGTTAGCTGGGCGGGCAGTCGTAGTCACGCTGGGAGAGGATGCGATGCGACCCTCCCCGCGCGTCATCAATGTGCACCTCCGTGTTGTGATGGTGGTGGTTATAATGCGTTCCACCCTCTGTAACAGGGTCGGGGATGCATCACTTCCGCCGGAAGTGCTAGGGCGAGCTGGGGCAGTGTGGCTGCGCATGTACATGGCACTCTGCGCCATGTTGTGTGTGGGCAATTGCCAGGAAGATTTTGTGTGTGCTGTGGAGGGGCCAGGGGACGGAGCATTGGGTTTGAAAGTTGTATTTATAGTTGCCCACAGTCAAATAAAGATAAAAATAATAAAGATATTTATTTTGGTGTATGTTATATTAACTTTGGTGATACGGAACGTGTGTATTATTGTAGGTATGTTATTGTTGTGCACTGGTGACCTCCAGTGGACAGTGTTGGTATTGTTTGGTAGAGAAAATTATATTTTCCTCAGAATATAGGCTGAATGTCCAGAACAAAACTGCAAATAACATATGGAAACTTTGAGAGAAATTCACATAACGTGATGCCAGTGACGTAAAAGAACATAATACAAAGGATAAAACGAACCTTAATACATCAATACATTGCAAGGGGGATCTGGTCATAAAGAGAACAAGGAAAAAAGTACATACTGTTTCTGTAGTGGGGGAATTAGCCCCAGTGTTCTATGAAGTTCCCCCATGTATTTGTCCTAAGGGGATCACGTCAAGAAAACATATGTGTATCTATATCATTGAATAGTACAATACGCCATATGAAGAAAACAATTTTTGAAGATAAAATTCATGCTAAAACCAGACATAATAATAAGAAGATTAATATAGTAAAACATTAAAAGAAATGGTTTCCGAAACCATAAGACATGAGATAAAATAAATAAATAAACAAGGATGATAAAAGAGGCGACTAAAAGGGTAATTGTGTTCAGAGATTATCAGTGGATTTTTTCTAATTGTTCATTAAGGCCCTCTGGCACGAGGGTCTTTAGTATTTGTATCCAAAACATTTCCCTCGCCCTCAATTTCTCAAAAGCGTCGTGCTGTTGTTGAGTGATGGATTCAATAAGAGTGATGCGGAAAAGAGTGGGGTCGCTATGGTGATGAGTGCCAAAGTGTTTTGATACGCTATGAAGTGGGAAATTTTTGAGTATGTTTCTTTTATGTTGTCCAATACGGCTGCGTGCTGGTTGGGTGGTCCGACCAACGTACTGAAGGTGACAGGGGCAGGTGATGATGTATATAACATATCTGGAAGTGCAGGTTATGTGGTTTTTGATAGGATATTGTAATTTTGTATTGTTGGATTGAAAGACTGTGGTGGTGTGTAGGAATGGGCAGGCCATGCATCTAGTATTATTGCATGGCGTGCATCCGGGTGTAGATTGGTTATTTGTGTGATTGTCAGATGTGGGTATTCTCAATCGACTGGGCGCCAGAAGATTTTTGAGGTTAGGTGCCCTTCTAAACGTGATGGCGGGAGTGTGCGGGATATTGGTCCGGAGATATGGGTCCTGCAGTAGGATTTCCCATCTATTCTTCAGGATTGAGCGGATCTGTGGATGTAGGGCATTGAATTGTGTGATGAATCGGGGGCAATTATTGGTGGTAATCTGTTCAGAGTCTGGTGGTAGATTAATGGTTTTTGTTTTTTTAGCTTTAAATATGGCGTCTTTGATGAGTTTTTTGGGGTATTTTCGGGCCTGAAATTTATTTGCAAGTATCTCGCATTGTGAGTCGTAATCAATAGTGTCAGTGCAATTTTTGTGAATCCTTCTGAACTGGCTGTACGGTGTATTAATGGTCCAGGGGCGATGGTGAAAACTGTCAAAGTGTATATAGTTATTGGCATCTACCGGTTTGAAATATGTTTTGGTTTTAATAAGATTTGAATCAGTAAAGAGTGTTAGATCAAGGAATTCAATACTTATTGGATCGCATTTTGAAGTGAACTGTAGTCCCGCCAGGTTTGAATTTAAGTGGTTGAGAAAAAGGGGAATGAGTTCAGTGCTGCCATGCCAAATGAATATGAGGTCATCGATATAGCGCTTATAGAATATTATGTTATTGATATAGGGGTTGTTGTTTTGCATGATTTGAAGTTCGAGGAGGCCCATGGACAGATTAGCGTAGGACGGAGCGAAGGACGATCCCATCGCTGTACCGTTAGTTTGATGGTAAGTTTTTTCCATGAATGTGAAGAAATTGTTCTGTAGAATGAATTTGGTACAGTCGGTTAGGAATGTCTGTTGGCTACGGGGCATTGCGGGGTTGGTGGATAAGAAATACTGGATTGCCGAAATTCCATATAAGTGAGGGATATTAGTGTATAGAGAGGTAACGTCACAGGTGAGCCAGAAGTAGTTGTCTTTCCAGGGGATGGGGCTAAGGAGTTCAATGAGATGTGAGGAATCTCTGAGGTAAGAGCTGAGCGATTTTACGTATGGTTGTAGGTGTTGATCAATAAAGCGTGAGAGATTGCTGGTGAGTGAATCTATGCCTGATATAATGGGGCGTCCAGGTGGTTTAGTCATAGACTTGTGAATCTTGGGCAAGTAGTAAAAGAATGGGGTTTTTGGATGTTGGTTGATAATGAAGTTCCTCTCATTTTTGGAAATGATATTATTAAAAAATGCATTGTTGATGAGAGATTTGAGGGTTTTGTTTAGTTCTGTGGTGGGGTCTATGTCCAGGATTTCATAGTAATTGGTATCGCCAAGTAGGCGTTCTGCTTCCTCCAGATAGTCACTAGTGTTGAGAATAACAATCCCTCCCCCCTTATCTGCTGGTTTGATGGTCAGGTTGTGATTATTTTGTAGAGTTTTGATTGCTGTCTTTTGTTGGCGGGTGAGGTTGGAGGGAAAATTAGGTCTATCTGTATGGATGTTTTGTAGGTCCTGCAGTACTAATGAGTAGAAAGTGTCAATGAAATTGCCTTTGGATGCTGTTGGGTAGAAGCGGGATCTACCTTTTAACTGGGTGGTAATGAAGCGTTCGGTGGTGATTTCTGGGGTAGATATTGTACAATTAGGTATAGAATCATTGTTGGGGATAATCAAGGCTGTAGAGTCGTGTGTAGTCATTGGTTTCAGTTTTTTAATTGCGAAATGTCGTTTTAGTGTTAGCTTACGTATGTAGGCATTTAGGTCGGAAAAGATTTGGAACATGTTGGACTGATTGGTGGGGCAAAAGGATAATCCTTTTTCAAGTAGGGTTGTTTCACTATGGGATAATTGGTGACTGGACAAATTGAAAATACATTTGGTTTGTTCAGGTGTGGGTTTCGGTTCTGCTGTTCTTATGATTTGTTGCGTTTTCCTTTTGCCGCGTTTGCCTCTTTTTCGGATTCTGGGAGAGGTCTTTTTTTCTTTGGTTGCAGTATAATACGGGATGCTTTTGGACTGGGTAATTGGTTCGTGAGTATGTTTTGAGACAGGGTGGCAGGGAGGTCTAAAAAAGATGAGGTAAGTGTGTTGTCAGCATTTTTGAGAATTATTTTAGGGGTTGTGGGGTAACTTCTATTTTGTTGAAAAAAGGTTTCTATGGAAGTTTGTGTGGTAATGGTGGGTTGTTTGTTGGTCGTGTTGGTGCTATCGATCGGTGGGGCTGGGTTGTCGTTGGTCTCATCTGTTCTAGGACCATCCTGGTTGGTAGGGTTGGGTGTGTTGGGTTCAGAGTCATAGGTGCTGATTTGGGAAGCTCTGATGGGTGAATTTTGTTCTGAAACTGAGCCAGGGGGGGAGGGATTGTCAGCCTCGTGCGACTCTATGATGTTATGTTTTGTTGCTGGTATGAGGGATGCTGGTGGATTTTTTCCGGAGAAGTTGTAATTGGGGTTCAGGAGGGGATTACGGATGGTCACCCTGTCACCTTCAGCGCGTGGGGTGGAGGTGAAGGATATTTTAGATTTGGGTTGTGTGTTAGTGGTGGAGGTTTTTTTATGGTTGTTTGGGCGCTGGACTTTGGGTAATGCGGTGGGCCCCATATTGTAGTTGAAGCTGTTAGGTGGGGGTGTGGATGCCGTGAATTTCTTGGTGTTTTGGTTCTGATTTGGAGTGATGGTGTTTGGGTCGTGAGTGACGTCTGGGAGATTTGGTTGTGCTAATAGGGGAAGTGGTGGAAAGAAGGGGGGTGGTGGGTAGGGTGGAAATTTCGGGGGAGGTGGTGGGATGGTGAGGCTCATCAGTGCTGGTGGGCGGTGAGGTGGATGTGGGCCACCTGGCTGCGGGGGCCCCGGGAGGGGTCGCGGTTTGCGCTCCCTCTCCCTGTGCTCCGCATAAGCCAGGCGGTCCCTATTGAGCTTCTTTAGTTTGGTGTCTATAGTTTCTATTTCGAATTTTTTGAGGCGGGCAGTGAGATTGGATAGAAGTGGCCCATATTGGGCGCTTTTGGTATGGAGGGCGAGGAAGTTCTGGCATTCTAGGATGACTGGTTGTAGGGCCTGGACTATCGATTTTCTTTTTGTGATGAGCCTCTCCATCATTCCTTGTGCACATGTTTCAAGGTATAAATACCAATCTAGAGTGAATACAGTGTCATTCGGGAAGGCTGTAAGGGTTTTTACCCTTATGCCGTCCGGTGAGATTTTTTCTTCAATGTAGGTTTCTTGCATGGCAATGTCCGCCATGTTGAAAAACTCATCTTTAAGTGCTACTTCTAGTTTGTGGAATATTGGTTTTAAATCGGTATTGTCCACAGGTGTGGTGTCATCTACTTGGGTGGGTGTTGAATCTTGTGTGTTGGTTGGTTTCAGTTTGAATTGTGCCAACAAGCTATTTCTGTGTGTTGAACGGTCCAGACAGGTATCCATGTTGGAGGAGGGCTTCAATCAGGTTCAGGGTGCCGATTCGACGACGAATGGCCGAGCTTTGCTAGTAGGGTATATAAAAAGGAAAAGAACCGAGAGCCCAATATGGTGTAGTAAGTCCAGGCAATTTGGTATAGTGAGAAGGAGTAAATTATATACTCACAAACCAGGGTTACCTCCAGGCAACCACTGTATAGGCAGGTGAGGAGATAAACCTGTCCTCACTCAGGATTAAGAAGTCGCTCTCTGTAGACGTGAAGAAAAAAGGGGTATCCCCCTCCACCAAGGGTGGATGTACAATGTAACGTGAAAAGAACAGAGGCGCCAAAAGGATAAAAACACGATTTAAAATATTTAAAATTGCTTAGGAGGCAGTGGTGGACTTACCTCCCTCAAGCAGACACAAGGAAGCTGTGTATTTCAACAAGGTAAATTTAATGGTATACTCCAGGGGTTAAATACAACGCGTTTCGCAGGCTTACACCCGCTTCATCAGGCAGTAAAAAGTAGGAGCACACAGCTGGGAACAAAAAGCGCATGTTGGTGTATGATCGGACAAAACGTGCTCAATCCATAAGTACATTAGTTGTGTGTATATATTATGGTTTAGAAAAATTGGAGTATGCGGGACAAGAAGTGGGGGGTGTTTGTTTCTGCAGGGGCAGTGGGGGAGGGGGTTGGAGTAATGGGCAAGGGAGATACTGGGGTTAACTTGAATAGTGGGAGTGGGAGTGGGAGGTGAAACTGGATAGGTGGGTGTATAACAACACTCAAGTGTTGTAATGATAAGTATAATGGTGGGGCAAGGGTGTGATGGTGTATAGCACGTGAGTGGATGTCTAATGGTGGCCATACATGGCACAACTCCCCCATCCAATCTCACCATCTCCATGCAGCACAAGGTTAAATCAAGTGAATATACTGAAATGATAATTTAGGCAGTTCCCCTATACCACATAGAAACGGCAAGACCGGACGAAAAAACTGCACCACGCACGGCCACCACCAGGGAAGGCAGGTGTGGGGAATCTGCATAGGAGAAGAGGCAGACCTGGTTAACACCAGCAATCAGGATCAATATAATACAAATAACTTACCAGCGTAATGTCAGAGATGCACCTGGCGCCTTTTTGCTTAGGTGCCTCTGACACGCTGTTTAAATAGGCCAGGTCACGCCCCAAGCTGCTTGTTAGCTGGGCGGGCAGTCGTAGTCACGCTGGGAGAGGATGCGATGCGACCCTCCCCGCGCGTCATCAATGTGCACCTCCGTGTTGTGATGGTGGTGGTTATAATGCGTTCCACCCTCTGTAACAGGGTCGGGGATGCATCACTTCCGCCGGAAGTGCTAGGGCGAGCTGGGGCAGTGTGGCTGCGCATGTACATGGCACTCTGCGCCATGTTGTGTGTGGGCAATTGCCAGGAAGATTTTGTGTGTGCTGTGGAGGGGCCAGGGGACGGAGCATTGGGTTTGAAAGTTGTATTTATAGTTGCCCACAGTCAAATAAAGATAAAAATAATAAAGATATTTATTTTGGTGTATGTTATATTAACTTTGGTGATACGGAACGTGTGTATTATTGTAGGTATGTTATTGTTGTGCACTGGTGACCTCCAGTGGACAGTGTTGGTATTGTTTGGTAGAGAAAATTATATTTTCCTCAGAATATAGGCTGAATGTCCAGAACAAAACTGCAAATAACATATGGAAACTTTGAGAGAAATTCACATAACGTGATGCCAGTGACGTAAAAGAACATAATACAAAGGATAAAACGAACCTTAATACATCAATACATTGCAAGGGGGATCTGGTCATAAAGAGAACAAGGAAAAAAGTACATACTGTTTCTGTAGTGGGGGAATTAGCCCCAGTGTTCTATGAAGTTCCCCCATGTATTTGTCCTAAGGGGATCACGTCAAGAAAACATATGTGTATCTATATCATTGAATAGTACAATACGCCATATGAAGAAAACAATTTTTGAAGATAAAATTCATGCTAAAACCAGACATAATAATAAGAAGATTAATATAGTAAAACATTAAAAGAAATGGTTTCCGAAACCATAAGACATGAGATAAAATAAATAAATAAACAAGGATGATAAAAGAGGCGACTAAAAGGGTAATTGTGTTCAGAGATTATCAGTGGATTTTTTCTAATTGTTCATTAAGGCCCTCTGGCACGAGGGTCTTTAGTATTTGTATCCAAAACATTTCCCTCGCCCTCAATTTCTCAAAAGCGTCGTGCTGTTGTTGAGTGATGGATTCAATAAGAGTGATGCGGAAAAGAGTGGGGTCGCTATGGTGATGAGTGCCAAAGTGTTTTGATACGCTATGAAGTGGGAAATTTTTGAGTATGTTTCTTTTATGTTGTCCAATACGGCTGCGTGCTGGTTGGGTGGTCCGACCAACGTACTGAAGGTGACAGGGGCAGGTGATGATGTATATAACATATCTGGAAGTGCAGGTTATGTGGTTTTTGATAGGATATTGTAATTTTGTATTGTTGGATTGAAAGACTGTGGTGGTGTGTAGGAATGGGCAGGCCATGCATCTAGTATTATTGCATGGCGTGCATCCGGGTGTAGATTGGTTATTTGTGTGATTGTCAGATGTGGGTATTCTCAATCGACTGGGCGCCAGAAGATTTTTGAGGTTAGGTGCCCTTCTAAACGTGATGGCGGGAGTGTGCGGGATATTGGTCCGGAGATATGGGTCCTGCAGTAGGATTTCCCATCTATTCTTCAGGATTGAGCGGATCTGTGGATGTAGGGCATTGAATTGTGTGATGAATCGGGGGCAATTATTGGTGGTAATCTGTTCAGAGTCTGGTGGTAGATTAATGGTTTTTGTTTTTTTAGCTTTAAATATGGCGTCTTTGATGAGTTTTTTGGGGTATTTTCGGGCCTGAAATTTATTTGCAAGTATCTCGCATTGTGAGTCGTAATCAATAGTGTCAGTGCAATTTTTGTGAATCCTTCTGAACTGGCTGTACGGTGTATTAATGGTCCAGGGGCGATGGTGAAAACTGTCAAAGTGTATATAGTTATTGGCATCTACCGGTTTGAAATATGTTTTGGTTTTAATAAGATTTGAATCGGCGAATGCCGTACAGTCTGTTGCCTCCCGGGTGCTCGGGTTCGGCATGTAGCGGAAAGAATTGACAGATTACTGAGTGGGGCTGGGGAAGACCCGGCTGTCATGGTACACATTGGCACCAATGACAAAGTTAGTGGGAGATGGAAGGTCCTCAAAAATGATTTTCAGGTACTTGGAGATAAACTTAAAGCAAGGACCTCCAAGGTGGTGTTTTCTGAAATACTGCCAGTGCCACGTGCTACATCTGAGAGACAGAGGGAGCTTAGGGAGTTAAATAAGTGGCTGAGAAATTGGTGTAGGAAGGAGGGGTTTGGGTTCCTGGAGAACTGGGCAGACTTTGCAGTCGGCTACAGGTTCTACAGCAGGGATGGGCTGCACCTTAATGGGGAGGGTGCAGCTGCATTGGGGGAGAAGATAGCTAAACGGTTGGAGGAGATTTTAAACTAGGATCTGGAGGGAGGCGGGAGGATAAAGTCTCAATATGTAGACAAGATGAGGTAAAAAGACAGTGGGAACCTATCATTATGGAGGGTGGAGAGGGGGGTGGGGACAGTGTAAAGATTAAGGAGGTTGGTAAAAATTCAAGTAGCCCATTTCTTGTAAACAAAATTGGTAAATGTGGTGGTAAAAATATAAAGTGCATGGTAACCAATGCTCGGAGCCTTGCAAATAAAATAGACGAACTAGAGTTCATTCTGAATGACAAAGGCTATGACATTGTGGGAATAACCGAGACATGGATGGATGAAAGCCATGACTGGATAGCTAATTTAAAAGGATACAATGTGTTTAGGAGGGATAGAACAGGGAAAAAAGGTGGAGGGGTTTGTCTCTTTGTCAAGAATTCTCTTACAGCTGTCCTCAACGATGAGATGGAGGAAGATTGTGAAGATGTGGAGTCCGTTTGGGTAAATATTCATGGTGGAAATAAAAGTTGCCAATTGCTTATTGGGGTATGCTACAGGCCACCTCTTATTAATGAAGCTGCAGAACTGCGATTACTACAGCAGATTGAAAAAGCTGCAGGTAAAAATGAGGTCATAATTATGGGCGACTTCAACTTTCCAGACATTGACTGGAGTATTGAGGCTACCCATTCTGGTAAAAGCAGCAGATTTCTGGCAGCACTACAGGACAATTACTTGACTCAAATGGTAACTGAACCAACTAGGGGGCATGCGTTACTGGATCTGATCATTTCTAATAGACCAGATAATGTATCAAATGTGCAGGTTCAAGAACATTTGGGAAATAGTGATCACAACATGATAACATTTGATCTGGTGACTGATAGGCCACGGGGCAGCGGGACCACTAAAACTATGAATTTTAGAAACGCAAAGTTCAATCAAATTAGGCAGGCACTAAGTTTGGTGAACTGGGATAATGTACTACAAGGGGAGGACACTGAAGGGAAATGGCAAGCTTTTAAACTTATACTCAATCAATACTGTAGTATGTATATCCCATATGGAAACAAAATGTCTAGGAATAAAAAAGGCCTCTATGGATGAATAGAAAGGTTAAAGATAAAATGAAGAGGAAAAAGAATGCCTATAAGGTCTTAAAACAGGAGGGGACCGAGGCTGCACTAAGCAATTATAAGGAGTGCAATAAAAATTGTAAAAAAGAAATTAGGCAGGCAAAGATTGAAGCTGAAAAACAAATCGCTAAGGATATCAAATCTAACCCAAAAAAGTTTTACAAGTACATTAACTCTAAAAAAAGAAAGGTTGACTGTATAGGACTCCTAAAGGATGAGGATGGGAACTCAATGGTGGATGACCAAGGTAAGGCAGAGTTATTAAATGCTTTCTTTGCTTCTGTCTTCACAAAAGAAAAAGCACTGTTGCAAACTACAGAGGCGGAAGAGTCTCAATCTTCTAACTGTAATATTAAATACTTAACGCAGGAAGAAGTGAAGGCAAGACTAAATAAATTAAAAATAGACAAGGCATCTGGCCCGAATGGCATGCATCCTCGGGTCCTAAGGGAATTAAGTTCAGTTTTAGATAAACCCCTTTATCTTATCTTTTGTGACTCTCTTGCAACTGGCAGAGTCCCAGTGGATTGGCGTACAGCCCACGTTTTCCCATTATTTAAGAAGGGCAAAAAATCTGATCCAGGAAATTATAGACCTGTAAGTTTAACATCAGTTGTATGCAAACTATTTGAGGGGTTACTAAGAGATACTATACATGACTTCATAGTAGAAAATAATCTTATTTCTCAGCATCAACATGGGTTTACTAAAGACAGGTCCTGTTTGACTAACATGCTCAGCTTTTATGAGGTAGTGAATGCTAGCTAATATGGATATTGGGAATGCTGTAGATGTGATATACTTGGACTTTGCAAAGGCCTTCGACACTGTTCCCCACAGAAGTCTGGTGCAAAAGTTGAGGATGCAAGGACTGGGGAAGAGTCTGTGTTCATGGATAGGGAACTGGCTAATGGACAGAAAACAAAGAGTTGTGGTCAATGGATCGTACTCAAAATGGGAGACTGTTAGCAGTGGGGTCCCACAGGGGTCTGTACTGGGTCCAGTGCTCTTCAATTTATTTATTAATGACCTAGTAGATGCAGTAGTGAGCAATGTTGCTATTTTTGCAGATGATACAAAATTGTGCAGAATCATCAACTCTCAGGAAGTGTCATATTGCAACAGGATCTGGATAGGATGGCTATATGGGCACATACATGGCAGATGAAATTCAATGTTGACAAATGTAAGGTCATGCATTTTGGACATACTAATGGTCTAGCACCATACAAAATAAATGGGATACAGTTGGGGACATCAAACTTGGAGAAGGACTTAGGAGTACTCATTGACAACAAGTTAAATAATCGTACTCAATGCCAAGCAGCTGCAGCTAAAGCTAACAAAATTTTGGGATGCATTAAAAGGGAAATAAAAACTCGAGATGCTAGCATAATATTGCCCCTGTTTAACTCTCTAGTAAGGCCACATCTGGAATATGGAATTCAGTTCTGGGCACCACATTACAAAAAAGATATTGCAGTTTTAGAGCAGGTGCAGAGACGAGCTACAAAATTGATGCGTGGAATGGAAGGTCTCACTTATCGAGAAAGGTTAGATAAACTGGGTTTATTTAGTCTAGAGAAAAGACGCCTTAGAGGGGATCTAATTAACATGTATAAATACATCAGAGGGCAATATAATACCTTGGCGGATGAGCTTTTTGTCCCTGGGCCTTCTCAAAGGACTAGAGGACATGATCTGCGCATGGAGGAAAAACGTTTTAGCCATTTATTTAGGAAAGGGTTCTTTACAGTTAGAGTGATTAAGATGTGGAATGCATTGCCACAGGAAGTCGTTATGGCAAACTCTATAGCTGCATTTAAAGGGGGCTTAGATGCTTTCCTTGCGTTGAAAGACATCCATGGCTACAATTACTAGGTAATGCCTAATGATGTTGATCCAGGGATTTTATCTGATTGCCATCTGGAGTCGGGAAGGAATTTTTCCCTTTAGGGGCCAATTGGACCATGCCTTGTAAGGGTTTTTTCGCCTTCCTCTGGATCAACAGGGATATGTGAGGGAGCAGGCTGGTGTTGTACTTTATACTGGTTGAACTCGATGGACGTATGTCTTTTTTCAACCAAAATAACTATGTAACTATGTATGTGATGTCCCACCCGTGCCCATGTCTATCCCAGCAACCACGTGGGACGCATGTGTAAAGATGGAGCCAGCAGTGGACATGGACAGGCAATGTATAGTACACCGGGCACACATTCGACGTTAGGTGGGGCAGCGGCAAGCCGGCGAGGCGATCGGATGCGGCGTCACAAGGCCGATTCCTGATCAACATGAAATTGATCAGGAATCGGTCTGCGGTGTATGTGCAGCTGACAGATCTCTCTCTGATCAGATTCGATTAGAGAGAAATTTGTCTCTTGGTCGAAACTGCCCATCATCGCTAGATATATGGATAATTTATAACTGTAAATTTTGGCAATAAAATAGTTGGCGTTGGGGGCAACCCGCAATGCAAATAAGGCTATAATTACCGTGTGCTTTGTGCCTGCTATTTATAGCCCAGTGTTCTCCCCAGGTTCTTTTAGCTGGGCGCTCCACCCGGCTAGTTTTGATGAGCACCCGGCTGTCAACGGCTCACCTTCTCCTATGCTATAAGCAGAATTGCGCACAGAAGCTCCAGCCCTGCATTTTCTCATATTGCTACTTTTTCATGCCACCCGGCTGTAAAAAAAATTCTGGGGAGAACTCTGCCACAATGTGCATTGCGGCTGCCCGCTATTTGATTGGGCAAGTCTGGCGCCCAAATTTACAGTTATGGCCAAGTTTTTCACGGGTGACTGTAGCGAATACCAAAATGTAACAGCTCATATCGCACCCAAATTTACGTGAGCCGCGTTGACAACATGCATGATGCACTGCGCAATAATACTGCTGGTGAACGCACTGCTCGTACAACCGTATGCAGCCAGCCATTATATGCATATCAGTTCTCAACCCACAGGAAATATAAACTGATATACACTGATAAAAAAAGGAAATCCTGAGAATCTCCCAGGAGGAGATGTACAAGACTAAAACCTGTCAGAGCCGACAGATGAATGGTACCCATTAAAGGTGCCATTTTTGGTATACCATCATTTGAATGATCAGATCATTGTATGAAAGCAGAAAAGCCGACAGGCTCAATCAATTGATCCTGAAAGATCTCACTATCAATTTGTCTCCTTTAAAGAGAACCCGAGGTGTGTTTAAAGAATGTTATCTGCATACAGAGGCTGGATCTGCCTATACAGCCCAGCCTCTGTTGCTATCCCAAACCCCACTAAGGTCCCCCTGCACTCTGCAATCCCTCATAAATCACAGCCGTGCTGTGAGGCTGTGTTTACATCTGTAGTGTCAGTCTCAGCTGCTCCCCCGCCTCCTGCATAGCTCCGGTCCCCGCCCCCGTCCCTTCCCTCTAATCAGCAGGGAGGGAAGGGATGCAGGCGGGGACTGGAGTTCTGCAGGAGAGCAGCAGAGACTGACACTATAGAGATAAACACAGCCAGCTCTGACAAGCTGTTTGTCAGCAGCGTGGCTGTGATTTATGAGGGATTGCAGAGTGCAGGGGGACCTTAGAGGGGTTTTGATAGCAACAGAGGCTGGGCTTTATAGGCAGATCCAGCCTCTGTATGCAGATAATATTCTTCAAACCCACCTCGGGTTCTCTTTAATAACTGGTCAGTTGGCATGGTGGATTTTTTACTTGCATATGATCATAACTGGCCATGATATTTTGGATAATTTGGATCGGTTAAAGTGAACCCAAGATGAAGATAAGCTGATGAGATAAACAATTGTATTTATCCTCCAACTCCTAAAAATGACATTTTTATAAATATCCCATGATTACATTTAAGCATTTACAAAGTAGATTGAATTATTGACTCTGCTCAATGGCAGTCTATTAAGTGTATCGGAGTTAAAATACATAAACTATTGACGTTTTTCTTTATCCCCTGCCCTCAGAAGTTGTACTTTGCCAGGAAAACTTTTGTGACTGTAAATTGCTTATCAGTGATGTTTACTATAGACAGAAGCTGACACTTGCATGCCTGAAAATTAACTCTTTCAGGCAGCAAAATAAAAAAAGAAAAACAGCCTGGCTATTAATATGTTTTGCAAGGTACATACACATGTTTAACTTATGTCACATGTTGCCTGGGGTACACTTTAATGTTGTCAACTGATGAAAAACGTGACTGATGAAAAACATTATGTTGGTGTAACGATCGGTGTAACACAGAGAGGGTCTGATTACCGGTGATCTGCAGTATCACCGAGAATGCAGAATATACCCGATTATTGATGATCTGCAGTATCACCGATAATCAGATATATCTACTAACCTCTGGACACCTGAGAGATGAGAGTGTTTGGTGCAACAGTACAGTGTGAGCTCCGTGATCATCAACACCTACGAAACTGTCTAATAAACACAGATACTGACAAGGTCTGAGTGCTACCACGTAGTGATCGCAACGCCAGACACCAGATGAATGACCAGCACCCAGTATATATACACTGGCGCTCTCCATCGCCACCCCTAAGTGCTGGACCAATGAAAGCTGCAGCAAATGTCAGCTGACCGGCAGTCCCAGCCACACCAGTCATGTGTTGTAATGTTTCTGCTGTGTTGGATGCGGAATCCGCCGCACCGCTGTCTGAGTGTGCGGCGTTTACTCCGCATTCCGCCTTACTTAGAGGAGCAGGCCTATGCGAGCAACTTGCCGCATTGGACGCGGAATCCGCCGCCCCGTTGTTTGAGCATGCGGCGGTTTCTCTGCGCTCCGACTGCGCGCCAGCTGCCATGTTGAACGCGGAGTCAGCCGCCTCACCTTGAGTATTGGCGGCGGCTTTTCCGCGTTTTCTCACAGTTGGACCTGTGTATATGTATGTGTACCCATGTAGGATTTACATTTTACAGTTTTATGCACTAGTGGTCATATTAAAAGAGAATCTGTCATTTAAATCTTTCACAAAGCAAGCAATCAGGATGGCAACTAAAAAAAGCAAAAGTCTTGGGTGCTTAGAGGGAACCTAAAGGATATGGATTTTTCTTTTTAAAATAATACCAGTTTCCTGACTCTCCTGCTGATCCTGTGTCTCTAATACTTTTAGCCACAGCCCCTGAACAAGCATGCAGCAGATCAGGTGCTCTGACAGAAGTCAGACTGGATTAGCTGCATGCTTGTTTCAGGTGTGTGATTCAGCCACTGCTGCAGCTAAAGAGATCAGCAGGACTGCCAGGCAACTGGTATTGTTTATAAGGAAATGTCCATATCCCTCTCAGTTAAGGTTCCCTTTAGTTTCTAGCTGATGTATGACTGGTAGAGATAGACTGACTAATACTTGTCTCAGACATAAGTAAATGCACTTCAAGTGTATGCTGAGATGTACAAATATTCTATAGAATAAAATGAAATCAGTCAGTACATTAACTGTCATTTTTAAAGAGGAACTATAATGACATATGGTAGGATGCAATAAATTATTCAAGATATCCTATTTTATGGTAGTTTTCCTGGTTTCAGCATCAAAAACTCTTCCTATATCTACATATTGCAGTATATTGGTATGTAGCTCCACCCTTCCCAGTGATGTCACTGCCTACACTATTTTGCTGTGCTGAATTCTGTCCCTCCCCACCCTGAAAGAATTCTAGGAGACCGGAGATCTATTCTACTGGCTTTAGAACTCTAAGTGAACAGAATCACCTGATAGGACTGAAGATATTATCACATGTGATACATTTTAGAGTATACATCAGGGAGAGGAACTATTTTACAATGGGCAAACACTGAAGCCATAATTTATAAATGGCTATTGTAAAGAAATAAGCAATTGTTTTCATTATTTCATTGTGTTCCTTTGATTGCAGCATCCAGTACATCAGATACACCGTGTGCAGGCTGAGGCTGGTTTTACATGTGGGCATCGTGTTGCGGTGAGATGCTTCATATGACCCTCGGCAGAGTGCGCGGTCAGGGTCATATGTATTGCTCCACCCTCTCCCCGCCCTTTGGCGCCCATCGCGACATAGTGACATACTCTCTGCTGGACAGGAAGTGCGTCACTGATTCCCGAGTCACCCTGTCGTACTCACGTTGTTACGCGCATGCACGCCGCCACCACCAACAAATATCCCTGCATCATTGACTTCCATGCATACCAGAAATGTGTGCTGGGCCCCATTGCCTTTAACCACTTTAGCATTTAGGATGTAGCTCCTATGTCCAAATATACATGCTGGACGTAGGAGCTACGTACATGAAAAAACGGAGCAGCCGGGGGTTCAAAGGGCCGCAACCGCCGGGGTGCGCAGGGCTGCCCCATTCATTGATCTAAGTCCCATTAGAACAATCGCTGGCTTCTGTGGAGAAGCTGCAATCGTTCTGTCACACACTTGCGGTTCGAGTCCACAAGTGTCCGGGAGTCCGGGGGCCGCAAAGAGACTGTACGGGTCTCTGCGGTGGCCACAAGTTGCCACCAGTTGCAGATCCGGAATGTATCAGTTCCGGCTACAGTAAAGTAGCCGGAACTAGATACATTGCAGTGCCAGAAAGGCACCGCAAGCATGGGGGATACCGGCGTGTAGCAGTTGGCTGGATAGTGTAATGGTTAAGAGCTCTGCATCTGACACAGGAGACCAGGGTTCGAATCTCGGCTCTGCCTGTTCAGTAAGCCAGCACTAATTCAGTAGGAGACCTTTGGCAAGTCTCCCTTACACTGCTACTGCCAATAGAGCGCGCCCTAGTGGCTGCTGCTCTGCTCTGGCGCTTTGAGTCCGCAAGGAGAAAAACGCAATATAAATGTTATTTGTCTTGTCTTGTCTAGTCCGGGCCCCCCAAGTGGCATAGGTCCAGTACTGGAAGCATCCGGTCCTATTGCCAGTGTGATGAGAAACATCCGTTTCTCATTACACAGCATGGCCGCATGTTCGCAGTGCAGTTTCTAGGCTAAAATGCACCCAGGGCGAGGGTGTAAAAATTGCGCCCCCCCCCCCTAGGTTAGATAGGTAGGTGCCTCTCAGTATAGGTTAGATTAGGTAGGTGCCCCCTAGTATAGGCTAGATTAGACAGGTGCCCCCCAGAATAGGTTAGATTAGGTAGCTGCCCCCCCAGTATAGGTTAGATAAGGTAGCTGCCCCCCCAGTATAGGTTAGGTAGGTGCCCCCCAGTATAGGTTAGGTAGGTTCCCCCCAGTATAGGTTAGATAGGTAGCTGCCCCCCAGTATAGGTTAGATTAGGTAGCTGCCCCCCAGTGTAGGTTAGATAGGTAGCTGCCCCCCCAGAGTTGGTTATATTAGGTAGCTGCCCCCCAGTGTAGGTTAGATAGGTAGCTGCCCCCCAGTGTAGGTTAGATAGGTAGCTGCCCCCCAGCGTAGGTTAGATTAGGTAGGTGCCCCCCAGTGTAGGTTAGATAGGTAGCTGCCCCCCAGCGTAGGTTAGATTAGGTAGCTGCCCCCAGTATAGGTTAGATAGGTAGCTGCCCCCCAGCGTAGGTTAGATTAGGTAGCTGCCCCCAGTATAGGTTAGATAGGTAGCTGCCCCCCAGTGTAGGTTAGATTAGGTAGGTGCCCCCCAGTGTAGGTTAGATAGGTAGGTGCCCCCCAGCGTAGGTTAGATTAGGTAGGTGCCCCCCAGTATAGGTTAGATAGGTAGCTGCCCCCCAGTGTAGGTTAGATTAGGTAGCTGCCCCCAGTATAGGTTAGATAGGTAGCTGCCCCCCAGCGTAGGTTAGATTAGGTAGCTGCCCCCAGTATAGGTTAGATAGGTAGCTGCCCCCCAGTGTAGGTTAGATTAGGTAGGTGCCCCCAGAATAGGTTAGATAGGTAGGTGCCCCCCAGCGTAGGTTAGATTAGGTAGGTGCCCCCCAGTATAGGTTAGATAGGTAGCTGCCCCCCAGTGTAGGTTAGATTAGGTAGGTGCCCCCCCCAGTATAGGTTAGATAGGTAGGTGCCCCCCAGCGTAGGTTAGATTAGCAGCTGCCCCCCAGCGTAGGTTAGATTAGGTAGGTGCCCCCAGAATAGGTTAGATAGGTAGATGCCCCCAATAATGGAGGGGGGAGCCGCGGGGAGGGCAGCCCGACCTCTCCCTCCCTCTCCTCTCCCGGGCGCCCTCCGTGCTCCCCCCTCAGATGCAGAGTCCGTGAGCAGCAGGGAAGCGCTGTTTACAACTCACCGGCTGCCTGGCTCCAAGCGCTGCTCTCTCGCCGCTGGTCTCCTCTCTCTGTATACATACTGATACACGCTGCTTCCGGCTACAGGAAGCAGCGTGTATCAGTACGTATACAGAGAGAGAGAGGAGACCAGCGGCGAGAGAGCAGCGCTTGGAGCCAGGCAGCCGGTGAGTTGTAAACAGCGCTTCCCTGCTGCTCACGGACTCTGCATCTGAGGGGGGAGCACGGAGGGCGCCCGGGAGAGGAGAGGGAGGGAGAGGTCGGGCTGCCCTCCCCTCGGCTCCGGCTCCCCCCTCCATAATAGCGCCCCCCTCCCAACAGCGCCCCGGGCGGCGGCACGCTCCGCACGGGGCAAGAAACGGGGCTGCATGTTCGGGTCAGGATCCGGCCCGGGTGCGTGGGCCAGATGATCCGGACCAAAAAATAGCGCATGTTGGAAAAGTGTCCGGAGTCCGGATCCGACCCGGCTCCGTTCTGTACGGAACGGACACGTGTGAACGTCCGCATAGACTTTGCATTCCTATGCGGAACGTACGTTCCGTTTGTACAGTATACGGTCCGGATCTGATCAGGCGAATCCGGACAGCGAACGCTAATGTGAACCAGGCCTTACAGGGAGCCAAAAGAAAAAAAAAATTTGACTGTGGCCATCTTGTGGCCAAATAGTAAAACTATGTCTAAATATATATTTTTTTAAATGAATAGACATTTTTACATTTAAAATTAACGGTTTACCTCCCACAGACCCACAAATACTCAAAGAAAATTTTTAATTAAAAAAAAAAATTACAATAAAAAAAAACATAAAATAGTTACCTAAGGGTCTGAGCTTTTTTAATATGCATGTCAAGAGGTTATATTGCTAATATTTTTTTACATTATAAATGTAAATCGTGATGGACGCAAAACTGAAAAAAATGCATCTTTATTTCCAAATAAAATATTGGCGCCATACATTGTGATAGGGACATCATTTAAATGGTGTAATAACTGGGACAAATGGGCAAATTAAATACGTGGGTTTTAATTATGGTAGCATGTATTATTTTAACCATTTCAGCCTTCAGTCGTTTTCACTTTATGCATTCGAGCAATGTTCACCTCCCATTCATTAGCCTAAAACTTTATCACTACTTATCACAATGAACTGATCTATATCTTGTTTTTTCCACCACCAATTAGGCTTTCTTTGAGTGGTACATTTTGCTAAGAGCCACTTTACTGTAAATGCATTTTAAAAGGAAGAATAAGAAAAAAATGGAAAAAATTCATTATTTCTCAGTTTTCAGCCATTATAGTTTTAAAATAATACATGCCTCCATAATTAAAACTCACATATTGTATTTGCCCATATGTCCCGGTTATTACACCGTTTAAATTATGTCCCTATCACAATGTATGGCGACAATATTTTATTTGGAAATAAAGGTGCATTTTTTTCTGTTTTGCATCCATCACTATATATATAAAAAAAATAAATAGAAATATTTCATCTGTACATTGATATTTAAAAAGTTTAACCCTTAGGTAAATATTTACATTTTTTTTGTTTTTTTATTGTAATGTTTTTTTTAATTTTACATTTTATTTGGGTATTTTGGGGAGGGTGGGATGTAAACAGTAATTTTTTTCTATAAATATGTGTCGATTTTATTTTTTTTACATTTAGTTGTAGTTTCACTTTTTGGCCACAAGATGTCAGCCATGAGTTTGTTTACATGACGTCACTCTAAGCGTAACATATATGCTTAGAGGGACGCATGGGGACGCAAGAGCCAGAAAAAGCAAAGAGAGAAGCTGTCGCTTTTTCTGCGGGGGAGAGGAATCAGTGATCGGGCACCATAGCCCGATTCATTGATTCCTGGGCTACACACGTGATCAGCCGTGGGAGCGCGCAGACGCGCACATGGCCTCCTGGACGTAGCTAGTACGTCCAGGAGGCGAAAGTGGTTAAAGCTATAATGGCCGAAAACTGACAAATAATGATTTTTTTCAATTTTTTTCTTAATATTCCCGTTAAATGCATTTAGAATAAAATAGTTCTTAGCAAAATGTACCACCCAAAGAAAGCCTAATTGGTGGCGGAAAAAAACAAGATATGGATCAATTCATTGTGATTAGTAGTGATAAAGTTATTGGTGATTGAATGGGAGGTGAAAATTGCTCGGATGCATAAGGAGAAAAAACACTGAGGGCCCTTTTCCACTAGCAGTCGCTAGCGTTCACGCTGAACGCTAGCGATTGCTGAATCGAAAAGCTAAAAAATTACCGGCGATTTCCCGACGTTTGCGGCCGCGATTTTGCTATGCTATGCACTGCATAGCAAAATCGCGGCAAATATCGCTCCGCCGCACGTTCGCGTTCTTGTAAAAAACGAATCGCGGTAGTGGAAATGACCTACCCCGATTCCTATGTTAAAAAGCAAACCGTAACGATTGTAAAATCGATAGCGGTTTGCGACTTTCCGATTCAGCCAGCGCAAACGCGCTAGTGGAAAAGGGCCCTAAAGGCTGAAGTGGTTAATTGTTGTTGTGGCAAAATGGTGACACAATGTAAACATGCAAGGCAAGTGTAAAAGGGGCCTGAGGGAGAGGGAGGGAGAGAGAGAGAGAGAGAGAGAGAGAGAGAGAGAGAGAGAGAGAGAGAGAGAGAGAGAGAGAGAGGATATCTAAGGGGTATTGGGAATATTGACATACCTCAACTTTTTGAAAAGTTTGCTTTCTTAAAACAGAAAGAATTTGCGATAATTCAGGTTGGAGTGAGCTTGAGATGTCTCCCAGAGCATCACTGCTGAATATATGCAAATTAACCATTGTCGTCCTTAGAAGCTAAACACACCTCCAGATCCGCTGGAATGCAATGATGTGTCAGCTTGTTAATTTGTACAGAGCCACAATAATCCAACATGCATACAGACTGTTTCGTATTGGTTAATCCTCATCAGTGCATGGCATGGATTAATTTGGCTCTATGGAGTAGGACTTGAAACACCGAGAGGTACAGACTAACCAGCAAGCTCATGGTGACCCAGAACTCATTCATTTTTGGGTCAAAGTGTTCACTTCCTGACTGACATCAGGAAGTGAAAATCGTAATCGCTCAGCAAAATCGCTTTAGAAAAGCGCTTACAAAAGTGCTTTTCTAAGCGCAATGCGCAGAGAAAAGCGCTTTTAAAAAAAGCTCACAAAATCGCTCAGCGATGATTTATTTTTGATAGGCTGGTCACTCTGATACTGTTGATACAAACCTTTGACCAGTTTTTGGACTTGCGTTTGCTGGAACCGTGTTATCAGCTACTGGCAGCAGAGCAGGTATTTGGACAGAATCCTAGAAAGAAACAGAAGGGACACAGATTAGTATGGATATGTATGGTACAGAAATGGAATAACTCTCGTGTGTTCAGATAATACTGCTTTTATTAAAAGGCACCTTTAGAGCCCTTTCACACCGAGGCGGTGCAGTATTTTTACCGCCATGCAACCACCGGCGTGCAATAAAAGTCTATGGAGACTTTCATACTGCTGTGTTACAGCGCAACGTGATGGAAGTGACCTTTCGCGGCATCCCCGACGCAGGTCCAGAACTACATTACTGCACAGATTCTGCCGTGAGCTGCGGCGAGGTGCGTCAGACCGGAAGTCATGTTAGTGTATGGCGACACGTAGATTTCAAAAACAACACAATACGCTTCCGTGCACGTCCACATACCCGAAGCAGGAAGTGACAACAAGCACGCGACATGCACGTGTCACTTCCTCCTTGGCCAACAGCCAGACAGGGAACACCGCGCAACACCAGCGTCACCAGGGAACACCAGCGTCAGCGATGCAGTGCGTCACGCCCGATGCATCGCATTGTCAAAAACAAGCCTTCAGGGAACACTGACAAATTCAAATTTCACTCGGAAATTGTAAACTGCAGCCATTCTTAAGGTGCGTACACACATGCGACTATAGTCGTTTGTAACGATCGTTCCCCGATCTTTACCAACGACGATCGTTACAAAAAACGAACCACCGACTATTAAGGCAAACGACGAACGAGCCAAATCGCTACAAAAGAAAGTTCTGTCTCGGCGGATTTAAACCAACGACGATCGTTTGCAAAAGTAGTACATCGTTGGAAACGATCGTTCGTACTAGGCTTGACATGCGCATTTCACTATTTCTCCATGGAACTTCTCATTTTTATGCGCAGGCGCAATAGTTGCTTTCTGTGATGTAACGTTCGTTCTAACGATCAGATCGTTACACACATTTTAAAACTACCTTTACTTAGGTCGTTCTTTCATCAATTAAAAGTTCGTTCGTCGTTCTTAACGAACGATCGTTGTCGCATGTGTGTACGTAGCATTACACTGTTAATGGCAGGGTTCCCAAACTTTGCACAGTTGGTCACTGGGTGACCAGGATTAATATTCAAAAAAGTGGGTGGAGCCTACAAAAGCCAATCAAAATTCACCTATTAATTTTCAAGGGGAATATTTCATTGCTGCCATTCTTGCACTGTTGATGGCACAAGCCCTAAACCTGCTACAGTTGGTCACTGGGTGACTGGGGTTACATATTCATAAAAGAGGGTGGAGCCTATAAAAGCCAATCCAAATTCATTGATTACTTTTCAAGTGGAATATTCAATTGCTGCCATTCTTGCACAAGCCTGGTACAGTTAGTCATCAGGTGACTGGGGTTCAAGTTCAGAAAAGAGGGTGGAGTCACAAACAGCCAATCAGATTTGTTTCATTTCAAAGCAAATTATTGATGCCAAAGACCGCATAGCTCACAAACTAGGTCATTGAGTAATTGTGTGTTAGAAAATGTTAGGGTTAGAAAAGTGGGCGGAGCCAAAACTAGCCAAATACATAACCGGGAAACGCCGGGTCATCAGCTAGTGAATGTATTCATTTCCGGGTTAAAAGAGCAAAAGTTATTTTATCGCAGGGAAAAACTCTTCAAAAATCACAGTATAAATCAGTCAGCGCTTGCGATAGCGCTGGCGATCTGTAATGTGAGCAAAGCCTAAGGGATTGTTCACAGTAAGGGCTTGATTCACTAAACTGTGATACAACTCATATAACAGCACCGCTAGAGTTTTCGCACGCAATTTCACGTTTTGTGCGCATTTTCGCGGTTTCACATGCAATCGCAAATTTTTGCGCGCAGTCTCAAATTTGCACCCGAGTAGAATTAAAAAAACGCGCGTGAAATTGCAAAATTGCGCAAAAAAACGCAAGCGCGGCCATGATATGAGTTATTACGGTTTAGTGAATCAAGCCCTAAGGGTGCTTTCGGGATTTTTTAAGGACTGGCGATTTAGAAGATCACCCTGAAAGCGCTTGTGCAATGATTCCCTATGAGAGTGTTCTCATCTGAGCCATTCCATTACGATCTGCTCATCAAAGCGCTGCATTTTTGGTGCGATTTGCCTAAAATGGCAGGTATAGGGAAATCGCAAAATACTTAACAAAACGCTTGGTATAGCGATTTCCTGAGCGCTTTTAAGAATAAATACATTGTATTTATTATTTTCCGGGTCAAAGAGTTCACTTCCTGACTAACGTCAGGAAGTGAAAAAAAACAGAATGGCTCTGCAAAAGCGCTTAGAAAAGCGCTTTACAAAAGATCGCAACGTGCAGTTAAGCGCTGGAAGACGCTTAAAAAAAAATCACACAAAATCGCAAAACGCTGGTGTCAGCGATGGCGATCTTAGATGTGAACAAGGACTAAAAGTCTAATTAGTGTGCTTATCTTAAAGAAAACCTGTACTGAAAAAAAGTTCCCCTGGGGGGTACTCACCTCGGTAGGGGGAAGCCTCTCGACCCTGTCGAGGCTTCCCCCGTCCTCCTGTGTCCCACGGCGGTCTCGCTGCAGCCTCCGGAACGCACAGGCGACAAATACGACAGCCTGTGCAATATTTACCTTTCCAGGCTCCAGCGGGTGGCGCTGTTGCGGCTCTTCTGATGGAGATAGGCGAAAATAGCTGATCTTCATTGGGTCTGCTCTACTACACAGGCGCAGAAGACTTGTGCCTGCGCAGTAGAGTGGCCCGACGGAGATCGGCTATTTCCGCCTATCTCCGTGGGAAGAGCGGATACTGCGCCTGCGCTGGAGCCAAAAGGTAAATATTTACATCGCCGCCGCTCCGGGAGGATTTTCTCCGCCGCTGTGGGACCGAGGAGGACGGGGGAAGCCTCAATAGGATCCGGAGGCTTCCCCCACCCGAGGTGAGTACCCCCCAGGGGAGTACCCCCCAGGGGAGTGCACACTGCAAATCCGTAATCCGATTAGGATCAGGGATGGTCGTAGTCAGCCAACTTCACTACGCTGGAAATACGCGTACTAGTTTTACGCAATTACGCTTCGCCAAACTACGGCTTCAAAAACAAATATTCGCTTCGTATGCATTTCGTAGAATACGCGTTAAAATACGCAATTACGCGTAGTGCGAAGCGTAGTGTATGCGGATACTTATGCCAGTATGCAGAAAATTGTACGCATTAATTTCATTATAAATGCATATACTGGGAACCCTTCTATGCGTACATTCCCCTTTCCAATGCGTAAATTTGTATGCATACAATCGCATGCGGAAAATTAGACGCGAGTAACGCATTCCTAGTTCACTACGCAATACACATGTTAACTACGCATAGTGGGCGTAAGCTACGCGTAGCGGTACTTCGCTACGCGTAAATTCGTAAGCGTAGGTTTGAAACTTCGCCTATGAACTACGATGCGTAAATGCGAACTATGATGCGTAAATTCGCACTGGCGTAGTTTCTGCTCATCCCTGATTAGGATTCCGATTCCGAAAAACGAAGGAAGAAACTCAGCATGCAGTAACGATTAAAAATCGGAATCAGATGTAAAAACCGATTAAAAATCGGAATCGCATGCAGTGTGCAAGAGGCCTAACACAGATTAGATTTATAACTAGATATGCTGCCATCTACTGTTCAGATCAGGATGCAGACAAGCAAAGAGATGTGCAGAGCTCCACTAGATGTTAGACTTAGCGGTAGGTCTTCCCCGAGAGGACCCGTCACCGCCGTGGGGAAGTCTAGTAGGGAATAATTTGTGCACCTATTCTTTATACTGAAGCTAACGCCCTCCTTTGCTGTACCTGTTTTGAATGCAAGTTGTGTATTTTAGTCCACATTGTGGAGCTCTGCACATCTATTGCAGGTAGTCAGTTCAGGTGCAGCCTGTTTGGAAGCGCTGCCAATGTCTCCTGCTGTACAAAACTCATGTAAGTATACTTATGGCTAGCTGCATCCATGTGCATCAATTTGCATTCAAATTATAGATTAGGACTAGTACATGATTTGCATCTGATTTGCATTCAAGGCGTGTATTTAGCCCTGTGGGGCTCTGCATGCCTCTGTTGGTCTACAATTCAGTTGCAGCCTATGAGCACTGTCATTTGTTTGATGTCTGTTTAAAGAAATATATCGCCATCTAGTGTCAAAGGAACACATTGAAATTAAGAATACTGTACTGTACACTGAAGAAAATTCTTGTTCCTAAAGCAAACCTGAAGCCTAATTAAAATAAACAAAAACAGATACTTCCCTAAGGAAGGGGGAGGCTCTGGCTCCTTCGGGTTCCCTCGTTCCACCACTGTCTCCCCCATTCAAATCTCTTGCTGTGGGAGGCTTCGGCAGTCTCCAGGAGATGGGCGGCTCTGGAAGATGGGTGGGTCTGGAAGATGGGCGGCTCTGGAAGATGGGTGGGTCTGGAAGATGGGTGGGTCTGGAAGATGGGTGGGTCTGGAAGATGGGCGGGTCTGGAAGATGGGCGGCTCTGGAAGATGGGCGGCTCTGGAAGAAGGGTAGGTCTGGAAGATGGGCGGCTCTGGAAGATGGGCGGCTCTGGAAGATGGGCGGGTCTTTACTGCGTATGCATGGGTGTCTGGAAGTGTGTGTCTGTGCATTTTAGTTAATGTGTATATGTACGTGTAGATGTGTGCATATTTGGAAGTTTGTCTGCATGTGTTTGCATTTGTGTGTGCTCTTGCTGTTGCACAGCGTGGCTGTGACTGTGTATATATGTGTGTATTTATGTGCATATGTATGTGTGTTACACATACATACAAACACATAACCACCCTTTGTGTGTGCAGCAGCCCACCTCCCATTCCATGTGCAGCCCCCTCTTCCATGTGTAATATCCATGTACAGCAACCCCTCCGATCCCATGTGCAACCTCCATGTACAGCAGCCCCCCTCTCATTCCATGTGCTGCCACCTCTTCCATATGTAACATACATGTAAAGCAGCCCCCTCCCATTCCATGTACAATGTCCTCTTCCATGTGTGACATCCATGTACAGCAGCCCCTCCCATTACGTGTTGCCTCCTCATCCATGTACAGCAGCCCCCCACCCATTCCATGGGCAGCCCCCTCTTCCACGTGTACTATCCATGTACAGCAGCTTCCTCTTCTAACTAACATCTATATACAGCAGTTCTTCTTCCGTGTGTAACATCCACGTGCAGTAGCCTCCTCCCATTCCATGTGCAGCCACCTCTTCCATGTGTAACATCTATGTACAGCAGCCCCCCTCCCATTCCATGTGCAGCCCCCTCTTCCATGTGTAGCATCCATGTACGGCAGCCCCCCTCCCATTCCATGTGCAGCCCCCTCTTACTTGTACAACAGACCCCCTCCCATTCCACGTGCAGCCCCCTCTTCCATGTGTAACATCCATGTGCAGTAGCCCCTCCCATTCCACTTGCAGCCCCCTCTTACATGTGTAACATCCATGTACGCCAGCTCCCCTCCCATTCCACGTGCAGCCCCCTCTTCCATGTGTAACATCCATGTGCAGTAGCCCCCTCTTACATGTGTAACATCCATGTACGGCAGCTCCCCTCCCATTCCACGTGCAGCCCCAACTTCCATGTGTAACATCCATGTACAGCAGCCCCTCCCATTCCATGTGCAGCAGCCCCTCCCATTCCATGTGCAGCCCCCTCTTCCATGTGTAACATCCACGTACAGCAGCCCCTCCCATTCCACGTGCAGCCCCCTCTTCCGTGTGTAACATCCATGTACGGCAGCTCCCCTCCCATTCCACGTGCAGCCCCCTCTTCCGTGTGTAACATCCATGTGCAGTAGCCCCCTCTCATTCCATGTGCAGCCCCCACTTTCATGTATAGCTCTCTTGAGCAGCAACTCGCCTGTTCTATATGTTGCTCTCCAATATCCAGCAGCCCCTCTCTTTTTCCAACTACATTCTTGGGCAACAGCTACCCTGGGCCATGGCCTATGTCGCCTAAGCAAAAATCTGGGGCTGTTCCCAGTTGTGATGTCAAGCTAAGTACACTAGTTGCAGAAACGATCATCGCCCAAAGCAATCATTATCGGGCACTTTTACCACCTCCATGTAGTGTGAGCGCTTACCTACACAATCCACTCATAGTTATCATTAAATTGGCCAATCTAAATTGAAGGTGTGTACCAGACTTAAAGGACACCCGAGGTGAAAATAAACTAATATAATAAACAATTGTATCTATCCTCCTTCTCCTAAAAATGACTTTTTAAGATATTCCACAGTTTTATTTTATATTTAAATCTACTTTTTAAGTTTTCACTGTTTTATTGTTTTTGCTCAATGACACATTCATTGAAGTATGCCAGATCTAAAATCTATGAACTATTGGGTCAATTTTATGTGTTTCCTGCTCTCGGAAGGCATTTTCTGCTAGGATAGTGTTTTATAGTTGTAATTTCTTCTCAGTGAGGGTCACGCTGTCGTCTGACCCAGTCCTGACTCAGATGGGAACTGCCACCTACATACCTGATATGTAACTCTTTCAGGCAGAGAAAGAAAAAAAGGAACACAGCCTAGTTATTTGTGTGCTAAGCACTGTACATACCCATGTCTATCTCGTCATGTCACCTCGGGTATCCTTTAAAGAGACACTGAAGCGAAAAAAAAATTATGATATAATGAATTGGTTGTGTAGTACGGATAATTACTAGAACATTAGTAGCAAAGAAAATATTTTCATATTTTTATTTTCAGTTATATAGTTGTTTTTTATAACATTGCATCATTCTCTAATATTTGCAGTTTACACACTACTCAGCATTCTAAATGATTTTGCAGAGCAGGCCAGTGAACTTTTGAACTGTCCTCTGGAGAGAACAATAAAATACAATGACTGACTCTTGACATAATTAGCTTCAGAAGACAGAGCTCTCTGTGACTTTGAAAGCTGTGGAGCTCAATGACTCTTTTGCGTAGATAACAACTGGAGTTTCTTAACTGTTTCTGTACTGGAAACAATATTAGGCTTATGTCTCTGCTCCTAATGTTTTATTTCTTAGCTGTACTACACATACAAATCATTATATCATAATTTTTATTTCGCTTCAGTGTCTCTTTAACTGCAGGATCTCTTGAAAAACAATAACATTTCATTAGAGGCTTGTTGATTTCAGCTGTCGGCACGGATAGCTGTGAGGTCTCTTTTCTGTGACATCTTTTCTCTGCATGTACTCTGTGGGGACACTAGAGAGGGTACATGCTGAAGAATCATCTTGTGAACTTCCGATAATGGCCACAGGGCTGCGCTATGTGGCTATTTTGCATAAGATATACCTGTTTCTGAATGGCGTTGTGTGATAGCTCAGTGCTGAATCTGCGCAGGTAGAGCATTTCTCGCTCATGTCAGTCCAGCGTGTTTATATTCACAGCCCTGACAAAGTGTACAGAGCACACCTGCTGGGAAGCAGAGTACAGAACGCAGCCTCTCCTCACTCTCGATTCTACCAGTCGGCTGGAGGTGCGTTGGCGTCCGCCCGTTTAATGCGCGCAATCCGCTCCTGAAAGGTTGCCATGACTTCTGGCACAGTGTGGAGCTGCCTCTCGCTGGTCCTTTCCCTGTTTAAGGTTCTGATTCTCCGCATGGGAATTAGAAACGGGGGGCAGAGAGGAAAAGCTTGTTTCCAGCGACTTAACCCGTTAGTGCCTGGGCCAGCCGCACACGCATCGGCCCTCGCACGATCCTCACAGGTCAAATATTCATCGACTTCTGCTGCTTCCCTGGATTTCTACCATCATGGAATAGGAGCTACGGGCAGGGCCGAGGCAGAGGCCCCAGCCTCAGGGCGCAGTGTAGTAGGGGGCACAGGGCGAGGCAGAGGTGAGAGAGGCCCCAGCCTCAGGGCGCAGTGTAGTAGGGGGCACAGGGCGAGGCAGAGGTGAGAGAGGCTCCAGCCTCAGGGCGCAGTGTAGGAGGGGGCACAGGGCGGGGCAGAGGTGAGAGAGGCTCCAGCCTCAGGGCGCAGTGTAGGAGGGGGCACAGGGCGGGGCAGAGGTGAGAGAGGCTCCAGCCTCAGGGCGCAGTGTAGGAGGGGGTGCAGGGCGAGGCAGAGGCGAGAGAGGCTCCAGCCTCAGGGCGCAGTGTAGTAGGGGGCACAGGGCGAGGCAGAGGCAAGATAGGCTCCAGCCTCAGGGCGCAGTGTAGGAGGGGGTCGCACAACTCACTCAACTATTATTCCCCTATTGTGTTTGAAGCAAAGTAAAATAAGAAAAGGTGATACATGGCAGTGACTGCAAACCAGGTAACTAGAGATTAAGGTGTTGGGGGCCCTGGGGCACCTCTTAGTCTAACAATTTGTGTGTGACAGCTGGGATGGAAGGGACAGAGGGGCGCACTTTGGTGTCTCAGCCTTGGGTGGCGGAAGACCTTGTTCCAGCTCTGGCTATGGGGTACTTATGGGGAGAATCATATTTACCGATCTTTCCACAACCTGGTCTTATAGCTCATAACGCTGTTTGGGATGAAAGACCAGGCCCTTTTTTTGGGGATCAATGTCTAATGTCCCTCTTTTCTTGGCCTGGTGTACAGATTATTACAAGAAAAAAAAAATGATTACCATTGCTAAATTCTCTGTCCAGTATCTTAAAGGCCCTTCCACAGTGGAGTGGTACGGTGCAGCAAAACTGCCGCGCTACTACAGCTGGAGATGGCCCGAACTGTTCGCTGGCGAGCTGTACTCTGCGAATTTCCATTTGGCGTGTTTGATTTGCCCCCTATACGTTATGATGGAGCTAAACTTTGACCCCTTACCTCACAGTCAGCACTAGACACATGGCAGCCAATCAGCTAGCACCCCCTCCTGGGCCCCTCACCCCCCTATTAAAACAACGACAACCCCGGAAGAAGCTGCTATTGCGGCGAATTGCGACGGCTCTGCACACTTGCGCCGTCTCCGGTCCTCTCCTGGTAAGCTTCTCTCCTACCCACTCTGGCACTCGGTCACCTCTTTCCCTCTTGGATCGTACCTTGCCTGATCACTCATTACTTGGCGGTCTTCACCTCCAGTTACACTGCTTCTCTTTCCTCTATCACACTCCTCCTGGTCACAGGGATTTTTCACTCCATTCTTTTCTAAAGCACCAGTCGGCACTTGCTCACACTGTTGTACTCGTGTATGGTTCCGTGCAGGGCTTTATATACACCCCTTGGAGTTTTTATACAGGTGTCCTGTTCTCTTCCTTCACTTTGTCATTGTGATGCTCTCCAGGGTTTAGATGGTGTGTTAGTATGGAAATTTGTTTAATCACGTTCATCAATGGGCCTTACATTACAGTGCAATTGTTTTTAATCTTTATACGATTACAATAAAGGATTTCTACATTGTTAATACGGTGGTGGTGCGATTTTCTTAGGGCCAGCAGGCTCTGAGTGAGGGGGGAGGAGCCCTCCACAAATCCCATCTAGCCTGCACTGCTGCACTATCTGGAGAACTGCCATTAAGCACTTCTTAATCTGTAGCAGTTTAGGGATGGATTTGCACTTTTCTTAACTGTAGTGAAGCTCTAGAAATCCACGCTAAACTGCCGCTATTACGTAGGATTTGAGAAGTTTCTTACTATCCCGCAGAACAGTTCCTCTGCTGGCTAGAACAGCTTTAGAAGAAAAAACTGTTGGTGATGCTTTGATAAATGTGGCCCACTGTTCCACAATATAAGCAGCGTTTTGCATCCATTGGTGTGCGATTTCCTTTGTTTTGTGCATTGCATAAAAGCGCCATTTCCTGTTGCAGAAGCGGTGATAGCCCTACAGGGGTGTCGTGGGGGGGCAGGCAAAAGCGCAAGAGTAATGTTTCCAATTGACTTTGCCCTGCATTTGGCTGAAATCTTGTCAAATATCAAACAGTGTGCAGAGTGGCAGATCGGCGGTGAAAAGATTAATATCTGGAACATGTTGAATATTTTACCTGATCTATAACTAAAGGTCCTTAAGGCAGCCATACAGTGGTCGATTGCCACCGAAACAACCAGCAGATAGATCCCTCTGTGATCGAATCTGATCAAAGAGGGATCTATTGGCTGCCTGCACTGCAAACAGATTTTGAATCGATTTCACTATGAAACCGATTCACAATCTGTGGAGCTGCCGCCGCCCCCTGCATGCATTACCTGATCCGGCCGGCGCGAGTCCCCCGCTGTCCCCACGGTCTCTTCTCCGCGCTGGGCTCCAGCTTCACTTTACTTCCGGTTGGGGAAGTTTAAACAGTAGAGGGCGCTCTATTTAAACTTCCCCTGACAGGAAGTAAGTGAAGCCAGCAGGAGCCCAGCGCGGAGAAGGGACAGCGGGGACACGTGCCGGCGGGACAGGTAATGTAGTGCCGCTAGCGACGGTCGTCAGACATTCGAACGCTGCTATCGACGTACTCCTGACCCGCCGGCGATTGAGCGAAATTTTTCGCGCGGACAGATCGATCGATTTCGGACGGAAAACGGTCGATCGGTCAGCGTTTGCGCATCAATTTCACAGCAGATTCTATCACAGTGATCGAATCTGCTGTCTATCGGCGGGAAATCGAGTAAGTGTATGGGCCCCTTTACACAAATTAAAGGACAGATAGAGGTCAGTGCACACATCAGAAAACATTTCCCAACAAAACAAGTAGTTTTGGGCGCCGTTCACATTGCACACGTTGCCGTCCGTGTTTCGGCAACGCGCGCGGAAGGCAGAATCGCGCTACATCAGAAGTGCACAGAGCTCACTGTCTGATGTTCACACTGCATGCGTTCCGGACCAGTGCGGTCAGCGAATGCTTGCTGCAGACATTTTTTTCCGGATAAACGCGGCTGACTAATTCACTACAGTCAATGGGTATCAGCCATGAAATGCATACAAACAGAAATGGCGTGCGTTCGTATGCGTTGCGTTCAGACCGCACGGCTACCTGCGTTTGGTAATATGAATGCGGCCTAAGTGACATTGGGGTCGATACAGGACAGCAACGCAAGCTAAATTCAGGGAGGCACGTCACATGCGGTCATGCAGTGTAGCTTGCCTTGCTGAGTTACGCACGCTACTGACATAGCAACGCACGCTCCTTTACATGCCGGCCGCTGCTGTGAAGTATCACGACCGCGAACTAAGTTGCCCCATAAAGATACATTATTTGGGTTTTTGCATTGTAGCAAAAAGCAGGTGTTTTACCCCGAGTGTGACCCCTGGCTAAGTAAATCAGGGCCATTGCAAGCGCTTCAGCTTTCCTGCCAGCAGGGGGCAGCGCAGCGCTTCATAAACCATCCCTGTGGCAGGCTGCTCGGACCCCATCTCTGCAATAACAATGCCGCTGACTTCACAAATTCTTCTGACTTGTGGGAAAACAGAGGAGACCAAAAATAGGAAGAATGCGCCGTCTCAGGGGATGCGGACTATGAGCGATCTCCTGCTTACACGCAGAGTTTTCCTGTGTGAAACACTGCCAGGGCCTGGGATGGGCTCAGTTCTCTCAGACATGTGCTGTGCCCCTGGCGGGTACTCTTGGCCCCCGACTGTATCGGGACTGCGGAGATTGATAATGACACTAATGCAGGATGAGCTACTAAAGAAGAGAGGTATCACCAGGACTGGATCTACATCACAGGAGCCTATAGGCACAGAAAACGGAAAAAATGCTCTTTTATTTCCAAATAAAATATTGTCGCCATACATTGTGATAGGGACATAATTTAAACGGTGAAATAACTGGGACAAATGGGCAAATACAATACGTGGGTTTTAATTATGGAAGCATGTATTATTTTAAAACTATAATGGCCGAAAACTGAGAAATAATGAATTTTTTCAGTTTTTTCTTATTCTTACTGTTCAAATACATTTACAGTAAGGTAGCTCTTAGCAAAATGTACCACCCAAAGAAAGCCTAATTGGTGGCGGAAAAAACAAGATATAGATCAGTTCATTGTGATAAGTAGTGATAAAGTTATAGGCTAATGAATGGGAGGTGAACATTGTTCGGATGCATAAAGTGAAAACGACTGAGAGCTTAAGTGGTTAAAGGGAAGGTTCAGGGGAAGGAAGGTTCGCCTGCGCAGTACAGCCCGGCGGAAGTCCGATGACGTCGTCGCGCCCGCGTGGGACGCAGAAGTGCCGGGCCTTGGAGCGCAGAAGAGCCCGACCTGGCAGCCAGCCTGGCCAGGTCGTGTCGGCCACCGGAGACCCCTCGGAGCCTGCGGAGCGGCGGTGAGGGCACCTCCTGCCTGCCACGGGCTGGAGGAAGCCCCAGGTAAGTGGATATTGATTTTTATTTTTTTACCTCCCTCCCTGAACCTTCCCTTTAAAGAGAAGCCGTAACCAAGAATTGAACTTCATCCCAATCAGTAGCTGATACCCCCTTTCCTATGAAAAATATTTTCCTTTTCACAAACGGATCATCAGGGGGCGCTGTATGGCTGATATGGTGGTGAAACCCCTCCCACAGGAAACGGTGAGGACCATAATCCTGGCAGTTTCCTGTCTGTGAACCTTGTTGCATTGTGGGAAATTGCTGTTTACAGCAACTGCCAAAAAAGCAAGCAGCAGCTACTTCCAGTGACATCACCTGCCAGCAGTAAAAATGTCACCATGTGATAAATGTCAGAATGTAAATCAGGGAGAGGAAAGCTTTTACAATGGGCAAACACTGACTGAATCATTTATACATAATTATTGTAAAAGTAAAGAACTTTTTTATTACATTATTTTCACATGAAGCATGTCAATTACCGCCATACCTCTTTGTCCCCCTGTGGAGTGTGAAAAATGTTGTTCCCCGCCGAAAGCTGCAAAATGCTTCCAGAAGAACACTGTGGGACACTCGTATGAGCCGGGCCTTAGTCAGTGACCCCCCCCTTCAGGGTGGACCGGTTTCCAATCCCTCAGGCTACACTGCATGGCTGAAACTGTACAGATGTTTTGCTAGCTTGCAGGCTAGAGATGTGTTGTGTTGCTATGGGGAGGGGGTACAAAGTGGTGTGGGAGTGATGTCACATAGTGGGCGTGGTGACGGGGGAGAACAATGCTCTTGGCTGATTTGAACCGCCAGGCTAATTGCTGGGCAAGGAGTCAGAGGGCATCAGGGGCTACTGAATACGCTGGATCAGGGGTGGGCAAACTTTTTGACATGCTGGCCACAATGGGTTCTTAAAGGGTAATTGAAGTAAGAGGTATATGGAGGCTGCCATATTTATTTCCTTTTAATCAATACCAGTTGCCTGGCAGCCCTGATGGTCTATTTCTCTGCAGTAGTATCTGAATAACACCAGAAACAAGCACGCAGCTAGTCTTGTCAGATCTGACTTTAAAGTCTGAAACACCTGATCTGCTGCATGCTTGTTCAGGGGCTATGGCTAATAGTATTAGAGGCAGAGGACCAGCAGGGCTGCCAGGAAACTGGTATTGATTAAAAGGAAATAAATATGGCAGCCTCCGTATACCTCTTACTTCATTTCCCCTTTAAATTTGACAGACAGGGCGGACCAAGAGCAGATGGACGGAGTGTTTGTGTGAGCCAATATAAAATAAATGTAAACGTCATAACATAAAAGGTTTTGGTCTGTAAAAGTTAGCGAAAGCCCTCAATAAAGGTAGCAGATGCCCCCCCCCCTCCCCCCCAGTATTAGAGGCCAAATGTGCCCCCAGTCTTACAAAGGCTCCCAGTGTAGGTAGTATGCATTAGCACTCCATACAGGCAGCAGTTATGCCCCCAGTATATCCCTTACAACCCCACCTATAGGTAGAAGGTGCTCCCCCTTCCCTTTGTTGAAAGCCAAATGTTCCCCCAGTTTTTATAGGCCAGTTTAGTTAGACGAGCTCCCCAACCCGGCGCATATCCAAAGCCCTGAAATGTGTTCCAGTCCTACAAAAAGTATAGAACATTTTGAGAAGATGTGGGTTAATGTCTAACTGTTGGCATTCACAATATAACTCCATGACAGGTTCCCTCTCATCCTGATTCCATCCACCAGAAAATGGTGGATTATATGGTATATCTGCATTTGAAATAATGGTGTATTTTTTTCTGCATCATGTTCATGCCTCCCAACTTTTTAAGGATAAGAAAGAAGCACATTTTAAGACAGCTGGGGGAGACTGGCTGCAGTACATGACATGGCAGCGCCAGTTAGTTGCCTTACCCCTAAATTGGCCCTAGACTACGATACTACACGATACACACATAGACATGTGACTATGGTAGGATTAGATTGTGAGCTCCTCTGAGGACAGTCAGTGACAAGACTATGCACTCTGTAATGTGCTGCAGAAGATATCAGTGCTATATAAATACATAATAATAATATGGTAGGACGTTAGGCTATGACTATGGTAGGATTAGACTGTGAGCACCTCTGAGGACAGTCAGTGACATGACTATGTACTCAGTAATGTGCTGCAGAAGATGTCAGTGCTATATAAATACATAATAATTATATGGTAGGACATTAGACTATGACTATGGTAGGATTAGAGCCCGCGGGCCATTTGCGGCCCTCGATACAATATTTTGTGGCCCGCGCCGGCAAAAGCTTCCTTATAGTTCGCTTCAGTGCTCCCAAGTAATCCGCCGCATCCCCGCCGCTAAATGAGGGCTGCAGAGCCCCCAAATCGCCCAGGGGGCAATCCGCCAGCATTTCCTGGAAGGGGCAGAGCTTTCAGCTTCAGCTTTGCCCCTCCTGACATCAACTGCCGCACGGATCGCCGCCTCTCCCCGCCCCTCTCTGTGAAGGATGAGTGAGAGGGACGGGCAGAGGCGGCGATGCACCGCGATTGACGTCAGGAGGGGCGGAGCTGAAGCTGAATGCTCTGCCCCTTCCAGGAAATGCCGGCGGATTGCCCCTTGGGCGATTTGGGGGCTCTGCAGCCCTCGTTTTGCGGCGGGGACACGGCGGATTACTTGTAATGGGAGCACTGAAACGAACTATAAGGTAAAATAGGCAAAATAGTTCGCTTCAATGTGAATTTGATTTTGAAATAAAAATCAATGCAAGGGATTAGGGTGGGGGGGGGGGCATGGGGGGCATGTTCTGCTGATTGTGAAATCCCTTATGCGGCCTAGCCTCATCCTGACTTTGCCTCCTGCGGCCCCCAGGTAAATTGAGTTTGAGACCCCTGGATTAGAGTGTGAGCTCTTCTGAGGACAGCCAGTGACATGACTATGTACTCTGTAATGTGCTGCAGAAGATGTCAGTGCTATATAAATACATAATAATAATATGGTAGGACATTAGACTATGACTATGGTAGGATTAGATTGTGAGCTCCTCTAAAGACAGTCAGTGACATGACTATGTACTCTGTAAAGTGCAGCAGAAGACGTCAGTGCTATATAAATACATAATAATAATAATATGGTAGTGTAACGATAGGTGTCAGCAACCAGAGAGAGAATCTGATTCTTGGCGATCTGCAGTATCCCCAAGAATACAGATATACCTTATTATTGGGGATCTGTAGTATCGCCAATAATCAAATATGTCTAACCTCTAGACACCTGAGTGTGTAAGTGTTTTGGTGCAACAGTAACCTTTGGACCACCGGGGTAGCAGGTGGTCCAATAAGTAGAGAAGACTCTACTGCAGTCAAGGACACCTGGAGAGGGAGTACCTGACTGATAAGGAGCAGTGTCCCCTCTGAAGAGTAGGGGACCCCTGCGGAAAGGCTGGACACCCTGCGGAGGATGACAGCCAGAAGGTCAGACAGGCCTGGTCGGCAACAGAGTATCAGATATGCAAAGTACCAAATCAGAGATCAGAAGAATAGTCAGGAAAGCTACAGGTCATAACAGATATCAGAACAAGGCCTAGTCTGAGGTGTGAGGTCCGTAATCTCAACACCCTGGAACTATGCTAGAGAATAACACAGATGATATACCGTATTCCTAGTCTGGGGTGTGAGGGCCGTGATCTCAACACCCTGGAACTATGCTAGAGAATAACACAGATGGTATACAGTATTCCTAGTCTAGGGTATGAGGGCCGTGATCTCAACACCCTGGAACTATGCTAGAGAATAACACAGATGATATACAGTATTCCTAGTCTGGGGTGTGAGGGCCGTGATCTCAACACCCTGGAACTATGCTAGAGAATAACACAGATGATATACAGTATTCCTAGTCTGGGGTGTGAGGGCCGTGATCTCAACACCCTGGAACTATGCTAGAGAATAACACAAATGATATACAGTAACTGGCTAAGTGTGGATTCCCAGGTCCTCCTGGTTCCACCACACTGGAAGATCTGACTAAGGTCTGAGTGCTAACACTTAGGGCCCTTTTCCACTAGCAATCGCTAGCGTTCACGCTGAACGCTAGCGATTGCTGAATCGCAATTACCGGCGATTCCCCGACGTTCGCGGCCGCGATTTTGCTATGCTATGCACTGCATAGCAAAATCGCGGCAAATATCGCTCCGCCGCGCGTTCGCGTTCCTGGCAAAAACGAAACAGCTGTCAGGCACCCCCTCACCCCCACTGTGAACCCCGTTGTCTGTTCCACCGTGGATTAAAGGTACCATTTTTCTGCTTCAACAGTGCCTCCATTTTTCTGTTCCTATCATGCTAATGTATGTTCTTGAGAGCACGTCCTAGCTACTGGTACAGGATCCGGTGTACTCATTGCCTCTGGTTCATCTGGTGCCAGTCTTTCGTCTTCCCCATTTTGTACAAAAACGAATCGCGGTAGTGGAAATGACCTACCGCGATTCCTATGTTAAAAAGCAAACCGTAGCGATTGTAAAATCGCTAGCGGTTTGCATTTTTGCGATTTAGCCAGCGCAAACGCGCTGGTGGAAAAGGGCCCATAAGCATTCGCAACGCTAGACAACCAGCAACTGAACAGCAGGGGATATATATATTAAAGCACCCCACAGCACCGCCCAGCTCCCATCAACCAATCAATAGTCGAGCAGAAATCACCTCCCGATCGTCCCGATCAGCTGATCTTCCTCCTATTGGTATAAAGAGCCTGTCTAGCGGCGCGCGCGTAGCTCTCCATCTGTGTGCACTACTAGGTCCAGCTAACCCAGACGCAAGTTGTTGCGGGGAACCCGCCGCACTGGACGCGGAATCCGCCGCTTTCCCGCCAGCACATGCGGCGGCCCCCACGCCACTCTGCCCATGGGCACCACCAGCTCCAGACAAACCAGACGCATGCTGACGCGGACAAACCGCCGCATCAGACGCGGAATCAGCCGCCTTACTGTTAGAACATGCGGTGGCTTTTCCGCTGTTTATCACAGGTAGGACATTAGACTATGGTAGGATTAGATTGCGAGCTCCTCTGAGGACAGTTAGTGACATGACTATGTACTCTGTAATGTGCTGCAGGAGGGGTCAGTGCTATATAAATACATAATAATAATATGGTAGGACATTAGAGTATGACTATGGTAGGATTACAGTGTGAGCTCCTCTGAGGACAGTCAGTGACATGACTATGTACTCTGTAAAGTGCTGCAGGAGGGGTCAGTGCTATATAAATACATAGTAATAATATGGTAGGACATTAGACTATGACTATGGTAGGATTAGATTGTGAGCTCCTCTGAGGACAGTCAGTGACATGACTATGTACTCTGTAATGTGCTGCAGAAGATGTCAGTGCTATATAAATACATAATAATAATATGGTAGGACATTAGACTATGACTATGGTAGGATTAGAGTGTAAGCTCCTCTGAGGACAGTCAGTGACATGGCTATGTACTCTGTAATGTGCTGCAGAAGATGTCAGTGCTATATAAATACACAATAATAATATGGTAGGACATTAGACTATGACTATGGTAGGATTAGACTGTGAGCTCCTCTGGGGACAGTCAGTGACATGACTATGTACTCTGTAATGTGCTGCAGGAGAGGTCAGTGCTATATAAATACATAGTAATAATATGGTAGGACATTAGACTATGACTATGGTAGGATTAGATTGTGAGCTCCTCTGAGGACAGTCAGTGACATGACTATGTACTCTGTAATGTGCTGCAGAAGATGTCAGTGCTATATAAATACATAATAATAATATGGTAGGACATTAGACTATGACTATGGTAGGATTAGAGTGTAAGCTCCTCTGAGGACAGTCAGTGACATGACTATGTACTCTGTAATGTGCTGCAGGAGAGGTCAGTGCTATATAAATACATAGTAATAATATGGTAGGACATTAGACTATGACTATGGTAGGATTAGATTGTGAGCTCCTCTGAGGATAGTCAGTGACATGGCTATGTACTCTGTAATGTGCTGCAGAAGATGTCAGTGCTATATAAATGCATAATAATAATATGGTAGGACATTAGACTATGACTATGGTAGGATTACAGTGTGAGCTCCTCTGAGGACAGTCAGTGACATGACTATGTACTCTGTAATGTGCTGCAGGAGAGGTCAGTGCTATATAAATACATAGTAATAATATGGTAGGACATTAGACTATGACTATGGTAGGATTAGAGTGTGAGCTCCTCTGAGGACAGTTAGTGACATGACTATGTACTCTGTAATGTGCTGCAGGAGATGTCAGCGCTATATAAATACATAATAACAATATGGTAGGACATTAGACTATGACTATGGTAGGATTAGATTGTGAGCTTCTCTGAGGACAGTTAGTGACATGACTATGTACTCTGTAATGTGCTGCAGGAGATGTCAGTACTATATAAATAAATAATAATAATATGGTAGGACATTACACTATGACTATGGTAGGATTAGAGTGTGAGCTCCTCTGAGGACAGTCAGT
This sequence comes from Hyperolius riggenbachi, assembly GCF_040937935.1. Taxonomy (NCBI): domain Eukaryota; kingdom Metazoa; phylum Chordata; class Amphibia; order Anura; family Hyperoliidae; genus Hyperolius; species Hyperolius riggenbachi. The sequence goes on from NC_090656.1 coordinate 8,470,850, forward strand.
GACATGACTATGGACTCTGTAATGTGCTGCAGGAGATGTCAGTGCTATATAAATACATAATAACAATATGATAGGACATTACGCTATGACTATGGTAGGATTAGAGTCTGAGCTCCTCTGAGGACAGTCAGTGATATGACTATGTACTCTGTAATGTGCTGCAGAAGATGTCAGTGCTATATACATACAGAATAATAATATGGTAGGACATTACACTATGACTATGGTAGGATTAGATTGTGAGCTCCTCTGAGGACAGTCAGTGACATGACTATGTACTTTGTACAGTGCTGCAGAAGATGTCAGTGCTATATAAATACATAATAATAATATGGTAGGACATTAGACTATGACTATGGTAGGATTAGAGTGTGAGCTCCTCTGAGGACAGTCAGTGACATGACTATGTACTTTGTACAGTGCTGCAGAAGATGTCAGTGCTATATAAATACATAATAATAATATGGTAGGACATTAGACTATGACTATGGTAGGATTAGAGTGTGAGCTCCTCTGAGGACAGTCAGTGACATGACTATGTACTTTGTACAGTGCTGCAGAAGATGTCAGTGCTATATAAATACATAATAATAATATGGTAGGACATTAGACTATGACTATGGTAGGGATTAGATTGTAAGCCCCTCTGAGGGACAGTTATTTGACAAGACAATATATACTCTGTACAGCGCTGCAGAAGATGTTGGCGCTATATAAATACTAAATAATGATAATAACAGTCAGTTTCCTCTATCAATTACATTACCTGCTGTGAAAAAAAAAAAAAACAGAAAAAGAAAACTGAAAGACAAGTAAGTCCCATGCCAAAAGTAAAAAAAAACAATAGTATATATATATATATATATATATATATATATATATATATTTATGATATACGTATATTATAACTGTATACCCCTATAGAGTGCTTGGAATGCCATGAAAAGCATGAGGGGGGGGGGGGAGGGGGAAATGTCATTTCTATCCACGTTAGATTTCATTGCTGAGTTAGTTGGCGATATGTGAAATACAGTTGCCCGTGCTTATAACTAAAAAAAAAAACTTTTTCAAAGAAAAAAATATAACAACCTCCTCTGAGCCGGGCATAGTGGAGAGATCCCCTTCCAGGGTTCTGTGCAGAGAACTCTGATTATTATTATTGACTTTATAAGTAAATAATAATAGGTGTATAATAATACCTGGAAGGTGTGAGGCTGCCCGGTGCTGCCCCTCCCCCCTCACCAGCGGCCCCCCTCACCCAACGCTCTGTAATACGACCTGGCACCAATCCACCTGGCTCATTGTGTGTGAGAGGAGCCCAGACAAAGGAGCTTATTTACTGGAGCCATCTGACTAATTCCTGCTCACCTCACTCAGCTCCCGAGATTCCAACTCCCCCCCCCCTCGCTCACAGGACGGCTGCAAAACAGCGAGTAATCCCCCAACGCAATCGCCCTATCAGCGCCTGCAACCGCCCTACACTGCAAGGGGACCTGAACTCTGGCACAGGACAGAAGGGAAACAGAAATGCACCCTGTGTGTGTTTACAGAGTTTACCCTGTCTAATCCACCGTCATCTGTGACTAATCACAAGTGTAATTTGATCTCCCCTGTGTCACATGACTGACAAGCTCATTTGAAAGCACAGGATGTTAACAATATGTCTGCTTCCATGAATCAGGAAGTAGAAACTGTGCAGATTTATGTTAGGATTTGTATCAGCTGTAACAAAGAAAGGTTTTTTTTGTTTAAAGGAGAACTGTAGTGAGAGGTATATGGAGGCTGCCATATTGATTTCCTTTTAAGCTATACCAGTTGCCTGGCAGCCCTGCTGATCTATTTGGCTGCAGTAGTGTGAATCACACCAGAAACAAGCATGCAGCTAATCTTGTCAGATCTTACAAAAATGTCAAACACCAGATCTGCTGCATGCTTGTTCAGGGTCTATGGCTAAAAGTATTGGAGGCAGAGGATCTGCAGGATAGCCAGGTAACTGGTATTGCTTAAAAGGAAATCAATATGGTAGCCCCCATATACCTTTCACTACAGTTCTCCTTTAATAAAAGCGGGATTGTCACCATAAAAATCAAATTTCAACAGCAACTGGTCTGAGTGTATTAAGTGATAAAGATGCTAATCCTGCCTTCAAAACTTTTTCTGCTGTTATGGTTTGGAGTTATCACATACATTAGGAGCACTGGCCCTTTAGTAGTCAGTAGGGCCGCACGATTTTAGGTAAAAATTAAAATTGCGATTTTTATCTCAGTAATTGCGATTTCGATTTTTTTCGAGATTTTTTTTTTTTTGCTACACTGCATTACATTACATAAACCCCCCTCCCCCTCCCAGCTACAGTAACTAACCACAAGTTATATTACATGATATCTCACCAGCCTGGGTGGCAGTAGCTGGGTGCTGTCTGGGGGTCCAGGCTGGTCCAAATGTTCCCAATGAGGTGCGCAGTGGGGCGGCAGCAGCAGCGTGATCCATTGCGGCTCCAAGCGGCAATAGCTGCGGTAATGATCCGCAATGTGGCCCTCTGATCATACCCGGTTACCAGCATTAGCCCAGCAGCAGCGCGATCCCCAGCCGGTGGTTCTAAGTGGGATAGGAGTAACCGCTGTAATTATCCTCCCCGCTGGCCCTTTCATCTCCTTCTTTGATCATGGGAGGCATCAGCGCGATCCCGCCAGACACATGCATCTCAGCTTCTATAGCGGCAGTCCTCAGGGGCTTCCGTACTTCCTAGTTCACTTGTGTCACGCCATGACCCGCAGCATGCGCTAACAGGCGGTAGGCGGAGCTGTACGCAGCTTCTTCTGCCCAATCAGCAGCAATTTTATGCATGACAGCTGTGGATCCGCCCCCAAGCCTCCCTCCACATTCAGAATTTAATGCATTCGGGTGGGCAGAGCTGTACGGGCAGGTAAAACCGCGATTCACAAAAAACTGACTATCAGAAGATCATCTTCTAATGAATCACGGTTTCAATTAAAAACCGAGAAACCGTGCACCCCTAGCAGTCAGTGCCATTTAGTTGCATGCTGGGGGTTCTTATTATCTATAATATATTCCTCTTCTTCCCTTTATTTCCCTGCCTAGCTGCTTATCTGAAACACGATCCCCTGCTCACTTGTGTTTACAAGCAAGGTGACTCAGCGATTGGAGGAGAAAAGTAAAAAAGTAAAGGACAGAAATGACATCAGGATTTAGCCTAAACTGTGGGCAAAAGACATGGCCCCCACCAGGAACAGAATTCTCATCATTTACTATATAACATTCACTGAAATCAAAATGTGGACAGTACAATACATGTGTAATGTAAGTAGATCAAGTATTTATCTACTTATATATGTGTTTTTATCCCTGGCATAGTATGGCTAATCCTACTGCTTTAAAGGTTATTATGCTGTTGAGTACCTTTTAGAGCAGAGAGGAAGTTCTGAGTTCAGGTCTGCTTTCAGCAAAGAAGGTGCAGTAGCAACTAAAGCCAACCTTGAGCTGTGGCCCCCAGCAACCAATCAACATGTCTGTTTGTTTTTAAAAGTTAAACACTTATTGGCTGCGCTGGTAATCAGGGCTGTGGAGTTGGTACAAAAATCATTTGACTCCAACTCCGACTCCTCAGTTTATGAAATCACCGACTCCAGGTACCCAAAAATATTTTGACTCCACAGCCCTGCTGGTAATTTCTCCGATTTTGCGCTTGTTTTTTTGGCGCCCACTTTAACCAACTTAGATGAGGAGGAATGAAGACACGAAGCAGGTTATTTTGGTGCCCGGCGCTGAAGCTGGGAGTCGTCATAGCAGCAGTGTTATTCTGCAAGGGTGATCGGCAGACCCCAAATTACACCTCCCTCTGAGCTGCTACAAATCGGAGGGGTAATAGTATTTGGTGCCGCGGGGGTATTAAGCAGCAGCAGGGAGAGCTGTCATTTGGCTCACCAGAGGCGCCATAATACGCATAATATGCATCAGACAGGCTAAACTCACTAAATACACACAGGGTGCAAGGGTTTCCTTCATTCCAGTGCAAGAGTTCAGGTCCACTTTAAAGAGACACTGAAGTGTCTTTTTTTTTTACCATATTTTATTATTCAGCCAGCTTCAGCAGTAAATTCCAATTGGATTTGCTGCATTCTTGCGGCAAAACGAGTTATTTATGCCTAAGAAATAGCCCAGCAAAGTTCCTGGGCTCGCAGACCTTGCTTCCTGGAAGAGGCAAAGCTGTGCACAGTAGCTCTGCCTCCTCTCCAGTCAATCTCCACCTCTCACCGCCCCTCTTAGTCTTCTTTCACTGAGAGGGGCGGGGAGAGATGGAGATAGGCGGAGATTGACTGGATAAGAGGCAGAGCTACTGCGCACAGCTCTGCCTCCCCGGGCAGCAAAATCTGCGACTTGTAAAGTCGTGGAACTTTGCTGTGCTATTTCAGGGGCATAAATAGCTCGTTCTGCCGCGGGAATGCGGCAAATCCGCTTGAAATTTACTGCTGAAGCTGGCTGAATAATAAAATAAGGTAAAAAAAAAGACACTTCAGTGTCTCTTTAAAATCAGAAGGCGATCTACTCGTTATTTTATCACTTATCTGGGTAGAGCATGATAAATGGGAGAATCAAACGATCAATAAACAGAGCAGTATCCCAGCTAAAGTCTGTAATGATGAATTCATCTTATATGATTTCTGTCCGCAGCAGTCAGCGTTCGGCCGCCTTGCCAGCCTGCACAGCCCCTCTGCTATATTCAGAAAGAGGAACCATCTTGTGGTTTGGCATCAGGCTCTGAAGAGGGTGCGGCTGATGCACAACACATTCATTTTCCTCTTGTCCGCAGGAAATAGACAAGCAGCCCCCACAGTTCAGAGCGCTCTGAATTACAGGGATATCTGAGATGAGTAACAGCTCCTCACTGTGTGATTAAAGGACTCCCGAGGTCAACTCTTATCATCTATTTTTACTCACCTGGGGCTTGTTCCAGCCGCTAGCAGCAGTCTCAGTCCCTTGCCGCGCAGTAGTTGTGCGCAGTCGCAATACGCGCCACATGACCTGGACACGCGGGCACTCGCAGGCGCAGAAGAGCGAATCCCGCTGGCAGATCGGGATCATTATGGGCGGCCAGCAGGGACAACGTGGAGGACCGGGGCTGCAGCAAGGGACTGAGATGGCTGCTCGGGGCTGGAAGAAGCCCCAGGTGACTAAATGTAGATAGAGTTTGCCTCAGGAGTCCTTTAAAGCCCAACTGAGCCTAGCACACAAATAACTAGGCTGTGTTCCTTTTTTTCTTAAAAAAGTTAAAACATCAAGTTTACAAAATTAAACATCAGGGGCCTGATTCACAAAGCGGTGATAACTCAGTTATCACGCCTAAAAGACTTTAGGCGTGATAAACTTTGCACTGCCTAGTTGTTGCACTGTTTTGTGCTCTTTATCGCGCGCAAAGTCCCGCGTGCAGAGTTTTGCGCACGCAATTGCGCAACTACGTGCGCAGCGCCCATAGGGTTTAATGGGCGCATCGCACGCACTGCAAAGTATTGCGCGCGGGAATTTCGCACGAGTTTCATTTTATCACGCCTAAACTGAGTTTAGGCGTGATAAAGGGCTTTTCACAGGCGTGCAAACACTTTGCACCGCTTTGTGAATCAGGCCCCAGGTATGCAAGTGACAGTTTCTGCCCAGGTCAGAAACAGGTCAGACTATAGCATAACCCTCACTGATAAGTAATTACAGCCATAAAACACTTTCCTGTCAGTAAATGGCTTCTGAGAGCAGGAAAGAGATAAAAAGGGTCAATAATTCATAGATTTGAGCCCTGGCATACTTCAGTGAAGGTGTCATTGAGCAGAGACAATGAAACAGTAAAAACTTAAAAACTAGATTTAAATATAAAAATAAAACTGTAGGATATCTAAAAAAAACATTTTTAGGAGAAGGAGGATAGATACAATTGTTTATTTCTTTAGTTTATTTTCACCTCGGATGTCCTTGAAGGTCCTCCATGGCTGAAGAACTCTAGAGGAAAGTGGTGAATTTAAGTGATCTACGAAAATTGGACTGGATTTGTTAAAAGCTCCAGTTCAGCTTCCCATTTTTAATAGTAAATTTGCATTCATTTGTATGTTTTGTGCACAGCACATCTGTACTTTTGCCACTGCATAGGAGGGACACATGGCTGCATTGACTGAGCAAGAAACAGGTGACTAACGGCTCTGCGAATGGGATTGCTGTTCAGATTTGAGTTTTCCCAAATACAAGAATGATGATTTACAAACAATTGCTCTAACCATCTATATATGCAGGAAATTCAGAGGGCAATCACATATTAAGATGATTGTTAAATGAGAGTTTAATTAAACAGGACTTTCTTTCTTGGTAGGGGGCTCTTTGAGTGTGTTTATGCCACACAGTCCATCCAGTTACAAAGGTGGTCTGTCATTTCTATAGTGTTCGACTTGTTGCAACAATTTGGTAGCACGGTTGTTGTAAATATGAAAAAAAAAAATCAAAATAGTGCACAGTTTTGTATTTATATGAACTAGAAGCAAAACATATCCAACATGCTCTTGTCTGATATCTTCCGGGGGTGGTACGTCAACTGTGGTCTCCAGGAGGACATAGGAAGACCTCTGAATGATCCAGGCTGAATGATGAACAGGCTTAACAATTACAATAAATGAATACAGTGCTAGCGCATGGCCTAATATCTCCCCTTAAAGGGAACCTTAGCTCTAAACAGAAAAATGAGTTTCACTTACCTGGGGCATCTTCCAGCCCCCTGCAGCCGCCCTATGCCCTCGCAGTCACTTATGGCTCCTCCGGTCCCCCGCCGCCAGCTAGTTTCGTTTCTGCTGACTCGGAGTCGGCGGGCCGCCATGCGTACCTTTGCACGCATTCCCACTGGTGCAGGAAGCGATCGCGGACATTAACAAGTACATTTTTATGCGTTACAAGTGCAATGCGTAAAAATATACGTGTTATGTCCGCTATAGTTTCCTGCACCAGTGGGAATGCGTGCAAAGGTACGTGTGACGGCCGGCCGACTCAGAGTTGGCAAAAACGAAACTAGCTGGCGGCGGGGGACCGGAGGAGCCATGAGTGGCTGTGAGGGCACAGGATGGCCGCAGGGGGCTGGTAGATGCTCCAGGTAAGTGAAACTCATTTTCTTTCTAGAGTTAAGGTTCCCTTTAAATACAATAACACCTGCTCTGTGCCCTACCAACTAACAGACTAGTGGCCCTCCAATCTATATTGAACTCTGCTGCTCAAACTGGGACCACAGAAAGCCTAATATATACAGTGCACTGCTTTCACCCTTACTGTATAACAATCCAATTTTTACACTATTTTTATGGAAATTCAAGCAGTTGGTCACTCCTCCTATAAAGCATCACATCTCCTTCTGCAGCACTTTACAGAGTACATAGTCATGTCACTGACTGTCCCCAGAGGAGCTCACACTCCAATCCTACCATAGTCCTAGTGTAATGTCCTACCATATTATTATTATGTATTTATATAGCAGTGACATCTCCTGCAGCACTATACAGAGTACATAGTCATGTCACTGACTGTCCTCAGAGGAGCTCACACTCTAATCCTACCATAGTCATAGTCTAATGTCCTACCATATTATTATTATGTGTTTATATAGCACTGACATATCTTGCAGCACTGTACAGAGTACATAGTCATGTCACTGACTGTCCTCAGAGGAGCTCACAATCTAATCCTACCATAGTCATAGTCTAATGTCCTACCATATAATTATTATGTATTTATATAGCAGTGACATCTCCTGCAGCACTATACAGAGTACATAGTCATGTCACTGACTGTCCTCAGAGGAGCTCACAATCTAATCCTACCATAGTCATAGTCTAATGTCCTACCATATAATTATTATGTATTTATATAGCACTGACATCTTCTGCAGCACATTAACGAGTACAGTCATGTCACTGACTGTCCTTCAGAGGAGCTCACACTCTAATCCTACCATAGTCATAGCCTAATGTCCTACCATATTATTATTATGTATTTATATAGCACTGACATCTTCTGCAGCACTTTACAGAGTACATAGTCATGTCACTGACTGTCCTCAGAGGGGCTCACAATCTAGTCTTACCATAGTCATAGTCTAATGTCCTACCATATTATTATTATGTATTTATATAGCACTAATATCTCCTGCAGCACTTTACAGAATACATAGTCATGTCACTGACTGTCCACAGAGGAGCTCACAATCTAATCCCTTCTATAGTCATATGTCCATGATTTGGCCGTGTGATGTCACTCCTACACAACTATGTTAACCCCCTCTCCCAGCGCCAAGACACGCTGCCAGCCTGCAGGCTAGTGATATGTCTTTACAGTGTCAGCATTGCTATCTTGCTCTGTGCCTTGTATGTGTGTACAAGCCTTTAGGCCTAGGGCAGTACAAGTAGACAGCTACCTCTATCCATCCCGTCATGTACTGCAGGAACCCACTGCGTTCCGCATTGAAATCAATGGAAGGGTTTATATTGCGTTTAGCTTGAGACACCGCATATAGCTTGTAGCATCAGTGGAATCTGTGGATCCCTATCCCCTGAGGTGCTCAAAAGGCGACACAATGCCGGGAAACGAAGCCAATGCGCTTTCTGCACAGAAAAGTGTTTGTGCACGCCGAAATGAGCCGCCGGCAGTGTGAACTGGCCCTTAGTAATGAACTATGGCTGAGCAGCTGGCAGTGTGAACTGACCCTTAGTAATGTACCATGGCTGAGCCGCCGGCAGTGTGAACTGGCCCTTAGTAATATACAATGGCTGAGCTGCCGGCAGTGTGAACTGGCCCTTAGTAATGCACTATGGCTGAGCTGCAGGTGGTGTGAACTGGTCCTTAGTAATGCACTATGGCTGAGCTGCAGGTGGTGTGAACTGGTCCTTAGTAATGTACAATGGCTGAGCTGCTGGCAGTGTGAACTGGTCCTTAGTAATTCACTATGGCTGAGCTGCCGGCGGTGTGAACTGGCCCTTAGTAATATACTATGGCTGAGCTGCTGGTAGTGTGAACTGGCCCTTAGTAATGTACTATGGCTGAGCTGCTGGTAGTGTGAACTGGCCCTTAGTAATGTACAATGGCTTAGCTGCTGGTAGTGTGAACTGGCCCTTAGTAATATAGTGTGGCTGAGCTGCCAGCAGTGTGAACTGGCCCTTAGTAATATACAATGGCTGAGCTGCCGACGGTGTGAACTGGTCCTTAGTAATGCACTATGGCTGAGCTGCCGGCGGTGTGAACTGGCCATTAGTAATATATTATGGCTGAGCTGCTGGTAGTGTGAACTGGCCCTTAGTAATGTACAATGGCTGAGCTGCTGGTAGTGTGAACTGGCCCTTAGTAATATAGTATGGCTGAGCTGCCGACGGTGTGAATTGGCCATTAGTAATGTACTATGGCTGAGCTGCTGGCAGCGTGAACTGGCCCTTAGTAATGTACTATGGCTGAGCTGCTGGCAGCGTGAACTGGCCCTTAGTAATGTACTGTGGCTGAGCTGCCGGCAGTGTGAACTGACCCTTAATAATGCACTATGGCTGAGCTGCCAGCAGTGTGACTCAGACTTTGTCTCATCTATATGTACATTGTGCAAAAAGTTCTTTACATCTGTGTCCTATCTGAATAGCCCTTGTTTATCCAATATTATGCAGCGTACTATTTCTACAGCCCAGCGGAAGCTGTTGTCATTACATCAATAACAATAGCAAACTGCGTACAAGCAAGTAGTAAGGAATGTGGCTGGCATTGGATACAGCAGCATGGAAACCAGCATTCCAGGAAATGATTGCTCAGTATTGTCAACTGTGGCAGCAGAGGATTCTGGGAAGGGCCAGAGACCTTCAGCCATAGCTCGTGCCTCGCCTGCTGTCTGTTTAATGTTTAACCAGCCCGATGAACTAACGGAATGTTCTGGGAGGGCGAACTAGCTTGCAACATACATCAGGCCAAAGTATCCCGCTGATAGCAACGCCCGGCGAATTCCACGCATGCAACACGACTAATAAACAAGGACAAACAGCCCTGATCTGGCTGGGATAGACCACTGCAGAACTACAAGTTACAGCATGTCTTGCCATGCAGTGCTATAGAACAGTGAAAGAGAACCTGAACTGAAAATAAAAAGTCAAAATAACCATACACAGGTCATACTTACCTCCCATGTAGTCTGCTCATCAATCTCTTTCTCCTATCCTGCGTCCAATTTGTCCACTGCAGGGGCGCCTCTAGCCATTTTGTCATTCCAGGCGAGAAAACCTGTGGCGCCCCCCCATTGTGGCACGCTGCCCCCCCACCCCCATGAAAATAATCGTAATGCGGCAGCGTTTCACCAGAAATTACACTTATTGTGGCAGCGTTTCACCAGAAAATACACAATGCGGGAGAAGGAGACAGAAGGAGGCACACGGGGACACAAGGAGGAACAATGGGCAACACAAGGAGGCACAATGGGGGACAGAATGAGACACAAAGGAGGGCAGAAGGAGGCACAGGAGGACAGAAGGAGGTCGACAGAGGGGCAGCGGGTGGCACACGGGGGACAGAAGAAGGCATGAGGGCCAGAAGGAGGCACAAAATAGGACAGTGGGAGGCACAGGGGGACTGAAGAAGGGACAAAGTGGGACAGAATTAGGCACAAAGGGGGACAAAAGGAGGCACAGGAGAAAAGAAGGAGGCACAGGGGGACTGAAGGAGGCACGATGGGGGACAGAAAAAAGCACAAAGGGGCAGAAAGAGGCACAGGGAGACAGTAGGAGGATCAAAGGGGAACAGAAGGATGCACAAAGAGGGACAGAATGAGCCACATATGGGCGACAGAAGAAGGCAGAGGGGGATGTAAGGAGGCACAGGGAGAGAGAAGCAGGCAGAGGGGAACAGACAGAGCCACAGGGAGACAGAAGGCACAAAGGGGCAAAGAAGGAGGCATGGGGACAGAGAAAGGCGCAGGGGACAGAGGTGGCACATGGGAACTGAAGAGGCACATGGAGACAGAAGGAGGCAGAGTGGGACTGAAGGAGGAATAGGGGGGCAGAGGTATCCACTTACCTGGGGCTTCCTCCAGCCCGTGGCAGGCAGGAGGTGCCCTCGGCGCCGCTCCGCAGGCTCCCGGTGGTCTCCGGTGGCGCGCCCGACCTGGCCAGGCCGGCGGCCAGGTCGGGCTTCTTGCGCGCTCCAAAATGTGCCTCACGGCGGCGCGCTGACGTCATCGGACGTCCTCCGGGCTGTACTGCGCAGGCTCAAAACTACTACCAAACTACCAAAATATCACCCAAATAAAATTTAATTAAAAAAAAAAAAAAAAAGACATAAATAGTTACCTAAGGGTCTGAACTTTTTAAATATACATTTGAAGGGGTTTATACTACGAACTTTTTTTAAACTATAAGCTTGTAAATAGTAATGGACGCAAATCGGAAAAAATGCACCTTTATTTCCAAATAAAATATTGGAGCCATACATTGTGATAGGGACTTCATTTAAATGGTGTCATAACCGAGACAAACGGGAAAATAAAATACATAGGTTTTAATTATGGTAGCATGGATTATTTTAAAGCTATAATGGACAAAAACTGATAAATAATGAATTTTTTCAATTTTTTCTTATTAATCATGTTAAAATGCATTTATAAAAAAATAATTCTTAGCAAAATGTACCACCCAAAGAAAGCCTAATTAGTGGTGGAGAAAAACAAGATATAGATCAATAAATTGTATTAAGTAGTGATAAAGTTATTAGCGAATGAATGGGAGGTGAAAATTGCTCTGATGCATAAGGTGAAAAATCCCCGCGGGCTGAAATGGTTAAAGGGATACCTGAAGTGACATGTGACATGATGAGATAGACATGGGTATGTACATTGCCTAGCACACAAATAACTAGGTTGTGTTCTTTTTTTTCTTTCTCTGCCTGAAAGAGTTAAATATCAGGTATGTAAGTGGCTGACTCAGTCCTGACTCAGACAGGAAGTGACTACAGCGTGACCCTCACTGATAAGAAATTCCAACTATAAAACACTCTCCTAGCAGAAAATGGCTTCTGAGAGCAGGAAAGAGGTAAAAAAGGGTCAACAGTTCATAGATTTTAGCTCTGAATGTGTCATTGAATGTGTCATTGAGCAAAAACAACAAAACAGTTAAAGCTTAAAAAGTAGATTTAAACATATAATAAAACTGTGGGATATCTTAAAAAGTCATTTTTAGGAGAAGGAAGATAGATACAACCGTTTATTTCATTCGTTTATTTTTGTCTCGGGTGTCACAGAGGAGGACGCTGGAGGCACAGGGGTGATCAGAGGATGTACAGGGGACAGAGATGGCACAATGTTCAGACTTAAGAACAGATTCAGGTTAAGAACAAACCTACAGTCCCTATCTCGTTCGTTAACCGGGGACTACCTGTATATGCGATTTTGCATGCCTTATTCACCATGTGGCAAAACATATTTGATTCTGTAGCGCACCCGTGGGTGTAGCTGTGGTAGACGGGTTCTGCTCGTGTCTAACTCCGGTGACACCCACAATCTCCAGTGATACACATGAACCAGCAGTATAATGCTAAGCAATTTTATTGGATCCGGAGAGCCGGTAATAAAGATAAAAGTGACAATTTACCTTCTAGCAATATCAGAATCAGAATAATTTATTTCACCAAGCATGACAGGTTCATGCCCGGAATTGGGTTTGGCTCTAGGGATGCTCCCCGCGTACCGCGGAATTTTTCCGCGATTCCGGAAGGAATTTGGTGATTTCGTTCCGTCGCATTGGAACGGAATTGCCATAGCACTATAGCGGAAATCCCGCGGAATGATGCGTAATTAAAGTGAAAACAACAGGATTTCTTCATTAAAATCGCAATTATTTCAGCACCAATTACAGTCTTAACAAAAACCAATCAATCCTATGTTAGCAACCAGCTCCCTAGCTATGTCACCTATCCCACCATTTTGTGTATGTACCATAGCCTACGCGACACCTCCTACGGCCAGTGGCGTAGCTACAGACCTCAGGGCCCCGATGCAGAATTTAGACATGGGCCCCCCTCCATACTTACTTTGCCAGTGCCCTATGTATTGTTTCAAGTGATGTGGAAGCAGACAGCAATATAGCTGTCACCTGCAGGCCAATATAGCTGTCACCTGCAGGCCAATATAGCTGTCACTGCAGGCCAATATAGCTGTCACCTGCAGGCCAATATAGCTGTCACCTGCAGGCCAATATAGCTGTCACTGCAGGCCAGTGTCCTCAGCAAACAGGCGTGTGCACCATGTGACGCCGGTAGCATTGGATCTGGGGGAGGGAGGGTAAGGAATATTGAGGGGGTAGTGAGAAGAGAGAGCGGGATTATTAGGGGTCTGGGAAAGGGAGGGTGGGGAATATTGAGGGGGGAATGAAGAGAAAAAGGGGGGTTATTAGGGGGGGTGAGTGAGGAGAGACAGGGGGGTTATTAGGAGTGTGGGAAAGGGAGGATGAGGAATATTGAGGGAGGAGTGAGGCGAGAGAGGGGAGCTATTATTAGGGGTCGGGGGACAGTGAAGAATATTGAGGGGGAAGTGAGGAGAGACAGGGGGGTTATTAGGGGTCGGGGGAGTAAGAAGGGAGAGCAGTTAGGAGTCTGGGAAAGGGAGGGTGAAGAATATTGAGGGGGAAGTGAGGGAGGTTATTAGGAGTCTGGGGGAGAGAGGTTGAGGGGGGGCTAGTGAGAATTCTGGGGGGTGGATAGAAAGACAGGAAATTACTAGGGGTCTGGTGGAGGAAGGTTAGTGAGCACTGTTGCGGGCTCTGGATACAGTAAAGGCTGATAAGCAGTGACAGGGAAATAAAGAGGGAGACAGCACTCACCTCTCATACCTCCCGCTCTGTTTGCCTGGGGGAAGGGAGTTCTTGGCTCATCTCCATCTTTTCCCATGCTCTATCCTCTGTTCTTGCTGTGCCAGCCAATGGGATTTGCAGGGGCAGGGCTCGGTGAAAGAATCAAGCAACTCACAGGAACGATCCTGTGAGAGGCGGAGCTACCCGTGATTTGGGGGGCGGAGCTACCCGTGATTTGGGGGCGGAGCTAAGCGGCTGTCACGGAGGGCCTGGGGACAGCGGAGAATGCGGGGAGCAGGGGCCGGTACGGGCCCTAGGAGATCGTGGGCCCGGTCGCCAGTGCGACTGCTGCGACCCCTGCTCCTACGCCAGTGCCTACGGCGCAAAAAACACCGCCATGGGACCACCGGCATGGGACCACCTCTGCGGCACAAAAAACACCGCCATGGGACCACCGCCAGGTCCCAAAGCTTACGCGACACCTCCTGCGGCACAAAAATCACAGCCATGGGACCACCGCCAGGTCCCAAAGCTTACACAACACCTCCTGCGGTGCAAAAACCACCGCTATGGAACCACCGCCAGCTCCCAAAGCTTACGCGACACCTCCTGCGGCACAAAAATCACAGCCATGGGACCACCGCCAGGTCCCAAAGCTTACACAACACCTCCTGCGGTGCAAAAACCACCGCTATGGAACAACCGCCAGCTCCCAAAGCTTATGCGACACCTCCTGCGGTGCCAAAACGACCACCATGGAACCACCGCCAGGTCCCATGGCGTAAGCGACACCTCCTGCTGCAAAAAAAAAATAACTAAAAAAATAGCACACAGCCACTAGGTCCCATGGGCTACCATTTAGCATAAACAAGGTTTCATTTGCGATTACTTTAATTTTTCCGCCGGAATGCGGAATTCCGCAGAAATTCTCGAAATTCCACGGGAATGTAATGGCGACTGAATTTAGCGCTGGTGGAATTCAGCAATTCCGGCGGAACGGAATTTGCTCATTCCGATCATCCCTATTTGGCACAATACAAAGCACAGGAAGGAGGCCTATGCAGACGGATGGTACAAACAAGATGCAATAACAGTAGGGTTGCCAGGTCGGCTGATGGAGAAAACCGGACAGGGGGTGGAGTTAGGGGTGGAGTTAGGGGCGGAGTCAGAAGCACACTTTTATGTAGAGTGGGGCTAAGCAATGGGCTTTTTTTAAAAAAAAATTATAGTATTTATATCGCACTGACATCTTCTGCAGCACATTACAGAGTACATAGCCATGTCACTAACTGTCCTCACCAGTAGTACTGGTCCAGTGCACATAAGAGACAGTTTTTCACCAGTAACTGCACATAAGAGACAGCTTTTCACCAGTAAATGCACATTATAAGAGACACCTTTTCACCAGTAAATGCACAAGAGACAGCTTTTGACCAGTAAATGCACATAATAAGACACAGCTTTTCACCAGTAAATGCACATAATAAGAGACAGCTTTTCACCAGTAAATGCACAAAAGAGACAGCTTTTCACCACTAAATGCACATAATGACAAACAGCCAGTGTTCCCAGTATATGTAGCCAGGGATATATGTGCCCAGTATATGTAGCCAGGGGGTATATATGTCCCAGTATATGTAGGCAGGGGTGTAAATGTCCCAGTATACGTAGGCAGGGGTATATATGTCCCAGTATATGTAGCCAGGGGGTATATGTGCCCAGAATAGGTAGCCAGGGGGTATATGTGCCCAGAATAGGTAGCCAGGGGCTATATGTGCCCAGAATAGGTAGCCAGGGGCTATATGTGCCCGGAATAGGTAGCCAGGGGCTATATGTGCCCGGAATAGGTAGCCAGGGGCTATATGTGCCCGGAATAGGTAGCCAGGGGGTATATGTGCCCGGAATAGGTAGCCAGGGGGTATATGTGCCCGGAATAGGTAGCCAGGGGGTATATGTGCCCGGAATAGGTAGCCAGGGGGTATATGTGCCCGGAATAGGTAGCCAGGGGCTATATGTGCCCAGAATAGGTAGCCAGGGGCTATATGTGCCCAGAATAGGTAGCCAGGGGCTATATGTGCCCGGAATAGGTAGCCAGGGGCTATATGTGCCCGGAATAGGTAGCCAGGGGGTATATGTGCCCGGAATAGGTAGCCAGGGGGTATATGTGCCCGGAATAGGTAGCCAGGGGGTATATGTGCCCGGAATAGGTAGCCAGGGGGTATATGTGCCCGGAATAGGTAGCCAGGGGGTATATGTGCCCGGAATAGGTAGCCAGGGGGTATATGTGCCCGGAATAGGTAGCCAGGGGCTATATGTGCCCAGAATAGGTAGCCAGGGGCTATATGTGCCCAGAATAGGTAGCCAGGGGCGGGGGGAAGGGGGGCAATCTCCCCCCCCCTTCTTTCCTCACCTTAGGGTGCTGTCTCTTTCCCCCGCTGTCTCCTCCAATATTGATGTGCAGGCTGGCGGGTGGCTGCGGGCGGAACTTACCTCTGTGTCGCAGGCGCCGGAAGTTCGGGTCCCGCAGCCGCTGAGTTTCGACTCAAAAAAGATCCGGATCAAAGATCCGAATCATTCATGAGCCGGACAACACTATTCAGACTGATAGTGTTGTCCGGCTCATGAATGAGAATCTCAGCGGCTGCGGGACCCGAACTTCCGGCGCTGGAGCGACACAGAGGTAAGTTCCGCCTGCAGCCACTCGCCAGCCCTGCACATCATATTGGAGGAGACAGCGGGGGAGAGAGAGCACCCTAAGGTGAGGGAAGGGGGGGGAGATTGCCCCCCTTCTCCACCGCTGCTCCCAGCTCTCTCTCTGCTGCGCTGTTCTCCTCCTGCGCTGCGGGGGGGGGGGGGGGGGGGGGGGCTCTAAAACCGGACAACTTAATTGTCCGGTTTAGCATGTTTTTTTACACTGGACACAGCGCACAAAAACCGGACTGTCCGGTGTAAAACCGGACACCTGGCAACCCTAAATAACAGTAGAAAAACAACAGGAGCAGCACTTCCATTACATAGGAGCATTACAAAGCACAGAAAACATTAGGAACATAAGCCATAAGAAGCTGCACCCACAGTACAGTCGTGACATCAAGGTGGCCGATCAGTTACGACTAGTGGGCCGGTTGACTTGTTTGTCGATAACATGGCCACAGGACCCTGCTTGTTGGGGGGGTGCTGATGGGAGTATGTGAAGAGAGTTTAGGAGGCTGATGGCTGAGGGGAAAAAAGAGTTCCTATGTCTAGCAGCATTTACATAGTTACATAGTTATTTGGGTTAAAAAAAGACATACGCCCATCGAGTTCAACCAGAGAACAAAGTACAACACCAGCCTGCTCCCTCACATATCCCTGCTGATCCAGAGGAAGGCACAACACCAGCCTGCTCCCTCACATATCCCTGCTGATCCAGAGGAAGGCACAACACCAGCCTGCTCCCTCACATATCTCTGCTGATCCAGAGGAAGGTACAACACCAGCCTGCCCCCTCACATATCCCTGCTGATCCAGAGGAAGGCACAACACCAGCCTGCTCCCTCACATATCCCTGCTGATCCAGAGGAAGGCACAACACCAGCCTGCACCCTCACATATCCCTGCTGATCCAGAGGAAGGCGCAGCACCAGCCTGCACCCTCACATGTCCCTGCAGATCCAGAGGAAGGCACAACACCAGCCTGCACCCTCACATATCCCTGCTGATCCAGAGGAAGGCGCAGCACCAGCCTGCACCCTCACATGTCCCTGCAGATCCAGAGGAAGGCACAACACCAGCCTGCACCCTCACATATCCCTGCTGATCCAGAGGAAGGTACAACACCAGCCTGCTCCCTCACATATCCCTGCTGATCCAGAGGAAGGCACAACACCAGCCTGCTCCCTCACATATCCCTGCTGATCCAGAGGAAGGCACAACACCAGCCTGCTCCCTCACATATCCCTGCTGATCCAGAAGAAGGCACAACACCAGCATGCACCCTCACATATCCCTACTGATCCAGAGGAAGGCACACCAGCCTGCACCCTCACATATCCCTGCTGATCCAGAGGAAGGCACAACACCAGCCTGCACCCTCACATATCCCTGCTGATCCAGAGGAAGGCACAACACCAACCTGCTCCCTCACATATCCCTGCTGATCCAGAGGAAGGCACAACACCAACCTGCACCCTCACATATCCCTGCTGGTCCAGAGGAAGGTACAACACCAGCCTGCTCCCTCACATATCCCTGCTGATCCAGAGAAAGGCACAACACCAGCCTGCACTCTCACATATCCCTGCTGATCCAGAGGAAGACACAACACCAGCCTGCTCCCTCACATATCCCTGCTGATCCAGAGGAAGGTACAACACCAGCCTGCTCCCTCACATATCCCTGCTGGTCCAGAGGAAGGTACAACACCAGCCTGCTCCCTCACATATCCCTGCTGATCCAAAGGAAGACACAACACCAGCCTGCTCCCTCACATATCCCTGCTGATCCAGAGGAAGGTACAACACCAGCCTGCTCCCTCACATATCCCTGCTGATCCAGAGGAAGGCACAACACCAGCCTGCACCCTCACATATCCCCGCTGATCCAGAGGAAGGTACAACACCAGCCTGCTCCCTCACATATCCCTGCTGATCCAGAGGAAGGTACAACACCAGCCTGCTCCCTCACATATCCCCGCTGATCCAGAGGAAGATACAACACCAGCCTGCTCCCTCACATATCCCTGCTGATCCAGAGGAAGGTACAACATCAGCCTGCTCCCTCACATATCCCCGCTGATCCAGAGGAAGGCACAACACCAGCCTGCACCCTCACATATCCCTGCTGATCCAGAGGAAGGCACAACACCAGCCTGCTCCCTCACATATCCCTGCTGATCCAGAGGAAGGTACAACACCAGCCTGCTCCCTCACAAATCCCTGCTGATCCAGAGGAAGGTACAACACCAGCCTGCTCCCTCACATATCCCTGCTGATCCAGAGGAAGGCACAACACCAGCCTGCACCCTCACATATCCCTGCTGATCCAGAGGAAGGCACAACACCAGCCTGCTCCCTCACATATCCCTGCTGATCCAGAGGAAGGTACAACACCAGCCTGCTCCCTCACATATCCCTGCTGATCCAGAGGAAGGTACAACACCAGCCTGCTCCCTCACATATCCCTGCTGATCCAGAGGAAGGCACAACACCAGCCTGCTCCCTCACATATCCCTGCTGATCCAGAGGAAGGTACAACACCAGCCTGCTCCCTCACATATCCCTGCTGATCCAGAGGAAGGTACACCACCAGCCTTCTCCCTCACATATCCCTGCTGATCCAGAGGAATGTACAACACCAGCCTGCACCCTCACATATCCCTGCTGATCCAGAGGAAGGCACAACACCAGCCTGCACCCTCACATATCCCTGCTGATCCAGAGGAAGGCACAACTCCAGCCTGCACCCTCACATATCCCTGCTGATCCAGAGGAAGGCACAACACCAGCCTGCTCCCTCACATATCCCTGCTGATCCAGAGGAAGGTTCACCACCAGCCTGCTCCCTCACATATCCCTGCTGATCCAGAGGAAGGCACAAC
Source organism: Hyperolius riggenbachi (assembly GCF_040937935.1). Lineage (NCBI taxonomy): Eukaryota > Metazoa > Chordata > Amphibia > Anura > Hyperoliidae > Hyperolius > Hyperolius riggenbachi. Next base: position 8,490,269 of record NC_090656.1, read on the forward strand.
ACCAGCCTGCACCCTCACATATCCCTGCTGATCCAGAGGAAGGCACAACACCAGCCTGCACCCTCACATATCCCTGCTGATCCAGAGGAAGGCACAACACCAGCCTGCACCCTCACATATCCCTGCTGATCCAGAGGAAGGCACAACTCCAGCCTGCACCCTCACATATCCCTGCTGATCCAGAGGAAGGCACAACACCAGCCTGCACCCTCACATATCCTTGCTGATCCAGTGGAAGGCACAACACCAGCCTGCACCCTCACATATACCTGCTGATCCAGAGGAAGGCACAACACCAGCCTGCACCCTCACATATCCCTGCTGATCCAGAGGAAGGCACAACACCAGCCTGCACCCTCACATATCCCTGCTGATTCAGAGGAAGGTACAACTCCAGCCTGCACCCTCACATATCCCTGCTGATCCAGAGGAAGGCACAACACCAGCCTGCACCCTCACATATCCCTGCTGATCCAGAGGAAGGCACAACACCAGCCTGCTCCCTCACATATCCCTGCTGATCCAGAGGAAGGTACAACACCAGCCTGCTCCCTCACATATCCCTGCTGATCCAGAGGAAGGTACAACTCCAGCCTGCACCCTCACATATCCCTGCTGATCCAGAGGAAGGCACAACACCAGCCTGCTCCCTCACATATCTCTGCTGATCCAGAGTAAGGAACAACACCAGTCTGCACCCTCACATATCCCTGCTGATCCAGAGGAAGGCACAACACCAGCCTGCTCCCTCACATATCCCTGCTGATCCAGAGGAAGGTACAACACCAGCCTGCTCCCTCACATATCCCTGCTGATCCAGAGGAAGGTACAACTCCAGCCTGCACCCTCACATATCCCTGCTGATCCAGAGGAAGGCACAACACCAGCCTGCTCCCTCACATATCTCTGCTGATCCAGAGTAAGGAACAACACCAGTCTGCACCCTCACATATCCCTGCTGATCCAGAGAAACGCACAACACCAGCCTGCACCCTCACATATCCCTGCTGATCCAGAGGAAGGCACAACACCAGCCTGCTCCTCACATTTCCCTGCTGATCATGAGGAAGGTACAACACCAGCCTGCTCCCTCACATATCCCTGTTGATCCAGAGGAAGGCACAACACCAGCCTGCACCCTCACATATCCCTGCTGATCCAGAGGAAGGTACAACACCAGCCTGCTCCCTCACATATCTCTGTTGATCCAGAGGAAGGCACAACACCAGCCTGCTCCCTCACATATCCCTGCTGATCCAGAGGAAGGCACAACACCAGCCTGCTCCCTTACATATCCCTGCTGATCCAGAGGAAGGCACAACACCAGCCTGCTCCCTCACATATCCCTGCTGATCCAGAGGAAGGTATAACACCAGCCTGCTCCCTCACATATTCCTGCTGATCCAGAGGAAGGTACACCACCAGCCTGCTCCCTCACATACCCCTGCTGATCCAGAGGAAGGTACACCACCAGCCTGCTCCCTCACATATCCCTGCTGATCCAGAGGAAGGTACAACACCAGCCTGCACCCTCACATATCCCTGCTGATCCAGAGGAAGGTACAACACCAGCCTGCACCCTCACATATCCCTGCTGATCCAGAGGAAGGTACAACACCAGCCTGCTCCCTCACATATCCCTGCTGATCCAGAGGAAGGCACAACACCAGCCTGTACCCTCACATATCCCTGCTGATCCAGAGGAAGGTACACCACCAGCCTGCTCCCTCACATATCCCTGCTGATCCAGAGGAAGGTACAACACCAGCCTGCACCCTCACATATCCCTGCTGATCCAGAGGAAGGCACAACACCAGCCTGCTCCCTCACATATCCCTGCTGATCCAGAGGAAGGTACAACACCAGCCTGCACCCTCACATATCCCTGCTGATCCAGAGGAAGGTACAACACCAGCCTGCTCCCTCACATATCTCTGCTGATCCAGAGTAAGGAACAACACCAGTCTGCACCCTCACATATCCCTGCTGATCCAGAGGAAGGCACAACACCAGCCTGCACCCTCACATATCCCTGCTGATCCAGAGGAAGGTACAACACCAGCCTGCTCCCTCACATATCCCTGTTGATCCAGAGGAAGGCACAACACCAGCCTGCTCCCTCACATATCCCTGCTGATCCAGAGGAAGGCACAACACCAGCCTGCTCCCGTACATATCCCTGCTGATCCAGAGGAAGGCACAACACCAGCCTGCTCCCTCACATATCCCTGCTGATCCAGAGGAAGGTATAACACCAGCCTGCTCCCTCACATATTCCTGCTGATCCAGAGGAAGGTACACCACCAGCCTGTTCCTTTACGTATCCCTGCTGATCCAGAGGAAGGCACAACACCAGCCTGCTCCCTCACATATCCCTGCTGATCCAGAGGAAGGCACACCACTAGCCTGCACCCTCACATATCCCTGCTGATCCAGAGGAAGGCACAACACCAGCCTGCTCCCTCACATATCCCTGCTGATCCAGAGGAAGGCACAACACCAGCCTGCACCCTCACATATCCCTGCTGATCCAGAGGATGGTACAACACCAGCCTGCTCCATCACATATCCCTGCTGATCCAGAGGAAGGTACACCACCAGCCTGCTCCCTCACATATCCCTGCTGATCCAGAGGAAGGTACAACACCAGCCTGCACCCTCACATATCCCTGCTGATCCAGAGGAAGGTACAACACCAGCCTGCACCCTCACATATCCCTGCTGATCCAGAGGAAGGTACAACACCAGCCTGCTCCCTCACATATCCCTGCTGATCCAGAGGAAGGCACAACACCAGCCTGTACCCTCACATATCCCTGCTGATCCAGAGGAAGGTACACCACCAGCCTGCTCCCTCACATATCCCTGCTGATCCAGAGGAAGGTACAACACCAGCCTGCACCCTCACATATCCCTGCTGATCCAGAGGAAGGCACAACACCAGCCTGCTCCCTCACATATCCCTGCTGATCCAGAGGAAGGTACAACACCAGCCTGCACCCTCACATATACCTGCTGATCCAGAGGAAGGTACAACACCAGCGTGCTCCCTCACATATCCCTGCTGATCCAGAGGAAGGCACAACACCAGCCTGTACCCTCACATATCCCTGCTGATCCAGAGGAAGGCACAACACAGGCCTGCTCCCTCACATATCCCTGCTGATCCAGAGGAAGGTACACCACCAGCCTGCTCCCTCACATATCCCTGCTGATCCAGAGGAAGGTACAACACCAGTCTGCACCCTCACATATCCCTGCTGATCCAGAGGAAGGTACAACACCAGCCTGCTCCCTCACATATCCCTGCTGATCCAGAGGAAGGCACAACACCAGCCTGTACCCTCACATATCCCTGCTGATCCAGAGGAAGGTACAACACCAGCCTGCTCCCTCACATATCCCTGCTGGTCCAGAGGAAGGTACAACACCAGCCTGCTCCCTCACATATCCCTGCTGATCCAAAGGAAGACACAACACCAGCCTGCTCCCTCACATATCCCTGCTGATCCAGAGGAAGGTACAACACCAGCCTGCTCCCTCACATATCCCTGCTGATCCAGAGGAAGGCACAACACCAGCCTGCACCCTCACATATCCCCGCTGATCCAGAGGAAGGTACAACACCAGCCTGCTCCCTCACATATCCCTGCTGATCCAGAGGAAGGTACAACACCAGCCTGCTCCCTCACATATCCCCGCTGATCCAGAGGAAGATACAACACCAGCCTGCTCCCTCACATATCCCTGCTGATCCAGAGGAAGGTACAACATCAGCCTGCTCCCTCACATATCCCCGCTGATCCAGAGGAAGGCACAACACCAGCCTGCACCCTCACATATCCCTGCTGATCCAGAGGAAGGCACAACACCAGCCTGCTCCCTCACATATCCCTGCTGATCCAGAGGAAGGTACAACACCAGCCTGCTCCCTCACAAATCCCTGCTGATCCAGAGGAAGGTACAACACCAGCCTGCTCCCTCACATATCCCTGCTGATCCAGAGGAAGGCACAACACCAGCCTGCACCCTCACATATCCCTGCTGATCCAGAGGAAGGCACAACACCAGCCTGCTCCCTCACATATCCCTGCTGATCCAGAGGAAGGTACAACACCAGCCTGCTCCCTCACATATCCCTGCTGATCCAGAGGAAGGTACAACACCAGCCTGCTCCCTCACATATCCCTGCTGATCCAGAGGAAGGCACAACACCAGCCTGCTCCCTCACATATCCCTGCTGATCCAGAGGAAGGTACAACACCAGCCTGCTCCCTCACATATCCCTGCTGATCCAGAGGAAGGTACACCACCAGCCTTCTCCCTCACATATCCCTGCTGATCCAGAGGAATGTACAACACCAGCCTGCACCCTCACATATCCCTGCTGATCCAGAGGAAGGCACAACACCAGCCTGCACCCTCACATATCCCTGCTGATCCAGAGGAAGGCACAACTCCAGCCTGCACCCTCACATATCCCTGCTGATCCAGAGGAAGGCACAACACCAGCCTGCTCCCTCACATATCCCTGCTGATCCAGAGGAAGGTTCACCACCAGCCTGCTCCCTCACATATCCCTGCTGATCCAGAGGAAGGCACAACACCAGCCTGCACCCTCACATATCCCTGCTGATCCAGAGGAAGGCACAACACCAGCCTGCACCCTCACATATCCCTGCTGATCCAGAGGAAGGCACAACACCAGCCTGCACCCTCACATATCCCTGCTGATCCAGAGGAAGGCACAACTCCAGCCTGCACCCTCACATATCCCTGCTGATCCAGAGGAAGGCACAACACCAGCCTGCACCCTCACATATCCTTGCTGATCCAGAGGAAGGCACAACACCAGCCTGCACCCTCACATATACCTGCTGATCCAGAGGAAGGCACAACACCAGCCTGCACCCTCACATATCCCTGCTGATCCAGAGGAAGGCACAACACCAGCCTGCACCCTCACATATCCCTGCTGATTCAGAGGAAGGTACAACTCCAGCCTGCACCCTCACATATCCCTGCTGATCCAGAGGAAGGCACAACACCAGCCTGCACCCTCACATATCCCTGCTGATCCAGAGGAAGGCACAACACCAGCCTGCTCCCTCACATATCCCTGCTGATCCAGAGGAAGGTACAACACCAGCCTGCTCCCTCACATATCCCTGCTGATCCAGAGGAAGGTACAACTCCAGCCTGCACCCTCACATATCCCTGCTGATCCAGAGGAAGGCACAACACCAGCCTGCTCCCTCACATATCTCTGCTGATCCAGAGTAAGGAACAACACCAGTCTGCACCCTCACATATCCCTGCTGATCCAGAGGAAGGCACAACACCAGCCTGCTCCCTCACATATCCCTGCTGATCCAGAGGAAGGTACAACACCAGCCTGCTCCCTCACATATCCCTGCTGATCCAGAGGAAGGTACAACTCCAGCCTGCACCCTCACATATCCCTGCTGATCCAGAGGAAGGCACAACACCAGCCTGCTCCCTCACATATCTCTGCTGATCCAGAGTAAGGAACAACACCAGTCTGCACCCTCACATATCCCTGCTGATCCAGAGGAACGCACAACACCAGCCTGCACCCTCACATATCCCTGCTGATCCAGAGGAAGGCACAACACCAGCCTGCTCCTCACATTTCCCTGCTGATCATGAGGAAGGTACAACACCAGCCTGCTCCCTCACATATCCCTGTTGATCCAGAGGAAGGCACAACACCAGCCTGCACCCTCACATATCCCTGCTGATCCAGAGGAAGGTACAACACCAGCCTGCTCCCTCACATATCTCTGTTGATCCAGAGGAAGGCACAACACCAGCCTGCTCCCTCACATATCCCTGCTGATCCAGAGGAAGGCACAACACCAGCCTGCTCCCTTACATATCCCTGCTGATCCAGAGGAAGGCACAACACCAGCCTGCTCCCTCACATATCCCTGCTGATCCAGAGGAAGGTATAACACCAGCCTGCTCCCTCACATATTCCTGCTGATCCAGAGGAAGGTACACCACCAGCCTGCTCCCTCACATACCCCTGCTGATCCAGAGGAAGGTACACCACCAGCCTGCTCCCTCACATATCCCTGCTGATCCAGAGGAAGGTACAACACCAGCCTGCACCCTCACATATCCCTGCTGATCCAGAGGAAGGTACAACACCAGCCTGCACCCTCACATATCCCTGCTGATCCAGAGGAAGGTACAACACCAGCCTGCTCCCTCACATATCCCTGCTGATCCAGAGGAAGGCACAACACCAGCCTGTACCCTCACATATCCCTGCTGATCCAGAGGAAGGTACACCACCAGCCTGCTCCCTCACATATCCCTGCTGATCCAGAGGAAGGTACAACACCAGCCTGCACCCTCACATATCCCTGCTGATCCAGAGGAAGGCACAACACCAGCCTGCTCCCTCACATATCCCTGCTGATCCAGAGGAAGGTACAACACCAGCCTGCACCCTCACATATCCCTGCTGATCCAGAGGAAGGTACAACACCAGCCTGCTCCCTCACATATCTCTGCTGATCCAGAGTAAGGAACAACACCAGTCTGCACCCTCACATATCCCTGCTGATCCAGAGGAAGGCACAACACCAGCCTGCACCCTCACATATCCCTGCTGATCCAGAGGAAGGTACAACACCAGCCTGCTCCCTCACATATCCCTGTTGATCCAGAGGAAGGCACAACACCAGCCTGCTCCCTCACATATCCCTGCTGATCCAGAGGAAGGCACAACACCAGCCTGCTCCCTTACATATCCCTGCTGATCCAGAGGAAGGCACAACACCAGCCTGCTCCCTCACATATCCCTGCTGATCCAGAGGAAGGTATAACACCAGCCTGCTCCCTCACATATTCCTGCTGATCCAGAGGAAGGTACACCACCAGCCTGTTCCTTTACGTATCCCTGCTGATCCAGAGGAAGGCACAACACCAGCCTGCTCCCTCACATATCCCTGCTGATCCAGAGGAAGGCACACCACTAGCCTGCACCCTCACATATCCCTGCTGATCCAGAGGAAGGCACAACACCAGCCTGCTCCCTCACATATCCCTGCTGATCCAGAGGAAGGCACAACACCAGCCTGCACCCTCACATATCCCTGCTGATCCAGAGGATGGTACAACACCAGCCTGCTCCATCACATATCCCTGCTGATCCAGAGGAAGGTACACCACCAGCCTGCTCCCTCACATATCCCTGCTGATCCAGAGGAAGGTACAACACCAGCCTGCACCCTCACATATCCCTGCTGATCCAGAGGAAGGTACAACACCAGCCTGCACCCTCACATATCCCTGCTGATCCAGAGGAAGGTACAACACCAGCCTGCTCCCTCACATATCCCTGCTGATCCAGAGGAAGGCACAACACCAGCCTGTACCCTCACATATCCCTGCTGATCCAGAGGAAGGTACACCACCAGCCTGCTCCCTCACATATCCCTGCTGATCCAGAGGAAGGTACAACACCAGCCTGCACCCTCACATATCCCTGCTGATCCAGAGGAAGGCACAACACCAGCCTGCTCCCTCACATATCCCTGCTGATCCAGAGGAAGGTACAACACCAGCCTGCACCCTCACATATACCTGCTGATCCAGAGGAAGGTACAACACCAGCGTGCTCCCTCACATATCCCTGCTGATCCAGAGGAAGGCACAACACCAGCCTGTACCCTCACATATCCCTGCTGATCCAGAGGAAGGCACAACACAGGCCTGCTCCCTCACATATCCCTGCTGATCCAGAGGAAGGTACACCACCAGCCTGCTCCCTCACATATCCCTGCTGATCCAGAGGAAGGTACAACACCAGTCTGCACCCTCACATATCCCTGCTGATCCAGAGGAAGGTACAACACCAGCCTGCTCCCTCACATATCCCTGCTGATCCAGAGGAAGGCACAACACCAGCCTGTACCCTCACATATCCCTGCTGATCCAGAGGAAGGCACACCACCAGCCTGCACCCTCACATATCCCTGCTGATACAGAGGAAGGCACAACACCAGCCTGCTCCCTAACATATCCCTGCTGATCCAGAGGAAGGTACAACACCAGCCTGCATCCTCACATATCCCTGCTGATCCAGAGGAAGGCACAACATCAGCCTGTACCCTCACATATCCCTGCTGATCCAGAGGAAGGCACAACACCAGCCTGCTCCCTCACATATCCCTGCTGATCCAGAGGAAGGCACAACACCAGCCTGTTCCCTCACATATCCCTGCTGATCCAGAGGAAGGTACAACACCAGCCTGCTCCCTCACATATCCCTGCTGATCCAGAGGAAGGCACAACACCAGCCTGCACCCTCACATATCCCTGCTGATCCAGAGGAAGGTACAACACCAGCCTGCTCCCTCACATATCCCTGCTGATCCAGAGAAAGGTACAACACCAGCCTGCTCCCTCACATATCCCTGATGATCCAGAGGAAGGCACAACACCAGCCTGACCCTCACATATCCCTGATGATCCAGAGGAAGGCACAACACCAGTCTGCACCCTCACATATCCCTGCTGATCCAGAGGAAGGTACAACACCAGCCTGCTCCCTCGCATATCCCTGCTGATCCAGAGGAAGGCACAACACCAGCCTGCACCCTCACATATCCCTGCTGATCCAGAGGAAGGCACAACACCAGTCTTCCCCCTCACATATCCCTGCTGATCCAGAGGAAGGCACAACACCAGCCTTCCCCCTCACATATCCCTGCTGATCCAGAGGAAGGTACAACACCAGCCTGCCCCCTCACATATCCCTGCTGATCCAGAGGAAGGCACAACACCAGCCTTCCCCCTCACATATCCCTGCTGATCCAGAGGAAGGTACAACACCAGCCTGCTCCCTCACATATCCCTGCTGATCCAGAGGAAGGTACAACACCAGCCTGCACCCTCACATATCCCTGCTGATCCAGAGGAAGGTACAACACCAGCCTGCACCCTCACATATCCCTGCTGATCCAGAGGAAGGTACAACACCAGCCTGCTCCCTCACATATCCCTACTGATCCAGAGGAAGGCACAACACCAGCCTGTACCCTCACATATCCCTGCTGATCCAGAGGAAGGTACACCACCAGCCTGCTCCCTCACATATCCCTGCTGATCCAGAGGAAGGTACAACACCAGCCTGCACCCTCACATATCCCTGCTGATCCAGAGGAAGGCACAACACCAGCCTGCTCCCTCACATATCCCTGCTGATCCAGAGGAAGGTACAACACCAGCCTGCACCCTCACATATCCCTGCTGATCCAGAGGAAGGTACAACACCAGCCTGCTCCCTCACATATCTCTGCTGATCCAGAGTAAGGAACAACACCAGTCTGCACCCTCACATATCCCTGCTGATCCAGAGGAAGGCACAACACCAGCCTGCACCCTCACATATCCCTGCTGATCCAGAGGAAGGTACAACACCAGCCTGCTCCCTCACATATCCCTGTTGATCCAGAGGAAGGCACAACACCAGCCTGCTCCCTTACATATCCCTGCTGATCCAGAGGAAGGCACAACACCAGCCTGCTCCCTCACATATCCCTGCTGATCCAGAGGAAGGTATAACACCAGCCTGCTCCCTCACATATTCCTGCTGATCCAGAGGAAGGTACACCACCAGCCTGTTCCTTTACGTATCCCTGCTGATCCAGAGGAAGGCACAACACCAGCCTGCTCCCTCATATATCCCTGCTGATCCAGAGGAAGGCACACCACTAGCCTGCACCCTCACATATCCCTGCTGATCCAGAGGAAGGCACAACACCAGCCTGCTCCCTCACATATCCCTGCTGATCCAGAGGAAGGCACAACACCAGCCTGCACCCTCACATATCCCTGCTGATCCAGAGGATGGTACAACACCAGCCTGCTCCATCACATATCCCTGCTGATCCAGAGGAAGGTACACCACCAGCCTGCTCCCTCACATATCCCTGCTGATCCAGAGGAAGGTACAACACCAGCCTGCACCCTCACATATCCCTGCTGATCCAGAGGAAGGTACAACACCAGCCTGCACCCTCACATATCCCTGCTGATCCAGAGGAAGGTACAACACCAGCCTGCTCCCTCACATATCCCTGCTGATCCAGAGGAAGGCACAACACCAGCCTGTACCCTCACATATCCCTGCTGATCCAGAGGAAGGTACACCACCAGCCTGCTCCCTCACATATCCCTGCTGATCCAGAGGAAGGTACAACACCAGCCTGCACCCTCACATATCCCTGCTGATCCAGAGGAAGGCACAACACCAGCCTGCTCCCTCACATATCCCTGCTGATCCAGAGGAAGGTACAACACCAGCCTGCACCCTCACATATCCCTGCTGATCCAGAGGAAGGTACAACACCAGCGTGCTCCCTCACATATCCCTGCTGATCCAGAGGAAGGCACAACACCAGCCTGTACCCTCACATATCCCTGCTGATCCAGAGGAAGGCACAACACAGGCCTGCTCCCTCACATATCCCTGCTGATCCAGAGGAAGGTACACCACCAGCCTGCTCCCTCACATATCCCTGCTGATCCAGAGGAAGGTACAACACCAGTCTGCACCCTCACATATCCCTGCAGATCCAGAGGAAGGTACAACACCAGCCTGCTCCCTCACATATCCCTGCTGATCCAGAGGAAGGCACAACACCAGCCTGTACCCTCACATATCCCTGCTGATCCAGAGGAAGGCACACCACCAGCCTGCACCCTCACATATCCCTGCTGATACAGAGGAAGGCACAACACCAGCCTGCTCCCTCATATATCCCTGCTGATCCAGAGGAAGGTACAACACCAGCCTGCATCCTCACATATCCCTGCTGATCCAGAGGAAGGCACAACATCAGCCTGTACCCTCACATATCCCTGCTGATCCAGAGGAAGGCACAACACCAGCCTGCTCCCTCACATATCCCTGCTGATCCAGAGGAAGGCACAACACCAGCCTGTTCCCTCACATATCCCTGCTGATCCAGAGGAAGGTACAACACCAGCCTGCTCCCTCACATATCCCTGCTGATCCAGAGGAAGGCACAACACCAGCCTGCACCCTCACATATCCCTGCTGATCCAGAGGAAGGCACAACACCAGCCTGCATCCTCACATATCCCTGCTGATCCAGAGGAAGGTACAACACCAGCCTGCACCCTCACATATCCCTGCTGATCCAGAGGAAGGTACAACATCAGCCTGCTCCCTCACATATCCCTGCTGATCCAGAGGAAGGTACAACACCAGCCTGCACCCTCACATATCCCTGCTGATCCAGAGGAAGGTACAACACCAGCCTGCTCCCTCACATATCCCTGCTGATCCAGAGAAAGGTACAACACCAGCCTGCTCCCTCACATATCCCTGATGATCCAGAGGAAGGCACAACACCAGCCTGACCCTCACATATCCCTGCTGATCCAGAGGAAGGCACAACACCAGTCTGCACCCTCACATATCCCTGCTGATCCAGAGGAAGGTACAACACCAGCCTGCTCCCTCGCATATCCCTGCTGATCCAGAGGAAGGCACAACACCAGCCTGCACCCTCACATATCCCTGCTGATCCAGAGGAAGGCACAACACCAGTCTTCCCCCTCACATATCCCTGCTGATCCAGAGGAAGGCACAACACCAGCCTTCCCCCTCACATATCCCTGCTGATCCAGAGGAAGGTACAACACCAGCCTGCCCCCTCACATATCCCTGCTGATCCAGAGGAAGGCACAACACCAGCCTTCCCCCTCACATATCCCTGCTGATCCAGAGGAAGGTACAACACCAGCCTGCTCCCTCACATATCCCTGCTGATCCAGAGGAAGGTACAACACCAGCCTGCACCCTCACATATCCCTGCTGATCCAGAGAAAGGCACAACACCAGCCTGCTCCCTCACATATCCCTGCTGATCCAGAGGAAGGCACAACACCATCCTGCTCAATCACATATCCCTGCTGATCCAGAGGAAGGTACAACACCAGCCTGCACCCTCACATATCCCTGCTGATCCAGAGGAAGGCACAACACCAGCCTGCTCCCTCACATATCCCTGCTGATCCAGAGGAAGGTACAACACCAGCCTGCTCCCTCACATATCCCTGCTGATCCAGAGGAAGGTACAACACCGGCCTGCTCCTTCACATATCCCTGCTGATCCAGAGGAAGGTACAACACCAGCCTGCACCCTCACATATCCGTGCTGATCCAGAGAAAGGCACAACACCGGCCTGCTCCCTCACATATCCCTGCTGATCCAGAGGAAGGTACAACACCAGCCTGCTCCCTCACATATCCCTGCTGATCCAGAGAAAGGCACAACACCAGCCTGCTCCCTCACATATCCCTGCTGATCCAGAGAAAGGTACAACACCAGCCTGCACCCTCACATATCCCTGCTGATCCAGAAGAAGGGACAACACCAGCCTGCTCCCTCACATATCCCTGCTGATCTAGAGGAAGGCACAACACCAGCCTGCTCCCTCACATATCCCTGCTGATCCAGAGGAAGGTACAACACCAGCCTGCTCCCTCACATATCCCTGCTGATCCAGAGGAAGGCACAACACCAGCCTGCTCCCCCACATATCCCTGCTGATCCAGAGGTAGGTACAACACCAGCCTGCTCCCTCACATATCCCTGCTGATCCAGAGGAAGGCACAACACCAGCCTGCTCCCTCACATATCCCTGCTGATCCAGAGGAAGGCACAACACCAGCCTGCTCCCTCACATATCCCTGCTGATCCAGAGGAAGGCACAACACCAGCCTGTACCCTCACATATCCCTGCTGATCCAGAGGAAGGCACACCACCAGCCTGCACCCTCACATATCCCTGCTGATCCAGAGGAAGGCACAACACCAGCCTGCTCCCTCACATATCCCTGCTGATCCAGAGGAAGGCACAACACCAGCCTGCTCCCTCACATATCCCTGCTGATCCAGAAGAAGGTACAACACCAGCCTGCTCCCTCACATATCCCTGCTGATCAAGAGGAAGGTACAACACCAGCCTGCTCCCTCACATATCCCTGCTGATCCAGAGGAAGGTACAACACGAGCCTGCACCCTCACATATCCCTGCTGATCCAGAGGAAGGTACAACACCAGCCTGCTCCCTCACATATCCCTGTTGATCCAGAGGAAGGCACAACACCAGCCTGCTCCCTCACATATCCCTGCTGATCCAGAGGAAGGCACAACACCAGCCTGCTCCCTCACATATCCCTGCTGATCCAGAGGAAGGCACAACACCAGCCTGTACCCTCACATATCCCTGCTGATCCAGAGGAAGGCACACCACCAGCCTGCACCCTCACATATCCCTGCTGATCCAGAGGAAGGCACAACACCAGCCTGCTCCCTCACATATCCCTGCTGATCCAGAGGAAGGTACAACACCAGCCTGCTCCCTCACATATCCCTGCTGATCCAGAGGAAGGTACAACACCAGCCTGCTCCCTCACATATCCCTGCTGATCCAGAGGAAGGTACAACACCAGCCTGCACCCTCACATATCCCTGCTGATCCAGAGGAAGGTACAACACCAGCCTGCTCCCTAACATATCCCTGTTGATCCAGAGGAAGGCACAACACCAGCCTGCTCCCTCACATATCCCTGCTGATCCAGAGGAAGGCACAACACCAGCCTGCTCCCTCACATATCCCTGCTGATCCAGAGGAAGGCACAACACCAGCCTGTACCCTCACATATCCCTGCTGATCCAGAGGAAGGCACACCACCAGCCTGCACCCTCACATATCCCTGCTGATCCAGAGGAAGGCACAACACCAGCCTGCTCCCTCACATATCCCTGCTGATCCAGAGGAAGGCACAACACCAGCCTGCTCCCTCGCATATCCCTGCTGACCCAGAGGAAGGCAAAACACCAGCCTGCACCCTCACATATCCCTGCTGATCCAGAGGAAGGCACAACACCAGCCTGCTCCCTCACATATCCCTGCTGATCCAGAGGAAGGTACAACACCAGCCTGCTTCCTCACATATCCCTGCTGATCCAGAGGAAGGTACAACACCAGCCTGCTCCCTCACATATCCCTGCTGATCCAGAGGAAGGTACAACACCAGCCTGCACCCTCACATATCCCTGCTGATCCAGAGGAAGGTACAACACCAGCCTGCTCCCTAACATAACCCTGTTGATCCAGAGGAAGGCAAAACACCAGCCTGCACCCTCACATATCCCTGCTGATACAGAGGAAGGCACAACACCAGCCTGCTCCCTCACATATCCCTGCTGATCCAGAGAAAGGCACAACACCAGGCTGCACCCTCACATATCCCTGCTGATCCAGAGGAAGGTACAACACCAGCCTGCTCCCTCACATATCCCTGCTGATCCAGAGGAAGGCACAACACCAGCCTGCTCCCTCACATATCCCTGTTGATCCAGAGAAAGGTACAACACCAGCCTGCACCCTCACATATCCCTGCTGATACAGAGGAAGGCACAACACCAGCCTGCTCCCTCACATATCCCTGCTGATCCAGAGGAAGGCACAACACCAGCCTGCTCCCTCACATATCCCTGCTGATCCAGAGGAAGGCACAACACCAGCCTGTACCCTCACATATCCCTGCTGATCCAGAGGAAGGCACACCACCAGCCTGCACCCTCACATATCCCTGCTGATCCAGAGGAAGGCACAACACCAGCCTGCTCCCTCACATATCCCTGCTGATCCAGAGGAAGGTACAACACCAGCCTGCTCCCTCACATATCCCTGCTGATCCAGAGGAAGGTACAACACCAGCCTGCTCCCTCACATATCCCTGCTGATCCAGAGGAAGGTACAACACCAGCCTGCACCCTCACATATCCCTGCTGATCCAGAGGAAGGTACAACACCAGCCTGCTCCCTAACATATCCCTGTTGATCCAGAGGAAGGCACAACACCAGCCTGCTCCCTCACATATCCCTGCTGATCCAGAGGAAGGCACAACACCAGCCTGCTCCCTCACATATCCCTGCTGATCCAGAGGAAGGCACAACACCAGCCTGCACCCTCACATATCCCTGCTGATCCAGAGGAAGGCACACCACCAGCCTGCACCCTCACATATCCCTGCTGATCCAGAGGAAGGCACAACACCAGCCTGCTCCCTCACATATCCCTGCTGATCCAGAGGAAGGCACAACACCAGCCTGCTCCCTCGCATATCCCTGCTGACCCAGAGGAAGGCACAACACCAGCCTGCACCCTCACATATCCCTGCTGATCCAGAGGAAGGCACAACACCAGCCTGCTCCCTCACATATCCCTGCTGATCCAGAGGAAGGTACAACACCAGCCTGCTTCCTCACATATCCCTGCTGATCCAGAGGAAGGTACAACACCAGCCTGCTCCCTCACATATCCCTGCTGATCCAGAGGAAGGTACAACACCAGCCTGCACCCTCACATATCCCTGCTGATCCAGAGGAAGGTACAACACCAGCCTGCTCCCTAACATAACCCTGTTGATCCAGAGGAAGGCACAACACCAGCCTGCACCCTCACATATCCCTGCTGATACAGAGGAAGGCACAACACCAGCCTGCTCCCTCACATATCCCTGCTGATCCAGAGAAAGGCACAACACCAGGCAGCACCCTCACATATCCCTGCTGTTCCAGAGGAAGGTACAACACCAGCCTGCTCCCTCACATATCCCTGCTGATCCAGAGGAAGGCACAACACCAGCCTGCTCCCTCACATATCCCTGTTGATCCAGAGAAAGGCACAACACCAGCCTGCACCCTCACATATCCCTTCTGATACAGAGGAAGGCACAACACCAGCCTGCTCCCTCACATATCCCTGCTGATCCAGAGAAAGGCACAACACCAGGCTGCACCCTCACATATCCCTGCTGATCCAGAGGAAGGTACAACACCAGCCTGCTCCCTCACATATCCCTGCTGATCCAGAGGAAGGCACAACACCAGCCTGCTCCCTCACATATCCCTGTTGATCCAGAGGAAGGCACAACACCAGCCTGCACCCTCACATATACCTGCTGATCCAGAGGAAGGCACAACACCAGCCTGCTCCCTCACATATCCCTGCTGATCCAGAGGAAGGCACAACACCAGCCTGCTCCCTCACATATACCTGCTGATCCAGAGGAAGGCACAACACCAGCCTGCTCCCTCACATATCTCTGCTGATCCAGAGGAAGGCACAACACCAGCCTGCTCCCTCACATATCCCTGTTGATCCAGAGAAAGGCACAACACCAGCCTGCACCCTCACATATCCCTGCTGATACAGAGGAAGGCACAACACCAGCCTGCTCCCTCACATATCCCTGCTGATCCAGAGAAAGGCACAACACCAGGCTGCACCCTCACATATCCCTGCTGATCCAGAGGAAGGTACAACACCAGCCTGCTCCCTCACATATCCCTGCTGATCCAGAGGAAGGCACAACACCAGCCTGCTCCCTCACATATCCCTGTTGATCCAGAGGAAGGCACAACACCAGCCTGCACCCTCACATATACCTGCTGATCCAGAGGAAGGCACAACACCAGCCTGCTCCCTCACATATCCCTGCTGATCCAGAGGAAGGCACAACACCAGCCTGCTCCCTCACATATACCTGCTGATCCAGAGGAAGGCACAACACCAGCCTGCTCCCTCACATATCTCTGCTGATCCAGAGGAAGGCACAACACCAGCCTGCTCCCTCACATATCCCTGCTGATCCAGAGGAAGGTACAACACCAGCCTGCTCCCTCCCATATCCCTGCTGATCCAGAGGAAGGCACAACACCAGCCTGCACCCTCACATATCCCTGCTGATCCAGAGGAAGGCACAACACCAGCCTGCACCCTCACATATCCCTGCTGATCCAGAGGAAGGTACAACACCAGCCTGCTCCCTCACATATCCCTGCAGATCCAGAGGAAGGCACAACACCAGCCTGCCCCCTCACATATCCCTGCTGATCCAGAGGAAGGCACAACACCAGCCTGCACCCTCACATATCCCTGCTGATCCAGAGGAAGGCACAACACCAGCCTGCACCCTCACATATCCCTGCAGATCCAGAGGAAGGCACAACACCAGCCTGCCCCCTCACATATCCCTGCTGATCCAGAGGAAGGCACAACACCAGCCTGCACACTCACATATCCCTGCTGATCCAGAGGAAGGCACAACACCAGCCTGCTCCCTCACATATCCCTGTTGATCCAGAGGAAGGGGAAAACCCTTACAAGGCATGGTCCAATTAGCCCCTAAAGGGACAAAAAATCTTTCCCCACTCCAGATGGTGATCAGATAAAATCCCTGGATCAACACCACTGGGCATTACCTAGTAATTATAGCCATGGATGTCTTTCATCGCAAGGAAAGCATCTAAGCCCCCTTTAAATGCAAGTATAGAATTTGCCATAACTACTTCCTGTGGCAATGCATTCCACATCTTAATCACTCTTACTGTAAAGAGCCCTTTCCTAAATAAATGGCTAAAACGTTTTCCTCCATGCGCAGATCATGTCCTCTAGTCCTTTGAGAAGGCCTAGGGACAAAAAGCTCATCCGCCAAGCTTTTATATTGCCCTCTGATGTATTTATACCTGTTAATTAGATCTTCTCTAAGGCGTCTTTTCTCTAGACTAAATAAACCCAGTTTATCTAACCTTTCTTGGTAAGTGAGACCTTCCATCTCACGTATCAATTTTGTTGCTTGTCTCTGCACCTGCTCTAAAACTGCAATATCTTTCCTGTAATGTGGTGCCCAGAACTGAATTCCATATTCCAGATGTGGCCTTACTAGAGAGTTAAACAGGGGCAATATTATGCTAGCACCTCAAGTCTTTATTTCCCTTTTAATGCATCCCAAAATTTTGTTAGCTTTAGCTGCAGCGTCTTGGCATTGAGTACGATTATTTAACTTGTTGTCGATGAGTACTCCTAAGTCCTTCTCCAAGTTTGATGTCCCCAACTGTATCCCATTTATTTTGTATGGTGCTAGACCATTGGTACGTCCGAAATGCATGACTTTACATTTGTCAACATTGAATTTCATCTGCCATGTATGTGCCCATATAGCCATCCTATCCAGATCCTGTTGCAATATGTCCCTATCTTCCTGAGAGTTGATGATTCTGCACAATTTTGTATCATCTGCAAAAATAGCAACATTTCTTACTACTGCATCTACTAGGTCTTTAATAAATAAATTGAAGAGCACTGGACCCAGTACAGACCCCTGTGGGACCCCACTGCTAACAGTCACCCATTTTGAGTATGATCCACTGACCACAACTGTTTGTTTTCTGTCCATTAGCCAGTTCCCTATCCATGCACACAGACTCTTCCCTTGTCCTTGCACCATCAACTTTTGCACCAGACTTTTGTGTGGAACAGTGTCAAAGGCCTTTGCAAAGTCCATGTACCATATATACTCGCATATAAGCCAACCTGCTTATTAGCACAGGTACCCACTTTTCCCTCAGAAACCAGGAAAAAGTTATTGACTCTCATATAAGCCCCCTGCCCAGTATAGCCCACTCCATAGTAGCTTGATCTGCCCCCAGTGCAAGTCAGCCCCTCTCCCCATAGCTATATGTGTCCCAAGAATGATAAAGCTGTGTCCCTGTTAATTGCACCGCTGACACGTTGCTGGAACGCTCCGTTCCACAAGCCAAGGGACGCAGGTAGTCTTGAGCAGCGCACTCTGCACACCATGTTGCAGGGGATGGGGAGCACAGAAACAGCAGGGAGCCAGCTGGCAAGAGCAGCATCACTAGTGCACAATCCTTACGCTCCTCTGCCAGTAACAAAACCTGCTCCACCCTCCGCTCTGCTCCACTGACTCGCATATAAGTCGAGGGGGTAACTTTTCAGCACATTTTTTGTGCTGAAAAATTAGGCTTATATGCGAGTATATACAGTATATCACATCTACATCATTCCCAATATCCACATTAGCATTCACTACCTCATAAAAGCTGAGCATGTTAGTCAAACAGGACCTGTCTTTAGTAAACCCATGTTGATGCTGAGAAATAAGATTATTTTCTACTATGAAGTCATGTATAGTATCTCTTAGTAACCCCTCAAATAGTTTGCATACAACTGATGTTAAGCTTACAGGTCAATAATTTCCTGGATCTGATTTTTTGCCCTTCTTAAATAATGGAAAAACGTGGGCTGTACGCCAATCCACTGGGACTCTGCCAGTTGAAAGAGAGTCACTCTTAGTGGAGATTACTCGTAACCTCCGGCCCAATGGAAGCAGGCTGAAGTAGGGGTGGCCTGGGTGACAGGGATCGTTGCCGATCCTCAGCACCCTTGATCACAGTCTTGCGTAGTATAGGTGGGCAAGTGAGGGGAGCGGTCTTCCAATGATCCTCTCTGCCGACTTGATGACTCTCTGTAGTCTCTGCCTGTCGCTGTTGGTGGCACCAGCATGCCAGACCAAGATGAAGGAACAGAGGGTTGATTCAAATGTAGCGGAGTAGAAGCTTGTCAGAATCTCTTGGGCCTGCCGAACTTCCTCAGTTGACACAGGAAGTAAAGCCTCTGTTGGGCTTTCCGCTGAGTGGCAGTGACATGTGGCATCCACCTGAGATCATTGGAGATGGTAGTGCCAGGAGGAGGGCACAGGATACTCTGGCCACCTCCATACCGTCAATGTAGATGGGAGGTGGGGTGGAGGCAGACTTCCTAATGTTAACGATCAGTTTGACAGTTTTTGCACAGTTAAGCACAAGGCTGTTCTCCTTGCACCAGCGGCAATATGTTCTAACAGATAGGTCATAGCATCTGAACTCACAGTTATGGCAATAATGGAATACCAACAGTTGCTTGCAAAGGAATGCAATAGAGAATGACACCTCCAAAGTCTCTGGAAAGGGTTTGGCCCAAAGAAGCACCAGAAAATCCAGACATGTCAAATCCCAAAATCACAGTAAATCATGAAACACACTTTAAAGTGAACCTCCGGACTAAAAATCTACTCAGCAGAACTGAAAAGGCTTGGTGTTTCTTTAACCACCCTGGCGTTCTGATTAAATCGCCAGGGTGGCTGCGGGAGGTTTTTTTTTAAATAAAAAAAAAACTATTTCATGCAGCCAACTGAAAGTTGGCTGCATGAAAGCCCACTAGAGGGCGCTCCGGAGGCGATCTTCCGATCGCCTCCGGCGGCAAGGAATAACACGGAAGGCCGCAATGAGCGGCCCTCCGTGTTTCGCTTCCCTCGTCGCCATGGCGACGAGCGGAGTGACGTCATGGACGTCAGCCGACATCCTGACGTCAGCCGCCTCCGATCCAGCCCTTAGCGCTGGCCGGAACTGTTTGTTCCGGCTACGCTGGGCTCGGGCGGCTGGGGGGACCCTCTTTCGCTGCTGCACGCGGCGGATCGCCGCGCTGCAGCGGCGATCAGGCAGCACACGCGGCTGGCAAAGTGCCGGCTGCGTGTGCTGCTTTTTATTTGGTGGAAATCGGCCCAGCAGGGCCTGAGCGGCAGCCTCTGGCGGTGTTGGACGAGCTGAGCTCGTCCAGACCGCTCAGCAGGTTAACAGTTTCACAGCATCAGAATTTTCTTTTTCTTACCAAAGCATCATTTTTAGCTGCATTTTTAGCTAAGCTCCACCCATCAAAGAAAAAAAGCCTGGGGCTTTTTTTCCCCTGATGCTGTGCAGAGCATGATGGGATTTCCTATGTTGTTATTCACGTTGCCTAGCAACTGGGAGAGGTGCTCAGGACACAGGACAGTTGGAACTGTGTCTCATGCTCCCTGTCACCTCCTTTCTACCAAAAATATGGCTGCCATCATGAAATCAAACATTTGCCTGTTCTTTTAAAACAGTGTGGGTAAAAGATTTTATTACCTATCTATTTTAATTAACATAACTAATGTAACTTAATGACAGTATGTTTGTTTAGGCTGGAGTTCCTCTTTAACCACTTGAGGACCGCCCCCAGCCGATGGGCGGCGGCAAAGTCCGGGCCCAAACGACCGCAATACGCCCATCGGCGGGGGCGGCTGCGGGAGTGGCTATGCGGCGATCGCGTCATTCGTGACGCGATCAGCCGCCGGGGACTGGCTCCGCCCACCGCTCGTAGTAACCCGCCGGCCGTTCGGAAGCGCCGGCGGGTTACTACCACCCGGATCGCCGCTGCACATATGTATAATAGGCTTTGTAATGTATACAAAGCCTATTATACTGGCTGCCTCCTGCCCTGGTGGTCCCAGTGTCCGAGGGACCACCAGGGCAGGCTGCAGCCACCCTAGTCTGCACCCAAGCACACTGATTTCCCCTCCCCTGCCCCCTGATCGCCCACAGCACCCCTCAGACCCCCCCCTGCCCACCCCCCAGACCACTGTTTGCACCCAGTCACCCCCCTAATCACCCATCAATCACTCCCTGTCACTATCTGTCAACGCTATTTTTTTTTTTATCCCCCCCCCCTGCCCACTGCCCCCTCCTGATCACCCCCCACCCCTCAGATTCTCCCCAGACCCCCCCCCCAGACCCCCCCCCCGTGTACTATATGCATCTATCCCCCCTGATCACCTGTCAATCACCTGTCAATCACCTGTCAATCACCTGTCAATCACCCGTCAATCACCCCCTGTCACTGCCACCCATCAATCAGCCCCTAACCTGCCCCTTGCGGGCAATCTGATCACCCCCCCACACCAATAGATCGCCCGCAGATCCGACATCAGATCACCTCCCAAATCCATTGTTTACATCTATTCTCTCCTCTAAACACCCACTAATTACCCATCAATCACCCATCAATCACCCCCTATCACCACCTGTCACTGTTACCCATCAGATTAGACCCTAATCTACCCCTTGCGGGCACCCAATCACCCGCCCACACGCTCAGATTGCCCTCAGACCCCCCCTTATCAATTCGCCAGTGCAATATTTACATCTGTTATTCCCTGTAATAACCCACTGATCACCTGTCAATCACCTATCAATCACCCCCTGTCACTGCCACCCATCAATCACCCCCTGTCACTGCCACCCATCAATCAGCCCCTAACCTGCCCCTTGCGGGCAATCTGATCACCCACCCACACCAATAGATCGCCCGCAGATCCGACATCAGATCACCTCCCAAGTGCAGTGTATACATCTCTTCTCTCCTCTAAACACCCACTAATTACCCATCAATCACCCCCTATCACCACCTGTCACGGTTACCCATCAGATTAGACCCTAATCTGCCCCTTGCGGGCACCCAATCACCCGCCCACACCTCAGAACGTCCTCAGACCCCAGCCCTGATCACCTCGCTAGTGCATTGCTTGCATCTATTTCCCCCCTCTAATCACACCTTGAGAAACCCATCAATCACCTCCTGTCACCCCCTAGCACACCTACCCATCAGATCAGGCCCTAATTTGCCCTGTGTGGGCTCCTGATCACTCGGCCAAACCCTCAGATCCCCCTCAGACCCCCTTCCGATCACCTCCCCAGTGCATTGATTGCATCTATTTTCCCCTCTAACCGCCCCCTGAGACACCCATCAATCACCTCCTGTCACCCCCCTAGCACTCCTATCCATCAGATCAGGCCCAAAACATCCTGTCATCTAAGAGGCCACCCTGCTTATGAAAGGTTCCACAAAATTTGCCCCCTCATAGACCACCTGTCATCAAAATTTGCAGATGCTTATACCCCTGAACAGTCATTTTGAGAAATTTGGTTTCCAGACTACTCACAGTTTTGGGCCCGTAAAATGCCAGGGCAGTATAGGAACCCCACAAGTGACCCCATTTTAGAAAGAAGACACCCCAAGGTATTCTGTTAGGTGTATGATGAGTTCATAGAAGATTTTATTTTTTGTCAAAAGTTAGCGGAAATTGGATTTTTATTGTTTTTTTCACAAAGTGTCATTTTTCACTAACTTGTGACAAAAAATAAAATCTTCTATGAACTCACCATACCCCTAACGGAATACCTTGGGGTGTCTTCTTTCTAAAATGGGGTCACTTGTGGGGTTCCTATACTGCCCTGGCATTTTAGGGGCCCTAAACCGTGAGGAGTAGTCTAGAAAACAAATGCCTCAAAATGACCTGTGAATAGGACGTTGGGCCCCTTAGCGCACCTAGGCTGCAAAAAAGTGTCACACATGTGGTATCGCCATACTCAGGAGAAGCAGTATAATGTGTTTTGTGGTGTATTTTTACACATATCCATGCTGGGTGGGAGAAATCTCTCTGTAAATGGACAATTGTGTGTAAAAAAAATCAAAAATGTGTCATTTACAGAGATATTTCTCCCACCCAGCATGGTTATATGTAAAAATACAACACAAAACACATTATACTACTTCTTCTGAGTACGGCGATACCACATGTGTGACACTTTTTTGCAGCCTAACTGTGCTAAGGGGCCCAAAGTCCAATGAGTACCTTTAGGATTTCACAGGTCATTTTGAGACATTTGGGTTCAAGACTACTCCTCACGGTTTAGGGCCCCTAAAATGCCAGGGCAGTATAGGAACCCCACAAGTGACCCCATTTTAGAAAGAAGACACCCAAGGTATTCTGTTAGGTGTATGATAAGTTCATAGAAGATTTTATTTTTTGTCACAAGTTAGCGGAAATTGATATGTATTGTTTTTTTTTCACAAAGTGTCATTTTCCGCTAACTTGTGACAAAAAAAAAAATCTTCTATGAACTCACCATACTCCTAACAGAATACCTTGGGGTGTCTTCTTTCTAAAATGGGGTCACTTGTGGGGTTCCTATACTGCCCTGGCATTTTAGGGGCCCTAAACCGTGAGCAGTAGTCTAGAATCCAAATGCCTCAAAATGACCTGTGAATAGGACGTTAGGCCCCTTAGCGCACCTAGGTTGCAAAAAAGTGTCACACATGTGGTATCGCCGTACTCAGAAGAAGTAGTATATTGTGTTTTGGGGTGTATTTTTACACATACCCATGCTGGGTGGGAGAAATCTCTCTGTAAATGGACAATTGTGTGTAAAAAAAAATCAAACAATTGTCATTTACAGAGATATTTCTCCCACCCAGCATGGGTATGTGTAAAAATACACCCCAAAACACATTATACTACTTCTCCTGAGTACGGCGGTACCACATGTGTGGCACTTTTTTGCACCCTAAGTGCGCTAAGAGGCCCAAAGTCCAATGAGTACCTTTAGGATTTCACAGGTCATTTTGCGACATTTGGTTTCAAGACTACTCCTCACGGTTTAGGGCCCCTAAAATGCCAGGGCAGTATAGGAACCCCACAAATGACCCCATTTTAGAAAGAAGACACCCCAAGGTATTCCGTTAGGAGTATGGTGAGTTCATAGAAGATTTTATTTTTGTCACAAGTTAGCGGAAAATGACACTTTGTGAAAAAAAACAATTAAAATCAATTTCCGCTAACTTGTGACAAAAAAAAAAAATCTTCTATGAACTCACCATCCTCCTAACGGAATACCTTGGGGTGTCTTCTTTCTAAAATGGGGTAATTTGTGGGGTTCCTATACTGTCCTGGCATTTTAGGGGCCCTAAACCGTGAGGAGTAGTCTTGAAACGAAATTTCTCAAAATGACCTGTGAAATCCTAAAGGTACTCATTGAACTTTGGGCCCCTTAGCGCAGTTAGGGTGCAAAAAAGTGCCACACATGTGGTATCGCCGTACTCAGGAGAAGTAGTATAATGTGTTTTAGGGTGTATTTTTACACATACCCATGCTGAGTGGGAGAAATATCTCTATAAATAGACAATTGTGTGTAAAAAAAATTAAACAATTGTCATTTACGGAGATATTTCTCCCACCCAGCATTGGTATGTGTAAAAATACACCCCAAAACACATTATACTACTTCTCCTGAGTATGGCAATACCACATGTGTGGCACTTTTTTACAGCCTAACTGCGCTAAGGGGCCAAAAGTCCAATGAGCATCTTTAGGCTTTACAGGGGTGCTTACAATTAGGCACCCCCCAAAATGCCAGGACAGTGAACACACCCCACAAATGACCCCATTTTGGAAAGTAGACACTTCAAGGTATTCAGAGAGGAGCATAGTGAGTCTGTGGCAGATTTCATTTTTTTTTGTCGCAAGTTAGAAGAAATGGAAACTTTTTTTTTTTCTTTTTTTTGTCAGAAAGTGTCATTTTCCGCTAACTTGTGACAAAAAATAAAATCTTCTATGAACTCACCATGCCTCTCACTGAATACTTTGGGATGTCTTCTTTCCAAAATGGGGTCATTTGGGGGGTATTTGTACTATCCTGGAATTTTAGCCCCTCATGAAACCTGACAGGTGCGCAGAAAAGTCAGAGATGCTTGAAAATGGGAAAATTCACTTTTGGCACCATAGTTTGTAAACGCTATAACTTTTACCCAATCCAATAAATATACACTGAATGGTTTTTTTTTTATCAAAGACATGTAGCAGAATAACTTTCGCGCTCAAATGTATAGGAAATTTTACTTTATTTGAAAAATGTCAGCACAGCAAGTTAAAAAAGTCATTTTTTTGCCAAAATTCATGTCTTTTTTGATGAATATAATAAAAACTAAAACTCGCAGCAGCAAACAAATAGCAGCAAAAGAAAGCTGTATTAGTGACAAGAAAAGGAGGTAAAATTCATTTAGGTGGTAGGTTGTATGACCGAGCAATAAACCGTGAAAGCTGCAGTGGTCTGAATGGAGAAAAAGGCTCTGGTCCTTAAGGGGCGAAAAGACTGTGGTCCTGAAGTGGTTAAATGACAAATGTATAAAACGGTCTGTTAGTGGACAGTGTCGTGCGCAGCAGGTTACGGGGGGAGGGGGGATGGGGTGCGGCGGCATAGCTAGCATAGTTGCCCCAGTATAGGGAGTTTAGTTGCCCCAGTATGGCTAGTATAGTTACCCCAGTATAGCTAGTATAGTGCCCAGTATGGGTAGTTCGATCCCCAGTATAGCTAGTATAGTGCCCAGTATAGCTAGTATAGTGCCTAGTATGGCTAGTATAGTGTCCAGTATGGGTAGGTAGTGCCCCAGTATAGCTAGTATAGTGCCCAGTATAGCTAGTATAGTGCCCAGTATAGGTAGTATAGTGCCCAGTATAGGTAGTATAGCCCCAGTATAGTGCCCAGTATAGCTAGTATAGTGCCCAGTATAGCTAGTATAGTGCCCAGTATAGCTAGTATAGTGCCCAGTACAGCTACTATAGTGCACAGTATAGCTAGTATAGTGCCCAGTATAGGTAGGTAGTGCCCCAGTATAGCTAGTATAGTGCCCAGTATAGCTAGTATAGTGCCCCGTATGGCTAGTATAGTGCCCAGTATAGGTAGGTAGTGCCCCAGTATAGCTAGTATACTGCCCAGTATGGCTAGTATAGTGCCCAGTATAGCTAGTATAGTGCCCAGTATGGCTAGTATAGTGCCCAGTATGGGTAGGTAGTGCC
The DNA here is from genome assembly GCF_040937935.1 of Hyperolius riggenbachi. Lineage (NCBI taxonomy): Eukaryota > Metazoa > Chordata > Amphibia > Anura > Hyperoliidae > Hyperolius > Hyperolius riggenbachi. The sequence continues at coordinate 8,516,689 of NC_090656.1, forward strand.
CCAGTATAGCTAGTATAGTGCTCAGTATAGCTAGTATAGTGCCCAGTATGGCTAGTATAGTGCCCAGTATAGGTAGTATAGCCCCGGTATAGTGCCCAGTATAGCTAATATAGTGCCCAGTATAGCTAGTATAGCCCCAGTATAGCTAGTATAGTGCCCAGTATAGGTAGGTAGTGCCCCAGTATAGCTAGTATAGTGCCTAGTATAGTGCCCAGTATAGCTAGTATAGTGCCCCGTATGGCTAGTATAGTGCCCAGTATAGGTAGGTAGTACCCCAGTATAGCTAGTATAGTGCCCCGTATGGCTAGTATAGTGCCCAGTATAGCTAGTATAGTGCCCAGCATGGCTAGTATAGCGCCCAGTATGGCTAGTATAGTGCCCAGTATAGCTAGTATAGTGCCCAGTATAGGTAGTATAGTGCCCAGTATAGGTAGTATAGCGCCCAGTATGGGTAGGTAGTGCCCCAGTATAGCTAGTATAGTGCCCAGTATAGCTAGTATAGTGCCCCAGTATGGCTAGTATAGTGCCCAGTATGGCTACTATAGTGCCCTGTATGGCTAGTATAGTGCCCAGTATGGCTAGTATAGTGCCCAGTATAGGTAGGTAGTGCCCCAGTATAGCTAGTATAGTGCCCAGTATGGCTAGTATCGTGCCCAGTATAGGTAGGTAGTGCCCCAGTATAGCTAGTATAGTGTCCCAGTATAGCTAGTATAGTGTCCCAGTATAGCTAGTATAGTGTCCCAGTATAGTGTCCCAGTATAGCTAGTATAGTGTCCCAGTATAGCTAGTATAGTGTCCCAGTATAGCTAGTATAGTGCCCCAGTATAGCTAGTATAGTGCCCCAGTATAGCTAGTATAGTGCTCACTGCCCAGTATAGCTAGTATAGTGTCCCAGTATAGCTAGTATAGTGCCCAGTATGGCTAGTATAGTGCCCCAGTATAGCTAGTATAGTGCCCCAGTATAGGTAGTATAGTGCCCAGTATGGCTAGTATAGTGCCCAGTATAGGTAGTATAGTGCCCAGTATGGCTAGTATAGTGCCCAGTATCAGAGCTGGGACAAGGTTCTCCAGCACCCAAGGCTGAGACACCAAAGTGCGCCCCTCCATCCCTGCCACCCCAGCCGTCACACACTGATTGCTATTAGACTAAGAGGCGCCACAGGGCCCATAACATCCCCAACACCTTAATATGTAGTTATCTGGCTTGCAGTCACTGCCATGTATCCCCTTTTCTTATTTCTTTCTGCTTCAAACACAATTCAGAATTACAGCTGAATGAATTCTGCGCCCCCTCTTACACTGCGCCCTGAGGCTGGAGCCTCTCCAGCCTATGCCTCGGCCCGGCCCTGCCCAGTATAGCTAGTATAGTTATCAATGGGTTGGCGGCGGGTTTGGAGCGGCAGCAGTTTGAACAGTGCAATGCTGCGGGCTGATAGATTTTATGCTGAAAATTTTACGCATACCATAAAGATGTCATAAGAAAAACGTGTTGTTTTATCATTCCAACCACACGGCTCCTTCCTATCCTGGTTCATTTTCCTTTTTTCCTTCATATTAACATTTGAATATAAGAAATACATCAATTTAAAGAGAAACTCCAACCAAGAATTGAACTTCATCCCAATCAGTAGCTGATACCCCCTTTCCCACGAGAAATCTATTCCTTTTCACAAACAGACCATCAGGGGGCGCTGTATGGCTGATATTGTGGTGAAACACCTCCCACAAGAAACTCTGAGGACCGTGGTACTCCTGGCAGTTTCCTGTTTACAGCTGTTTCCAACGGCCAAAACAGCAAGCAGCAGCTACATCACCTGCCAGCAGTAAAATGTTACCATGTAATCTCAGAATGTACAGAATGTAAATCAGGGATTTAAAAGATTTTACAATGGGCAAACACTGACTAAATCATTTATACATAATTATTGTAAAAATTAAGCACTTTTTTTTAATTACATTATCTTCACTGGAGTTCCTCTTTAAAGAGACTCTGAAGCGAGAATAAATCTCGCTTCAGAGCTCATAGTTAGCAGGGGCACGTGTGCCCCTGCTAAACCGCCGCTATTGCGCCGCTAAACGGGGGTCCCTTCACCCCCAACCCCCCCCCCCCCGCAAGATTTGGTCGCAGGCTTGGTCGCTCCTGGAGGCAGGGCTAACGGCTGCAGCCCTGCCTCCAATCACGTCTATCAGCGGCGCATCGCCGCCTCTCCCCCGCCCCTCTCAGTGAAGGAAGACTGAGAGGGGCGGGGGAGAGGCGGAGATACACGCTGACAGACGCGCGTGGGGCAGGGCTGCGGCGGTTAGCCCTGCCCCAACCAGGAAGCGCTCCCCCGCTGCACCGAGGGGATTTGGGGGTGAAGGGACCCCCGTTTAGCGGCGCGATAGCGGCGGTTTAGCAGGGGCACACATGCCCCTGCTAACTATGAGGTCTGAAGCGAGATTTATTCTCGCTTCAGACTCTCTTTAAACAGGGGGGGGGGGGGGAGTTGAAAATACAAATGGACACTTACCTGGTGCTTCTGACAGCCCCCTGCAACTGTAATGTCCCACGCCCTCCTCCAATGATCCACTGTTCCCCGGTGCTGGTCCCGGTCTAATCCGGGACCTGATCCACCTGCGGCTGCGCGAGCGTCATCGGGAGCTTACTGTGCAGGTGTAAAAAAAGAAAACTTCATACTGCGCCTGCGCAGTAATCTCCCGATGGCGCACGCAGGAGCAAGCACTATTCGTCTTGTTAGACGAATATCAGACCGGGACCGGCGGGGAACCGAGGATCGGAGGAGGACGGCGCGGGACATGAAAGCTGCAGGGGGCCGATAGAAGCCCCAGGTAAGTGTCCATTTTTATTTTCAACCTCCCACTTAACCCCTTTAAGTATAACAAACTGACGAGACTTATAATGATTTAGCCTGATATAGAAAAGTACAGATATAGTTATACTTAGTCCTGTTTATATCTTTTTAATTAGTTTTTTTTTCCTATGAAAAACGGAGTGATCTGTAATAACAGGACTCATTAATGTTTATATTCTAAACAATTTCACTCAATAAAAAAAAAAAAAAGAAGAGTTAAAAACAAAAATACATAAATTGAATCTATGGGATTACATTTTAGTGTCACTTAATGCACATTTTTCAGTAGAAAACGACATCTATTTACACAGATCTGAACATCAGTCCTGAAAAAGGGACAAATGAGGAGGAAAGAGGGACAGAGGGCTCCCAAAGAGGGACTGTCACTCCAAAAGAGGAGCACCTGGGAGCTATGCCTTGTTTGAGGCAGTAATAGATCCCTCTGTGATCAGATTAGACCTGACAGGGATTTATCTGATGGTCACCTTTACATTTTATTTACTGTACCTTTATAACCTACCTTTCATCATCAGCAGCAGCACAAGACGCATGAACGCGCACTCTCTCCCTAATCAGCGCGACACGTGACCGCGCACTCTCTCGCGCTGCACGCACACTAATCAGCCCGCGCAGCTCCCTGGACGTCGTGTAGTCCCGGCTGCGCAGTGATCCCGCGTGAGGCGGTAACATTCCTGGCAGCCGCGGCGCCACAGTGCGCGTCCGCACATTCCTCCCGGCCGGGAAGGGGAAGGAGGAAGTAGTCCGCGGAGGGAGAAGCTGCTGGCGGCCCGGCGGGCTCCCTCTATGAGATCCCTCCGCCTTGGCCGGCTCCATGGAGCGCTACGCGGAGGAGCTGATGGAGGGTCTGTGCCTGGAGGAGTCCCTGTGCCACTCTGAGGTGGCCCTGCCATGCTACTCAGGGGAGAGGGGTAATAAGAGGTACTCTGCCGAGCTCTACAGACACAGCTATGAGGGGGGGCTGCCTGCCAAGAGCTGCATGTACCCCACTGCAGGGGGCAAGAGTGCCAACAGCCCCCGGTCCAGCGTCAGCGCCCTGAGCCCACGCTCCAGCCTGGTGGTGCCCGGGGGTGACAAGTACAGCAGCCCCAGAACCAGCATGGGCCAGTATGAGGGTCCGGCGCTGAGCCCGCGGTCCAGCTACGCCAGCACGGCCAGCGACACCAGCAAGCACTCGAGTCCCCGTGCCAGCCTGACCAGCTACGACGGTGGATCCAAGCCCAGCAGCAACCGTACGAGTGGCATCAGCATGGGTTACGACCAGAGGCACGCCAGCCCGCGTTCCAGCACGGCCAGCCAGTACTCGTGCACCACCAGCCCCAGGTCCAGCTATTCCGACTCGCGCTACGCCTCCACCGCCAACCCAGAACTGGACGGGTTGGGGGGTCATGGGAGTCTGGTCAGCCCCAGGACCAGCATGTGCCTCCCGGATGGCCGGGCGGCTACCCTAGGCAGCTGCAACCCGTCGGTGGTCAGCCCGCGCTCGAGCATCTCCAGCCACAGTTCTCGGAGTTCCAGAAGCTCCAGGGGGTCCTTGGGGGCTTACAGCGACCTGCCTGTGCCCTCCCCCAGGTCGTCCATGCTGGGGCCAAGCGTACAGGAAGAGCACCTCATGCAGGATCCTGGAGAGTCTTGTCACTACAAGGTCCTCACCCAGTCTCCACCGCGACACGAATCGCAGCAGCAGCAACAAGCTCTCTGCACCGCCGAGATCAACAATACTGGAGTGTCCTACAATTTCAGCTCTGCCAAGGGGTCCGCCACGGTCCACCGCTTCAAGGTACCTTACCAAGTCACACCGTCCAAGGAGAGTGGACCAAGTCAAGCCGAGAAGAGGCTGGAGGCGCTTACACTGGAGTTGGAGAAGGAGTTGGAGATGCACATGAAGAGGGAGTATTTTGGTAAGTCCATACTTTGTTCAAAGGTTTTTTATCTATGGACAATCTACGATCACTGAGGGACTAAAATTGCCAGTTTGTAGCACTGACACTTGTGGCCCATTTGGTCAGCCCATGGCTTGTTGTAGACAATGTATCTACTGGGCAGTTTGCAGCACAACTAGGTCCAGGATGGCATGATGGCACTAGCAAGTTCTTTAGTGACTTCACCCATTCCTGTCCATGTCAGACGTGAAAATATTCTGACCAATAACAAAGAATGGAATCGCCAAATGCTGTGGTGGCCCCCTGCCTCTTGTATGTCATTTGCTGAGTCCACCTTTTGTTGTTGCTCCAAATTTATTTTGGCTGTCCAGTAAGGGGTAGCTTGCTGCTGTTGAGGAACCTCAAGTCCTGGTGCCACATTATTTGTTCTTCTATATGAGTCTTCTTTTGCTTACTTAGAATTTCTTTTATTGTAAGTTAAAGGTCTTCTGCCAGTGAACTACAAATGCCAGTATGCCTGAAAGCACAGCTCATTATTCTTCAACATTAGCCTTCAGTGACCTGACTACAACGTCAGGTCTCTCCCTATTTTTGAATTCTGCTTTGTGTGACATTCTCTGTCACACCTGCCGCCCCGTGCCATATGTTTTACATCATGCATTGTGTCAATACTACTTAATTTTTGTTGCTAATTGCTTTGTATTTGGCACAAAGCTTCACAAATAGTCTAAAGACGGTCTTGTTACTTTGGTTCTGTCTCGGTATAACAGTTATACAAGCTTTTAAACTCATGACTGAGGCGTCTGCTTTTATTCTGGGCATGCTGAGCCTCCTCTGCCCCTGGCTTGTGAAGAGTTAAGGGTTTGAGTAACCCTTAGACAATGGCGCCTCTGTTCTGCAAACCTTCCTGACCACAATGTATATCTCCTGCCTTAACCGTTGACGTGCTAAGCTTGTGGTCACCAGGCTGGCACAGGTTGGAGTCAGGAGTTTTGAGTCGGGTTGAGTGGGCAATATCCGGGAGAGCCGCCATCGCCCAAGCTGAGATACATCGGACCAAGAAGCATTAAAGAAATCGTTCGCTCTCCAGCACGAGCTATAGTCCGTTTCCTCTGCAGTGACAATTTATCATGCATTTTTATGATTTCACTCACTTCTTTGTACCATAAATGTCCTCACTAAGCTGTTACATTCAGTGTACTGTATATCCAATCAAAGATGCTGCCCTTGTGAGCTTCCTTGTCTCCCAAAATCATGTCATCGCTTAGCCACCCCCTGATGAAACAGCAATGGTCTCCTGATTAAAAAAAATTGTATGTTTACAACAGAGCTGGACTCAACCCACAAGCAAGGCATAAGCGCTGCTTGAAAATTACAGCTAACATCTAATTTTTGAGGTTTTTTGTTCCTTGGCTGTGTCTCGATGAAAAATTTCCAAATGGCCACTAAGTTGGACAGGCTTCTGAATGTAATGTGTCCACCTCTGATGTCTAGTGTTCTGTAAGACTGAGAGATCACTGTTTGGCTGCCCTTCTACTAGTGTAGAGAAATCCCTGAATCTGAGGAGCCAAGCTCTCCTAGAAATTGCTGATGGCACCCTAGGTTCATGCAGCTTTTCTGGAGGAGATGCTCCCAGTCCCTAAACTCGTTGACTGGCCGGGGATTCTTCTGGTACATATGAAATGCAGAATTCAAGCCACTTTAACTGCAAATGGAGGTCCGTAGATATCTGGGAATCTAGCGTTTCTACAGATTGGCGTAGAAGAGCTGGATCATGTGCCAGTATTTTGGTCCTGCGGGTTGGATCTGTTCTTGTTCTGCATGTTCTTTGCAGATAGTGGTTAAACAGTCTAGTGGTGAATGGACTCGTGAACATCCACAAAAATTCAGCGTAGTTTGTGACAGAGGCCCTGCAGTGACAGTTTTGACATGGTTTCAGAAATGATGGCAATAGACTTGATGAGCATTTTCAGCTCTCATTATCTTGGAAAACCTTAAAGAAAACCTGTAATGGAAAAAAACCCCTCTGGGGGATATTAACGTCGGGAGGGGAAAGACTCTGGATCCTAACAAGGCTTCCCCGTCCTCCTCTGTCCCTCCGTTCAAGTGCCAGGGTCCCTCGAAGTGCGGTGATGTAAATATTTACCTACCGCGATCCATAGCAGGCGCAATAATTGCTGTTCATTCAAGTTAATGGTGGAAATAGCCGAACTCGATCAATTCGCTCTACAGCGCAAGCGTGAGTCCTCTTGCGCCTGCGCAGTAGAGAGGATATGATCGGGTTCTGCTATTTCCGCCTTAAGGTGCCCATACATTAGAATGAATATGGGCAGATTTGACCAAGAGACAAATTTATCTCTAATCGAATCTGCCCATACACTACAGGCCGATTCCCGTCCGATTTCAGCATGAAATCATCAGGGAATCGGCTGAGCCGCCGCCTCCGCCCTGCCGCTGCCGCCAAAATGTATAAATGTATGTTGTGTAGTGCATTTATACATTAGCTGTCCTGTAGCAGCTCGCTGGGTCCATCCGTCCATCTCGCCTGGTAAGCCGCATAGACGCTAGCGATGCATAGCGCCTGACGTCAGCCGCTATGCACCTTCGTGACGTCACAGCGCCGCCGGCGCGTATGCGGAACCCGGCAAGATGGACGGAAACCGCGTGGAGGCTGACACCGGACACGTAATGTATAAATGCACTACACTACATACATTTATACATTGCGGCGGGGGGTTTGTCGTCTCTCGTTCGCAATTCAGCTGCCGTACCGCCACGCACCCGACCAACTAACCTCGGCCCGACATTTTCCTACATGCGCGATCGACTGTGCGGCCAATTTCTGTCCCAAAATTGGTCGCATTGTCGGTCGGGCATGCACTTGGCAGCACCAATTTTCATCCAATTCAATTATAATAATCGAATTGGATGGTCGATTGGTTGGTTGGTCGCCTAGTGTATGGCCCCCTTTACCCAAACGAAGAGCAGCTACTGCGCAGAGGGGTAAATAAATCCCCGCTTCTCAAGCTTGTCGGGGAAGGATTCGGGGAGCCAGCGCTGGATTTGTTATCTACAAAGGTCGGGGAAGCCTCATTGGGACCCTGAGGTAGGTATCCCCCAGAGTTTTTTTTTTTATTTTTAATTACTACAACAACAACAAATAACATTTTCTCCCATGGGACTCAAAGCGCATAAGCATGGCTCCGACCATCGTGGTACAGAGGAAGAATTTTATAAGTCTGGAAATGCCAGGCTAAACAGGTGGCTTTTCAGTCTGGATTTGAATAGCTCCAGGGATGGTGCTGTCTTTACTGGGTATGGCAGGGAGTTCCAAAGAGTAGGGGCAGCATGATAGAAGGCTCTATCTCCAGATTTTTTGAGGTGCACTCTGGGAGTGACCAAGTTTATAGAATTTGCTGATCTGAGGTTGAGAGGTGTGGTGCAGCTTCAGCAAGTCCTTCATGTATCCAGGGCCCAGATTGTGCAGGGATTTGAATGTCAGCAGTCCAATCTTGAAGAGTATTCTCCATTCTACTGGTAGCCAGTGCAGTGAGCGAAGGATCGGTGTAATGTGACAGTAGCGAGGCTGGTTTGTTAGCAATCTGGCAGCAGCATTCTGCACTAATTGCAGGCGACGCAGGTCCTTTTTGGGGAGGCCAGCATAAAGGGCATTGCAGAGTCTCTTTAAAGGACAACTGATGTGAGGGCTAGTGTACATCAAAATCACTGCTAGCACTTAGCGATATTGATTTTGTGAAGCGATTCTCAGAGAGACTTTTTGAATGAGTGATTTTTGCACATTCAAGCTGAATCGCTCCAAAAAATGCTACATGCAGCGCATTTGCTATTTAAAGGTGGCCACTAACGGTCCAATTTGTAGTGAAAAATCATTCAAGCGATCAGAAAATTCTGTTCGGAAGAAAAATCGTTCACTACACCATCAATGAAACAATCTTTGCTTCCTATCTATCACAACCAGCAAGAAAATCCAAACTTTGATTTGACGAAAATCGGACGACTATGTTTATAATCCTTTGTAATCGATTTTGTGCTCATCAACGGAGATTATTTACAACCAATCTGGTCAGAATTTCTGATCGCTCAAATGATTTTTCGCTAGAAATTGGACAGGTAGTGGCCACCTTCAGAAAAATCACAACCCTGCTCGTAGGCTTTCAGTATCGCTGGCCATCTGAAAAGGGCTCAGAAGCCTCTAGGTGTGCACCAGCCCTGGGAGGTATATGGACGCTGACATATTTATTTCCTTTTAAAGGGGCCCATACACCTACCGATTTTCCCGCCGATGTACAGCCGTTTCGATCACAGTGATGCGGCTGCACACCGCTGACAGAACGATAGATTTTCGTCCGAAATCGATCGTTCCCGTCGACCCATCCGTGCGGAAGATTTTTCTCGGTCGCCGGCGGGTCAGGAGTGCGTCGTTAGCGGCGTTCGAATGCCCAACGACCGACGCAATACAGCGGGTATACATTACCTGCTCCAGCCGACGCGAGTCCCCTGGTCTTCTTCTCCGCTTCGGGCTCCAGAGCTACACAGAACTTCCTGTCCCGGCAGGAAGTTTAAACAGTAGAGCGCCCTCTACTGTTTAAACTTCCCCTGGACAGGAAGTTCAGTAGCCAGAGCGGAGCGGAGAAGAAACTGTCTGGAGCCCGAAGCGGAGAAGACCAGGGGGCTCGCGCCGCCTGGAGTAGGTAATGTATGAGGGGGGGGGAGTGGCAGCTCCACAGATTGTGATCAGTTGCAGGCTGAAATCGGTTCACAATCTGTTTGCAGTAAAGGCAGCCGTACAGATTCGATCAGAGAGGGATCTATCTGTTGGTCGAATCTGATGGCAAATCGACCAGTGTATGGCCACCTTAAGCAATACTAGTTGCCTGGCTGCCCTGATGATCCTCTGCCTCTTATACTTATAGCCATAGCCCCTGAACAAGCATGCAGCAGATCAGCTGTTTCTGACAATTTTGACAGATATGACCAGGTTAGCTGCATGCTTGTTACTGGTGTTATTCAGACACTATTGCAGCCAAATAGATCAGCAGGGCTGCCAGGCAACTGGTATTGTTTAAAAGAAAATAAATATGGCAGCCTCCATATACCTCTCACTTCAAGTGTCCCTTAAAGAGGAACTGTAATGTGAAAACTTCCCCTGGGGGGTACTCACCTCGGGTGGGGGAAGCCTCAGCATCCTAATGTTCCGACTCCTTGGTTTATGAAATCCGACTCTGGGTTCCCAAAATGGCTCAGACTCAGACTCCTTAGTCTAATACTTACCAGGGCTGTGGATTTTGTGCAAAATCATCCGACTCCTCAGTTTATGAAATCTCCAACTCCGGGTACCCAAAATGGCCCAGACTCCGACTCCACAGTCCTGATTTCCAACAAGGCCTGGGCTGCTAAACAAATATGGGGTGACTGGGGCTGTGGAGTTTGAGTCGGATCAGTTTTGGGTACCTGGAGTCAGTGGTTTCAAAAAATCCACAGCCTTTGTAAGAATTAGACTATAGAGAGGGAGTCGGAGGTTTCATAAACGAAGGAGTCAGATTTTTGTACTGACTCTACAGCCCTGGGGGTAACAACTTAAAGAGAACCTGTAACAAAAAAATGTGCCCCTGCCGGGTACTTACCTCGGGAGGTGGAAGCCTCTGGATCCTATCGAGGCTTCCCTATCCTCCTGCGTCCCACGGTGGTCTCCCTGGGCCCCTCTGAAGCCACAGCCGATAATTTGTCAAGCTGCGACAGCCGATAATTTGTCAAGCTGTGGCCCAGTAGCGACTGCCATATTTACCTTCCCCCGGCTCCAGCGCAGGCGCAGTAGCGACTCCCCGATGGGCTAAGGCGGAAATAGCCGATCCCAATCAGGTCCGCTCTACTGTGCAGGGATCGGTTATTTTCACCTGATCGAGAGCCGCTACTGCGTCTGATCGGGAGTTGGGAAGGTAAATATTTACATCCCCGCTGTTCAGAGGGGCCCAGCGAGAGCGCCGTGGGACCGAGGAGGATGGGGAAGCTTTGATAGGATCCGGAGGCTTCCCCCGCCCGAGGTGAGTACTGATACTGATAAATGATACTGAAAACCCACAGACATGATCCCACAATCGCCCTGCATGCAGCATTTTTTGGAGCAATTTCTTAATGGAAAGCGGGACCCAAAATCGCTTTCCCTGAAAATGCTCTGCTTTTAAAGCGGACCTGAACTCAGAACTTCCTATCTGCAAGATAAGCAACAGCATATTAACCTTTAAAGAAAAACTTATTATTACAGCTGATACAAATCCTGCAATAAATCTTCAGTTTCTACTTCCTGCTTTCATGGAAGCAGATATAGGGTTAGCGTCCTGTGTTTACAAATTAGCTCCCGAGGCAGCCAGCTGCCACAGCTGAGAGATCAAATTACAATTTGTGATCAGACACAGATGGGGAATTTAGACGGGCTACCAGGCATGGGCAAACTTGGCCCTCCAGCTTTTAAGGAACTACAAATCCCACAATGCATTGCAGGAGTCTGACAGCCACAATCATGACTCATAAAGGCAAATGCAATGTGGGACTTGTAGTTCCGTAACAGCTGGAGGGCCGAGTTTGCCCATGCCTGGGCTAAACACTCTAAATACATACAGGGTGGATTTCTCTGTTTTCCTTCTGTCCTGTGCAAGAGTTCAGGTCCACTTTAAGTGCCAAAATCGCTGCCTAAAGCTGCTCCAAAAATAGATTTTGCGGCTTCTTACAGAAGCTGAGGTCATTTCCTTCTTCCAAGGGACAAGTCGCATCTTTCTGCAGAAAGCAAAAATATTTCAGCCATTCGCATGTTTTATGCTATTTACAGGAAGTTCCCACATGCTGGAAGATGGTTATAAATAATTCCTGAGATCTTTTTGCTGATGAAGTCCAGTTTGCAGCTTCCACAATCTCTCTTAAGGCGTCAGTACAATTCTCGATTTTTCCTGTTCGATCGATGGAAATGGGGCGATATCTACCCGAATTGACAAATTTACTTGACCAGGCAGGATGGAAAATATTGGTCGAGCGTGAAGGAATCTGTTTAAGGATCGCATGATTTCGATTGACACAGATTTTTGGTTTCAGAGCGACGTTAAAGTCAATTAGTGAAGTAGAATTGCCAGGATCTCGCTTGTAGTGTATGGGTCAATTCACATTCGATTGCCCAATAAAGTCGATTTCATTAATCTCTCGATGGCAAACCGTAATATATGGGCGTCATTAGATCTCTTCTTGTACTAATTGAAGCCATTTGCCCAGATGACCTCCTCCACACATTTGGACAGATCAAATGCAGTGACCTCATAGACTCCCCCCCCCCCCCCCCCCTTTCCCTCCTTAATGTGTGGCATTAGGCCCCGCCCATGCAGAGCATACATTCAGAGCATACCTGTCCTCACTCTCCGCTCCACCCCACTGGCCTCCCTGCCCAGCAGCTCACTGCGGTCACATGACAGTGAGACTATAGCTCAAGCAGTGAGTTACCTGCAGCCTCCTACCTTGGCAAAGAGCTCCACTCACTGGCACATGACCCCTGCGAGCCTGGAGCTCTAGCGGCGAGTATGAAGCTGCTGGGGAGGCAAGTGGGCGGAGCTGAAAGTGAGGACAGGTAAGTATGATCTCCAGTACATTCTTAGCTCTCAGCATAGGGCGCCCCCACAAATATTATATCACCCATGGATAAGCCGACCCCTTCAATTTTAGCCCCAAAGTTTGTTATAAGTAAGTAATCTTATCCACGGTAATATACAATATTTAAAAAGCATTGTTTTAAATTACTGTAATAATGCCTACTGTTTTTGCAAAACAAAATGGAAAATACCTCCTGTAAGATAGTATAGATCCTTTGCGACCCCCAGCTGCCTGTTCCCATTCCCATCCCCCTTCATTTGATCTTAAAGCGGACTTGAATTCTTGCGCAGGCCCCGACCCACCACCAATCCAGGGAAATCTTCCATCCGGCACGACTGAACAAATTGATTTCGACTGGATTTCAGATCCAGGCCTCGCCCCTCTGCACCTGCAGGCACAGCATGAAGGAGAGCGCAAAATGCTTCTGGCAGCGGGAGCGCACTCGGCCGGGCCACGCATGTACAAAAGAACATGACTGGCCCAGACTGAGGAAAATACCGGAGGCTACAATGGGAAAATGGTTCGGACAGGGAGGACAACGATGGAGTCCACAGACCACATGGGGCTGGTGGAAGCCCCAGGTAAGTATAATACAACAGTATGTACCGTCTCAGATACACTTTGAGGCCCAGTGCACACCAAAAACTTCTAGCAGATCTGCAAAACGCTAGAGGTTTTTTGAACAGATTTTTAGAGCGATTCTAGGCATGTGGAGAGAGATTTTCTAAACATGCCTGGCGATTTTTGGAGGTTTTTGTGTAGCAGATTTCATATATTGTTACAGTAAAGCTGTTACTGAACAGCTTCTGTAACAAAACCGTCTGGAAAACCGCTCTGATCTGGCGTTTCTCAAAGCTGTTTGAGCTTTTCCTATACTTTACATTGAGGCAGAAATGCTTCTGCAAACAGCTAAAGTGCAGCAGGAGCCACATTTGCGGTTTGCTAAAAACCTCAACCCGCTGGTGTGTGCACCATCCCATAGAGATACATTAGACAAGCGTTTTCAGAAGCGGCAGCTCTTTTGAAAACGCCACCAAAACCGCTTGGTGTGCACCAGGCCTTAGTTTTTCTAGAGTGCTCTACAAACTGTAAAGTACATACATATGCGCAGTACCCAGACGTGAGGCAAGAGACTTGTACTGTTTCTATGGCAATGGTAAGGGCTTGTGCACATTGAGAGCGATTTTTGCTTTTTTTTAAGCTTTAAAAATGCTTGTGCAATGTTGCCGTCTGTGAGTGTTCTTACGTGAGCGATGAGCTTTCTATCCAATCGCAAATGCAGGGCTGTGGAGTCGGGGCAATTTTGGGCACTTGGAGTTTAAATCGTGGTTTCATAAACTGAGGAGTCGGAGTTGGAGTCGGAAGATTTTTGTACCGACTCCACAGCCCTGCGCAAATGTGGCTCTTGCACTATTTTCTGAGCAGCGTTTTGCGATTCAATAGGAAAGATAGGAAAATCGCTAAGCGCTTTGAAAATCAATTTCCCGAGCGCTTTTAATGAATAAATTGTATTTATTAATTTCCGTGGCAAGTAGGACACTTCCTGACTGGCGCAAGTAAGTGAAAAAAACATCGCTACACAAAAGCACTTAGAGAAGCGCTTTTCTAAGTGCAAATCGCTCTGAAAGCGCTTAGAAATTTGCTTTCAAAATCGCTCTATTGTAGCAGTCGCTGTACACACACCAGCATTTTCCACCAAGACAACACCAAGTTCATGTGGGCGTGGCTCTGGTGCAAAGTGATAGGCATTCCTGATCAAATAATGATCAGAATGATTGGCTTGTACGCCAGTTCTTCAACAGATCCATTGAAAACTACAATTAAAACAATCATTTTCCTGGTTGATGAGATGTGTGTACCAGGGAAAATTCCACTTTGGGTGAGAAAAATCTCAGCGGTTTATTTGCCTTTCTGTATGAAAGGATCAATGGCAAACATTTTTTTCCGCATGATTACTTTTTTTTTTACGTTGATATATAAAATGGAAACATTCCACAGCTTCTAACGAGAACGGGCAAATAGGAATGAATGGGTTAACCCAGGTGTGGAAAACGAGTAACAAAGCAGTAGATTCACAGAACTTATCTTATGAATTATCCGCACTGCCTATGTTCACAGTAGGCTCCGGTTAAAGAGGAACTCCAGTGAAAATAATGTAGTAAAAAAGTGCTTCATTTTTACAATAATTATGTATAAATGATTTAGTCAGTGTTTGCCCATTGTGAAATCTTTTCCTGATTTACATTCTGACCTTTATCACATGGTGACATTTTTACTGCTGGCAGGTGATGTCACTGGAAGGAGATGCTGCTTGCTTTTTTGGCAGTTGGAAACCGCTATAAACAGCTTATTTCCCACAATGCAATGAGGTTCACAGACAGGAAACTGCCAGGAGTACCACGGTCCTCAAAGTATCTTGTGGGAGGGGTTTCACCACAATATCAGCCATACAGCGCCCCCTGATGGTCTGTTTGTGAAAAGGAATAGATTTCTCATGGTAAAGGGGGTATCAGCTACTGATTGGGGTGAAGTTCAATTCTTGGTCACAGTTTCCAGGTTAAAGGTGGCAGGTAATAGTCAGGCCTTGTTCATATTATAAATCGCTAACAAAAACGCTGAGCGCTTTTGTGAGCGCTTTTTAAAGCGCTTTTGCAATTTGCGCTGTAATCGCTCTTATAAGAGCTTTTTTCTGGCGATTTGAGATTTTTTTTTCCCCTGAAGACAATCAGGAAGTGAACTCTTTGACCTGGAATTTAATAATTACAGTTTTTTTGTTTTTTTTTAAGCGCTCGCCAAATCGCTTTTCTAAGTGCTTTTTCCAGCGCTTTGCGATTTCTTTATAGCTTGTATTGAACCGCAAACGCTCAGGAAAAGGTGCAGGAGCCACGTTTGCGTTTGGAAAGAAAGCTCATCGCTCGTGTGAGAAAACTCGCATAGAGCAACATTTCAGAAGCGCTTTTATGTCGATTTTAAAAATAGCCAGTGCTTAAAAAACAAACGCTCACAGTGTAAACAAGCCCTTAAAGGGATACTTAAGGGGGGTCAGGGGAAAATGAGTTGAAGTTACCCGGGGCTTCTAATGGTCCCCCACAGACATCCTGTGTTGGCGCAGCCTCTCACCGATGCTCCGGCCCCGCCTCCGGGTCACTTCTGGAATTTCAGACTTTAAAGTCTGAAAACCACTGCGCCTGCGTTGCCATGTCCTCACTCCCGCTGATGTCACCAGGAGCGTACTGTGCCATACCCAGTATGGTCTGTGTCTGCGCAGTACGCTCCTAGTGACATCAGCGGGATCGAGGACACGGCAACACAGGCGCAGTGGTTTTCAGACTTTAAAGTCTGAAATTCCATAAGTGAACCGGAGGCGGGGCCGGAGCATTGGGGAGTGGCTGCGCCAACACAGGATGTCTGCGGGGGACCATTAGAAGCCCCGGGTAAGTTCAACTCATTTTCCCCTGACCCCCTACAGTATTCTTTAAGGTGCCTATACACCTCTCAATCTGCCACAAGATCGATCCTCCCTCTGCCAGATATCCATGCCAAAAATCAAGGCGTTTATGGGGCACCCTTAGAATATCGAAAAATCTCCAGTTTTTGGAATTGAACGTTAGTGATTGGTTATCCCTAAACAATGCCCTTCCTAAAGCCCCCCCCCCCCCCCCCCCCCGATGTAAGCTTCTTGTCCTAATGTAAGATCTTTCCTAACGCACAACCCCCCCCCCCATCAGCCGCAAACCTAAATCTGAGATGGGGGGGGGGGGGGGGGTGATTTATACTCACCTGGGGCTTCTCCCAGCCGTCTGTAGTCTGTCAGTTCTCTCGCTGTCCTCCCAGGCTGATAAGTTGTGCTGCTGTAGACAAATTAGAGAGAACCTGAAGCAAGAAGCATATAGAGGCTGACATATTGATTTCCTTTTAAGCAAAACAAGTTTCCCGGCTGTCCTGCTGATCCTCTGCCTCTAATACTTTTAGCCACAGCCCCTGAACAAGCATGCAGCAGATCAGGTGTTTCTGACATTGTCAGAGCCAACAAGATTAGCTGCATGCTTGTTTCTGGTGTGATTCAGATATGACTGCAGCCAAATAGACCAGCCAGGCAACTGGTATTGTTTATAAGGGAATAAACATGGCAGCCCCCATATTCTTCTCACTTTATCTGTCCTTTAAAGTCTGATCAAATTCGATCAATCATACCAGATGGAAAGATCTCGGAGGAAATGGGAGGTTGTGTGCACGGCAGTAGCGGATTTCAGGATGACAGATAGACGGCACACTGAAGCGCGCACCAATGCATGCGCTTTATCACGCGCATTTACACGTTTTTGAACGGACCAGATGTGAACGAGGCCTTTGGTAGCAATTAGCTCTGATCAGATTCCGATCAAAGAGGGACTCTATCTGTTCGTCGAATCTGCTGACCATCTGCCAGTGTATGACCAGCTAAAGCCTCCTACCCTGTACGGCTAATTCTGCCTGCCGCAAGGAGGGAGTTTCGGAGCAGGCTCATAGCAACGGCCGACAGAATACAGAACCTCCTTGTTGCTAAGTCTGCTGAGAAGAGCAATTTAGGCATATTGTCAATGTTGGATTAGCTGGTTGGCTGTTGAATTGGAGTGATTATGTTTAATGACATTAAATTGCTAAAAGACTTCAGCCATGCCGTTCTGTATTTATGGCGAATGTTCTTTTTTTTTTTTAGTGAAAGTAAAATTTCCCTTTAAATTCATTGAGTTTAATAATTCCACTCTAAGGAGCTGTGATTAGTGTTTGTTTTTCTCGAGATGTGATCAGTTCTGGCAGTTTATCCGCAGGTGTGGATGGCGCTGAATGGTGTGATCACAAGAGGGCGTGTCTCAGGTGATCGGGTAGGGTGGGCACTGCATAGGTGGAAGTGGTTATGGGTAAAAGAATGGACAACAAAAATAAGTATTCATTTGTCACATGCCCTCTGATATTCACTTAAAGGGGACCCGAGGTGAGAGAAATATGGAGGCTGCCATATTCATTTCCTTGTGAACAATGGCAGTTGCCTGGCAGCCCTGTTGATCTTCTGGTACAAGTAGTGTCTGAGTCGAAACCCTGGAACAAGCACATGGCTTATCCAGTAAAGTCAGCTAAGTCAGAGTTAGTGATCTGCTGCATGCTTGTGTCAGCTGTAGAAAGCCTGCAGGAACGCCACTAGTGGGCGTTTTGAGCGAGGAATCCCTCTCCTTGTGATTACCTCAGAGATGGCGACAAATAATGTATCCAACCTGGGGGGGGGGGGGGGACTCAGAGGCATGTCATGAGGCAGGGAACATCTGCTGCACCGCCTCAGGTACACTTTAACCACTTCACCTCAAAGCGGTTTTTACCCTAAAGGACGAGCGATTTTCACCTTTCAGTGCTCCTCCCTTTCATTTGCCGATAGCTTAATCACACTACTAATCACAATGAAATGATCCATATCTTTTTTTTGTCACCACCAATTGGCCTTTTTGCGGTTGATATTTGTTTTCAGTAATTACTTTATTTTCTATGCATTTTAAAGGGAAAAACAAGGAAAAAATGAAAAAATACACTATTTCTCCAATTTCATCCCCTATAGTTTTAAAGGGAAGGTCCAAGCAAAATAAAAAAATGAGTTTCACTTACCTGGGGCTTCTACCAGCCCCATGCAGCCATCCTGTGCCCTCGTAGTCACTCACTGCTGCTCCAGTACACCGCTGGCAGCTTGGCGACCTCGGAGGTCGGCGGGCCGCATTGCTTACATTTTTACGCATTCCAACTAGTGCAGGAACATTAACACATACATTTTTACGCGTTAGTGGTTCAATGCGTAAATTTTTACGCATTAAACCACTAATGCGTAAAAATGTATGTGTTAATGTTCCTGCACTAGCGGGAATGCGTAAAAATGTAAGCAATGCGGCCCGCCGACCTCAGGTCGGCAAGCTGCCAGCGGGAGACTGGAGCAGCAGTGAGTGACTACGAGGGCACAGGATGGCTGCATGGGGCTGGTAGAAGCAGAAGTAGCTGGTGGAGGGGGACTGGAGCAGCAGTGAGTGACTACGAGGGCACAGGATGGCTGCATGGGGCTGGTAGAAGCAGAACTAGCTGGTGGCGGGGGACTGGAGCAGCAGTGAGTGACTACGAGGGCACAGGATGGCTGCATGGGGCTGGTAGAAGCAGAACTAGCTGGTGGCGGGGGACTGGAGCAGCAGTGAGTGACTACGAGGGCACAGGATGGCTGCAGGGGGCTGGTAGAAGCAGAACTAGCTGGTGGCGGGGGACTGGAGCAGCAGTGAGTGACTACGAGGGCACAGGATGGTTGCAGGGGGCTGGTAGAAGCAGAACTAGCTGGTGGCGGGGGACTGGAGCAGCAGTGAGTGACTACGAGGGCACAGGATGGCTGCATGGGGCTGGTAGAAGCAGAACTAGCTGGCGGCGGGGGACCGGAGCAGCAGTGAGTGACTACGAGGGCACAGGATGGCTGCAGGGGGCTGGTAGAAGCAGAACTAGCTGCCAGCGGGGGACTGGAGCAGCAGTGAGTGACTACGAGGGTACAGGATGGCTGCATGGGGCTGGTAGAAGCAGAACTAGCTGGCGGCGGGGGACTGGAGCAGCAGTGAGTGACTACGAGGGCACAGGATGGCTGCATGGGGCTGGTAGAAGCAGAACTAGCTGGTGGCGGGGGACTGGAGCAGCAGTGAGTGACTACGAGGGCACAGGATGGCTGCATGGGGCTGGTAGAAGCAGAACTAGCTGGTGGCGGGGGACTGGAGCAGCAGTGAGTGACTACGAGGGCACAGGATGGCTGCATGGGGCTGGGAGAAGCAGAACTAGCTGGTGGCGGGGGACTGGAGCAGCAGTGAGTGACTACGAGGGCACAGGATGGCTGCATGGGGCTGGTAGAAGCAGAACTAGCTGGCAGCAGGGGACTGGAGCAGCAGTGAGTGACTACGAGGGCACAGGATGGCTGCATGGGGCTGGTAGAAGCAGAACTAGCTGGTGGCGGGGGACTGGAGCAGCAGTGAGTGACTACGAGGGCACAGGATGGCTGCATGGGGCTGGTAGAAGCAGAACTAGCTGGTGGCGGGGGACTGGAGCAGCAGTGAGTGACTACGAGGGCACAGGATGGCTGCATGGGGCTGGTAGAAGCAGAACTAGCTGGTGGCGGGGGACTGGAGCAGCAGTGAGTGACTACGAGGGCACAGGATGGCTGCATGGGGCTGGTAGCAGCAGAACTAGCTGGTGGCCTGGGACTGGAGCAGCAGTGAGTGACTAGGAGGGCACAGGATGGCTGCATGGGGCTGGGAGAAGCAGAACTAGCTGGTGGCGGGGGACTGGAGCAGCAGTGAGTGACTACGAGGGCACAGGATGGCTGCATGGGGCTGGTAGAAGCAGAACTAGCTGGCAGCAGGGGACTGGAGCAGCAGTGAGTGACTACGAGGGCACAGGATGGCTGCATGGGGCTGGTAGAAGCAGAACTAGCTGGTGGCGGGGGACTGGAGCAGCAGTGAGTGACTACGAGGGCACAGGATGGCTGCATGGGGCTGGTAGAAGCAGAACTAGCTGGTGGCGGGGGACTGGAGCAGCAGTGAGTGACTACGAGGGCACAGGATGGCTGCATGGGGCTGGTAGAAGCAGAACTAGCTGGTGGCGGGGGACTGGAGCAGCAGTGAGTGACTACGAGGGCACAGGATGGCTGCAGGGGGCTGGTAGAAGCCCCAGGTAAGTGAAACTCATTTTTTTATTTTGCTTGGACCTTCCCTTTAATATAAACACTGCTACTGTACATAAAACCCGCACATTGTATCTGCCTATTTGTCCTGGTTATCACAAGATTTGAATTATGTCCATAATACAAAGTATGGTGACAATATAGTATTTGGAAATAAATTCTTTTTTTCTTACTAATCTCACGAGCACGCGCATAGCAGCAGCAGCGCTGTCTGACTTTTATAAAAACGTCCTGGAGCCGTTAAGAGGCTCTAGCAGGACGTTTTTATAAGTCTGGTTGTCATTAAATGGTTAAAGTTTTCCCAAGCCAAAGCTCTGGTAAAAAAAGAAGTTACTTCCCTAAAGAGAGGTAAGCCTCAGGATCCTATGGAAGCTTCCCTCTGCGTTCTCCTGTACTTCCTTGCCGAGCGTGGACCCCTAGAAGATTGCACAAAATGCAAAGTCGCAAATCTTATCAGGGCTGCTCTTTTCCTCTGGCAGCGCGGCCGTGCAGTAACCGTGAGAGTGGCTTACTGCACATGCAAAGCCGTGCTCGCGTGGCGACTGCATGCCGGTGCTCTTCACAGAAGAGGAGTATGTGCAAGGGGTCCCTGGTTGGAGTCTGGTTCTCTTTAGTGGCTGCGCACAGCGGATGTCGGCATTCCAGGCATGGCGCATGTCCAGGACCTCCCAGCCGAGGCTCCAGCGCACAGCCTGTCGGGGAGGG
Source organism: Hyperolius riggenbachi (assembly GCF_040937935.1). Lineage (NCBI taxonomy): Eukaryota > Metazoa > Chordata > Amphibia > Anura > Hyperoliidae > Hyperolius > Hyperolius riggenbachi. Next base: position 8,537,520 of record NC_090656.1, read on the forward strand.
CACATAAGTGGACAGAGCATTTGCCCTTCATGGGAGAACAGGGGAGGCAAAGCATTAAGACGGAAAGGCCATGGAGATTATGGGGGCATTAAAGAACCCCAACGTATGCCCACCTCGTATACAGTAGAATCTCGTTATAGTAAACTCTGATATAGTAAACCTCTGGATATAGTAAACTCTGTCCTGAGGTCCCAGCATATGCGTCTGTATAAATATACAATGTATGACCAATGCTGATGTAGTAAACTTCTGATTTAGTGAACTACTTTTCCTGGTCCCTTGGAGATTACTGTAAAGGAATTGTACTGTATTTCATTTTAGTGTACGTGTGCTTTTACGCAACATCCCTCCTTGCAGGACGGGGTCACTGGATTCCCAAGGTCTAAAGAAGAAGGGAGAGTTTATTTGATGTCTCCATTACAGACTTCTTTTGTCACCTTTTAAAGAAGAACTCCAGTGAAAATAATGTAATAAATTAAGTATAATAAAGTGCTTAATTTTTACAATAATTATGTATAAATGATTGAGGGCCCGTTACCACGTGTGACGCACACGCGTCTGCGAGACGCACAGTGTCACTTCCTGGTGTACGGAGACAAATCCCATCAGCCGTGCCATGGCTATGGTATTCGCAGTCTTCCGCACCATTTTGTATGAAAATGTCCGAATTGCTAGCGGAAGCGATTTGGCCGGCGGCACAATTCTAAACTATGGCAGAGTTTCCCCACTCGACTTTCCTGCGGGGAAACTGCTGATTAAGCACGGAAACTGCGCCAGTGGAAAAGGGCCCTTAGTGTTTGCCCATTGTAAAATCTTTCCTTTCCCTGATTTACATTCCGACATTTACCACATGGTGACATTTTTACTGCTGGCAGGTGATGTCAGTGGAAGGAGATGCGGCTTACTTTTTTGGCAGTTGGAAACAGCCGTAAACAGTTATTTCCCACAATGCAATGAGGTTCACAGACAGGAAACTGCCAGGACCATGGTCCTCAGTTTCCTGTGGGAGGGGTCACCACAATATCAGTCATACAGCGCCCCCTGATGATCTATTTGAGAAAAGGAATAGATTTCTCATGGGAAAGGGGGGGATCCGCTACTGATTGGGATGAAGTTCAATTATTGGTCACGGTTTCTCTTTAACCACCCTGGCGTTTGATTATTTTGTGGCACTTGGCCGCGGGTGGGTGTTTTTTCAAGTTTTTTTTTTTTTTTTATCATGTAGCTAGCCTAGCGCCAGCTACATGATTCCCCCCTCTCTGCGGCATCCCTCCGATCGCCTCCGGCGATCATACTCAACAGGAAATCCCGCTCTGATTTCCTGTTAGGGCTTCCCTCGTCGCCATGGAGACGATCGGTATGACGTCAGGGGGAGTCCCGATCCACCCCTTAGCGCAGCCTGGCGGTGATTGGCCAGGCTGCACAATGGATCGGCGGCGTGCTGCGGCAGCGATCGAGTGAAACGCGCAGCTAGCAAAGGTACTAGCTGCGTGTTTTGAAAAAAAAATTGTCAAAGACCCACCAGGGGCTGAGCAATTCACCGCGGCAGTAATGGACGAGCTGAACTCGTCCATACCGCTAAGGTGGTTAAGCCCTCTTCCTATTTCTCCCCATCCCCCCATCCAGCAGGCACCAATAACTAGTGATGCTTGTCTGTATGAGAAATAGAGAAACTTAATCAGCTGATATGATTGTGATAACATCTCACTTTAGTGCAAGATTATGACCAGCAAATCAGAGCTCTACAAATCTATCTCCTGACCAGGCTAGGCACATGCTCCTCCATGACTTGTAGGTACCTTTTTCCAGAGTCCCAAGATTGTGGTCACTGGCCTACCAGTCTTCTCATTCTCCTCCTTCTCTAGTTTCCAGTTCTGAAGGGAAACATGCATGCACAGAAGCGTTCATAGCAGGGGGCGTGTCTTGGACCGCCATTGTGCAAGCTGTTGCCTGGCAGTCTGGTACCCGAAGAGAAGCCAACAGCAACAGTTCCGAGATGTTGAGACCTTGGAAGTGATATTTACAGGCATGACTATTTTAAAGAGAAACCGTGACCAAGAATTGAACTTCATCCCAATCAGTAGCTGATACCCCCTTTCACATGAGAAATCTATTCCTTTTCTCAAACAGACCATCAGGGGGCGCTGTATGACTGATATTGTGGTGAAACCCCTCCCACAAAGAAATTCTGAGTATGTACTCTTGGCAGTTTCCTGTCTGTGAACCCTGTTGCATTGTGGGAAATAGCTGTTTACAGCTGTCTCCAACTGCTAAAAAAGCAAGCAGCAGCTACATCACCTGCCAGCAGTAAAAATGTCACCATGTGATAAATGTCAGAATGTAAATCAGGGAGAGGAAAGATTTTACAATGGGCAAACACTGACTAAATCATTTATACATATTTATTGTAAAAATGAAGCACTTTTTTATTACAGTATTTTCACTGGAGTTCCTCTTTAAGAGGCTGTTTTCAGACATACTGCAGTGTGGATAAGTATAGGTCTTCTTTCAGAAAGTAAATCTCACAAGGAGTTCTTTAGCCATTGCCCCCTGTGTGGTGCTCATGTTGTACTGAAGTGTCCAAGAAGTAAGCGGAGAGAGATAAGTTTGCAGAAAGTTTTCCCCGATGTTGCAGAGGATCTCTTTGTGCAGGTCCAGCTCAGGCTGGGTTTTTTTTTCCATGGAGGACTCTTTCTCTGGTCTGGATGGCCCTGATGTTAGGGGAACAGTTCTGAAATTTCTAGAGAGAAAGCTGCAGGCCTAATCTCTGGGCTGAGAAGGTTTTTCTTTCCCCCCCTCGGAAGAATTCCTTTCAGCCAGCGAGCTGTTTGAGGTCATAGGATGAGATGTGTCTACAATGGAGAATTGAGGCACAAAGAGCACGTTCACCCAGGCAAACACAATCAGTCCACATGAGCGCATTCCAGGCTGCCGTGGCCACCACATTAACCCCTCCAAGGCTACAGGACCTGCCTGTCCAGGAATCTGCAGCCCTGAGAATTGTTGGAATTCCTGGACTGGCCTGGTTTTTTTTTCCTTCTGCTTTTCTCTCCTTTTTTTTTTTCCCCCCTCGAGTGAGTCTGGACCAGTTTTGTCCCTTGACTGGTCTTTGTACCGTCTTGGAAAAACATGCATATCTGACAACGCTCTCCAGACTTTTACGCCATTTCTCAAATAAACAATCTTTTCATAAACTTTTAAAGTGGTCTGAAACTCCGACATAACATTCAATAAAAATGTGTTTTCCTACTTTTTATTACTCATACAGTAATATTGTCTGTTTATAAATTACAAGTTTCCAAAGTGTAGTTTATGGTGCCCTAATAGCTGTCATTGCATTTTATTCCAACTGCTTTTTATTATATATTAACATCTTCTAATGAGCTTTTCTGAATTGTGTGTGTGTCTGCAGCACACAGAGCTCCTTTTCACTTGTTACACTGTGTGTACACACATTGTAACAACATTGGAATGCAAACAAAGATACTGTTATCTCCAGTTTGGATGCGATTGAAGCTGAATAGCAGGACAAAGTGCTTTGTTTTACCATTTCAGTGATGTTCTGCTTAAAAAAAATTCTGTGATTAGTAGCTTTCAAGCTGTGATGGATCCTTTAGAGGAAAGTAGAAATGCTGACTTTCAGACCACTTTAACAGCTTGCTCTAGCACAACAAACTTACATATATGAACTATAGTACAGGGCTGTGGAGTCGGAGTCGTGGAGTCGGGCAATTTTGGGTGCCTGGAGTCGGGAAAAAATGCACCGACTCCGACTCCGACTCCTAATGAATTTGTAACTGTAATTAAAATAGAAAATATCATAAAATGTTCTATTTCTCAGATAATAGTCATTAAAAATAATGTATATATACAGTATATATACAGTAATAGCTGTGCTTAGTCTACAAAAATGAAATAAACCAGTCAAAATTAGTTACTTGTGCTGCTTCAATAAAGCAGTCCCCGTATTTTTAAGGTCAGATATACATATCTGATTGTGACTGTATATATGATGTGTACACAGGAATCTCTTATATATACTAAATAACATCTATGCTGTAAGAATAAAGCCTGATGTGTAGCTGTGTCACTAATAGAGATGGTCAACGAGATGGAAATAATTCTGCATTGATGCTGATTTATGCAAATGTATGCACTCCCTTTGCTGATGAAATCAAATAATGTGATATGTTATTAAAATTTGGTTTGGTGACTACAAATTAAAGGGTAACTGAGACGGATGAAAAGTAAACTTTTATACATACCTGGGGCTTCCTCCAGCCCCCTTCAGGCTAATCAGTCCCTCACTGTCCTCCACCACCCGGATCTTCTGCTATGAGTCCTGGTAATTCAGCCAGTCAGCGCTGTCCGGCCGCATGCCGCTCCCACAGCCAGGAACATTCTGCACCTGCGCAATAGTGCTGCACAGGTGTAGTATGCTCCTGGCGGCGGAGTGTGTGCATGCGCACTACGCCTGACTGGCTCAAGTACCTGGACTCATAGCAGAAGATCCAGGTGGTGGAGGAGGACATACAGGGACTGATTATCCTGAAGCCGGCTGGAGGAAGCCCCAGGTATGTATAAAACTTTAATTTCATCTGTCTCAGGTTTACTTTGTTACACAGTAGTACTATACTCTACATATGCACTCCCCACAGAGCTGCAGGGAATCCACTGAGAATGCTGTGCACATTGAACACAGAGGTGTTGTCTGTCACCCATAAACCTTGTTCAGATTGTGCATGAAGAATGTGTAATAGAGGAAGAATCTCCTCATTCCCCTGCAGAGTACCTGCACATCATTCTTACATGTACCCACACTTACATTGCCTAGGGCCTGATAGATGTTCTTTGTTCCGGTTTGTACCTTTTACAAGTACTCTTACCAAGGACTAGTTTTAGTCTAAAGGGAATAAATATAGTAGTCTACATATCCTTCTCACTTCAGTTGTCTTGTAAAATTCCTAAGCGTTGGCAGTTAAGAGACGAATTTCATGTTACATACTTTTAATCAACAAAATTGTAATATGCAAATTAGAGGAGTCGGAGTCGTGGAGTCAGAGGAATCCTAAACTGAGGAGTCGGAGTCGGTGGATTTTTGGACCGACTCCACAGCCCTGCTATAGTACGTCCTAGCTCCCAACTGGCCTGCTTTTGGAGGGACAGTCCTTCTTTCGGGCCCAAGTCCCCCTGTCCCTCTTTCTAACCTATTAGTCCCTTTTTCAAGACTGAATTACAGATCTGTGTCGATATACCGGTATGTATTTTTCTACTCATAATCTGTTAAACTGTCTCTAAACTTTATTCCTTAGTAAGTTACATGTGTGGAGCAATCGAAAATGTGTACATTACATGTGTGGTAGTCTGTTGTTGGCTCCTATCATTAGTGACACTACATCATAAGGTGGCTCTCCAGGATTTGTAATTTTTGCAATTAAATTGATACTTTTATTTTTTTCAAATGTTAAAATGAAGAAAAACTACTGATGATGGAAAGAATCATTGTGGTTTGAATAATAAAACAAAGTCTTTGGATTCTGAATTCCTTAACCTCCCTGGCGGTAAGTCCGAGCTGAGCTTGGGCTATGCCGCGCAGGAGGATTTCTCAGGCCATGCTGGGCCGATTTGCACGCTTTTTTTTTTTTTTTGCAACACGCAGCTAGCACTTTGCTAGCTGCGTGTGCTCTCTGATCGCCGCCGCTCCGTGCCGGTTAGTCGCTGCGCCGCCCCCCCCCCCCCCCAGACCCCGTGCTCTGCCTGGCCAATTAGTGCCAGGCAGCGCTGAGGGGTAGATCGGGACTCCCAATGACGTCACGACGTCGGTGACGTCATGGCGACGGGGGAAGCCCTCCAGGGAATCCCGTTCTTTGAATATATATATATATATAATTAATATGGTAACCTCCATATACCTCTAGCTTCAGTTATCCATTAATTGAAAACAAACTGATAAGTTAAACAATTGTCTATCCTCCTACTCCTAAAAAATACTTTTTCTTAGATACCCAAAAGATTTGTGTTCTGTTTAAAAACTGTTAAGAGTAGATTTATAGTTAGTCTGCTCAATGACAGTGTTTCTGTGAGAGAGCTAAAGTATATGAACTATTGACTTTTTTTTTATCTATCCCCTGCTCTCGGGAGCCTTTCTATGCTAAGAAGGTGTTTTATGGCAGTTATTCCTTATCAGTGATGGTAAAGGTACGTAAACACGCACTACATCCGGCAAAGACGGGTCCGTCAGACCCTTCCGCTGGGCGGACATTCAGCCGACAGTAGTACGTGTGTACGCGCTGTGAGCGGACTGATGAGGCTGTTTCTGAATGATCGGCTCAGCAGGAGGGTCTGACGGACCCGTCGTTGCCGGATGAAGTGCGTGTGTACTTTACCCTCCCTGCCAAAGGACTCGCGCCTGCACAGTAGATCGGATACGATCGGGTTCGGCTAATTCAGCCTAGCCCCAACGGAGAGCCACTAGTGCGCCTGCGCTGGACCGCGGTAGGTAAATATTTACCTGGCACTCTAACGGAGGAGGACGGGGATGCGTCGTTAGGATCCGGAGGCTTCCCCCTCCCAAGGTAAGTATCCCCCAGAGGGTTTTTTTAATACACAGATTCTCTTTAAAGAAAACCTGTAATGAGAAAACCTCCCCTGGGGGGTAGTCACCTGGGGTGGGGGAAGCCTCCGGATCCTATTGAGGCTTCCCCCGTCCTCCTGTGTCCCACGGCGGCAGCGATAAAGCTCCCCGAACAGCGGGGATGTAAATATTTACCTTCCCGGCTCCAGTGCAGGCGCAGTATCAGCTCTCCGCTCGGAGATAGGCGGAAATGGCCGATCTCTGTCGGGCCGCTCTACTGCGCAGGCGCAAGTCTCCTGCAAGTCTCCGGTGCCTGCGTAGTAGAGCGGACCCGACAGAGATCGGCTATTTCTGCCTATCACCGAGGCGGAGAGCCGATACTGCGCCTGCGCTGGAGCCAGGAAAGGTAAATATAGCAAGCCTTGTCAGGGGAGGAATTCCTGGAAGCTTCAGGGGAGCCAGTGCTGGACTGCCTGCAGCTACAGGGGAGGGGGGAGCCTCATTGGGACCCTGAGACTTCCCTCTCCCGAGGTGAGTACCCCCCAGGGGAACTTTTTTTTTTTTGTTACAGCTTCTCTTTAAGGTTTGGAAAGCTTGCAATAAACCATATACAGTTAGTCATTTAAAGGACCTCTGTTGCGAACATCTTAAAATTTAAAATATATGTAAATATATACAGTTAAGAAGTACATTTCTTCCAGAGTAAAATGAGCCATAAATGACTTTTCTCCTATGTTTCTGTCACTTACAGTAGGTAGTAGAAATCTGACAGAGCCAACAGGTTTTTGACTAGCCCTTCTCCCCATGGGGGGTTCACAGAGATTTCCTTATTTTCAAAATGTACTTAGTGAATGGCAGTTGCTCCATCCAACTGCCAGAAAAGTGTGCAGTGAGCAGGGAGGCTGGCCAGCATCTTCCTTTAAATCTTTTTCAGGAAGTGTCTTTGTAAAGAATAAAGACCATGCTGAGAATCCCCTATGGAGAGATGGACTAGCCCAAAACCTGTCAGTAATGTCAGATTTCTACTCCCTACTGTAAGTGACAGCAACATAGAAGAAAAGTGATGTATGGCTCATTTTACTCTGGGAGTAACGTACTTATTTGTATGTGTTTTAAATTTTAAGATTTTTGCGACAGTTCCTCTTTAACCACTTCATCCCAAAGCAGTTTTTACCCTAATGCTGACTACACACGATGCAATTTCCCGCTCGATCGACTGGTCGATCAATTATTTCTTACATGTTCGATCGAGTATCGATTGATACAGCCGTCGATTTACTCATGTTAATTATGCAAAATCGAAGGCTGTATCGAGCGAAACCCGATCAAACATGTCAGAAATAATCGAGCGGGAAATCGCATGGTGTGTAGCCAGCATAACTGACCAGAGCGATTTTAACCTTTCAGTGCTTAACCCTTTCATTTGCCAATAGCTTAATCACTACTAATCACAATAAAATGATCCATATCTTGTTTTTTTCACCACCAATTAGGCTTTTTGGGGTTGATATTTATTTTCAGTAGTTACTTTATTTTCTATGCATTTTAAAGAGACTCTGTAACATCAGAAACATCCCCTGGGGGGTACTCACCTCGGGTGGGGGAAGCCTCCGGATCCTAATGAGGCTTCCCACGCCGTCCTCCGTCCCACGGGGGTCTCGCTGCAGCCCTCCGAACAGCCGGCGACAGACCCGACTGTCAGTTCAATATTTACCTTTTCTGGCTCCAGCGGGGGCGCTGTGGCTGCTTTCGGCTCCGAACTACACGGAAATACCCGATCTCAGTCGGGTCCGCTCTACTGCGCAGGCGCCAGAAACTTGCGCCTGCGCAGTAGAGCAGACCCGACGGCGATCGGGTATTTCCGCCTACTTCGGAGCCGACAGCCACCAGAGCGCCTGCGCAGGAACCAGGAAGGTAAATATTTACGTCGCCGCTGTACGGAGGGCTGCAGTGAGACCCCCGAGGGACGGAGGACGGCGTGGGAAGCCTCATTAGGATTCTGCGGCTTCCCCCACCCGAGGTGAGTACCCCCCAGGGGACGTTTTGTCGTTACAGTTCCTCTTTAAAGGGAAAAACAAGGAAAAAGTGAAAAGATACACTATTTCTCCAATTTCATTCCCTATGGTTTTAATATAAGCACTGCTACTGTACATAAAACCCACACATTTTATCTGCCCATTTGTCCTGTTATCACAAGATTTTAATTATGTCCCTAGTACAAAGTATGATGACAATATAGTATTTGGAAATCAAGGTGTGTGTGTGTGTGTGTGTGTGTGTGTGTGTGTGTGTGTGTGTGTGTGTGTGTGTGTGTGTGTGTGTGTGTGTGTGTGTGTGTGTGTGTGTGTGTGTGTGTGTGTGTGTGTGTGTGTGTGTGTGTGTGTGTGTGTGTGTGTGTGTGTGTGTGTGTGTGTGTGTGTGTGTGTGTGTGTGTGTGTGTTTGTGTGTTTGTGTGTGTGTGTGTGTGTGTGTGTGTATATATATATATATATATATATATATATATATATATATATATATATATATATATATATATATATATATATAAATTTTTTTTTTTTTGTACTGTTTTAACATGCACAGCGGCAGCAGCACTGTTTGACTTATAAAAATGTCGTGGAGCCGTTAAGAGACTCTAGCAGGACGTTTTTATAAGTCTGGTTGTTATTAAGTGGTTAAAGAGGAACTCCAGTGAAAAATAATGTAATAAAACAAAGTGCTTCATTTTTACAATAATTATGCATAAATGATTTAGTCAGTGTTTGCCCATTGTAAAATCTTTTAAATCCCTGATTTACATTCTGACATTTATTACATGGTAACATTTTTACTGTTGGCAGGTGATGTCAGTGGACGGAGATTCTGCTTACCTTTTTTTGGCAGTTGGAAACAGCTGTAAACAGATATTTCCCACAATGCAACGAGGTTCACAGACAGGAAACTACCAGTTTCCTGTGGGAGGGGTTTCACCACAATATCAGTCATACAGCGCCCCCTGATGATCCGTTTGTGAAAAGGAATAGATTTCTCATGTAAAAGGGGGTATCAGCTACTGATTAGGATAAAGTTCAATTCTTGGTAGGAGTTTCTCTTTAAGGTATCGCCTGAATCAACGTTTGTCAGCATAACTGGTAAAGTCAGTAATAGAGGTGCAGTTCCTGGCATTCCTGGGTTCTGTAACTTTGTTGTAGTTTGTAAAGTAAAATAAGATATTTTTTTTTTCTTTTTGAGGTGCTGCGGCGGCCCTCAGAGCCAGTCTCGGCCCGCAGGGTTACTGTGTATTTATGCCTTTCTGGGAATGATTTGGGTTGGCACTCTGGGTTAGTGCTGAGCATACATGAGTCACCCCCCCTTTCACCCCCCCCCCCAACCCCTTCCAGGGCCGGTGTCTCTAATTCACAAGCCACAAAGCTTTATTTATTCTGCAGAAAGACGTCATTATGTCTCCCGTCTGGAGTCGCAGGGCTGAAATTAGGCGGATTCTGCTGAGAGTAAACATGAAGGGGAAGCGGCAGCCGGCCTCCGGTCGTGCCGCGACATGTCCGCATAACTGCCTCGTCTTTGAAGCAGACGTTCCACCGCACTTCTCCAACCTTCGTCCCCGAGCTGTTGTCTCTGCGGGAAATTCTTCACGTGACCCCCACAGCAGGGGATGGAGGCCGGAGAGTTTCTGCGGGTCCATGTCGGTCCGCTGACAACACGCCACTTATGTGTTACCTCACATAGGAAAGCTAATCTGATAGTAGAATGCATTCCTTGTGGATTGCAGACAGGTTTTTTTTTTTAGGAGACATTCTAGACAACTTCAGTGTGACAGAACACCTGAACAGACAGAGGTAACTTAAAGTGTACCCGAGGCAACAAAAATAACAAAGCGAAGGAAGCCTCTGGATCCCACGTCCTCTTGGGCCCCCCTCCGTTGCACAGTCAGGGGCCCCGTTTTCTGTGGGTGAGGAGGAGGGGATACAACTGGTTACACAGAGATCCCAGTGACCACTGACTGCTTACTAGCACATTTGGTTGTCTCCTCCCCCCCCTTCCTTTAGATTGTAAGCCTTTGCCTCCTTATGTCTCCTGCCTGATTGTGCTTTCTGCTCACAGAGTAACGTGAACTTGAATTATTAGGACTTCTTCTTCTCCAGTGCATGATCTGGCATTGCGTGTCTGTGGGTTTCCTCCAGGCACGTGGGTTTCCTTACACAACCCAAAAATGTTGTTAATTTGCTTCCACCTAATTTGGCCCTAGAGTAGGATGGATATATGATTATGGTAGGAATTAGCCTGTGAGCCCCTCTGAGGGACAGCTAGTGACAAGACAATATATGCTCTGTAAAGAGCTGCGGAAGATGTCAGCTCTCTGCGGTATAATAACCCTAACATTTGTATAGCACTTTTCTCCTGTCAGACTCAAAGCACCACTGGGGCGCGCTCAAGAGGCCACCCTGCAGTGTTAGGGAGTCTTGCCTGAGGACTCCTTACTGAATAGGTACTGACCCCAGCCAGAATTCAAACCCTGGTCTCCCATGTCAAAGCAGGAGCCCTTAAAGGACAACTGTAGCAAGAGGGATATGGAGGCTGCCATATTTATTTCCTTTTAATAAATACTAGTTGCCTGGCTGTAGCAGGGTCTGAATCTAGCTATTTGGCTGTAGCAGGGTCTGAATCGCACCAGAAACCAGCATGCAGCAAAAGGGGCCCATACACTGGTAGATTTTAGCCATCGATCGACGGCCGATTCGACCGTTTTAATCGAATTGGCTAGAAATCGATGCAGCAGAAAGCATGATCGATCGGCAGTTTGATCGATTTCCGGACGATTTCGATCAATTTGATAGATCAGTCTAAACGGAAAATCTGGGTCGATCGGCTGCTGGCAGCCAATCGATGGCCCATAGGGTTGCATTGGATCGAATGGTGCAACACTGCATTTCGATCGAATTTCAATAGATTTCAATCTGAAATCTATTGAAATACAATTCCTACTGGGTGGCACACATCAGATTCCTGTCAGATTCGACCTGACAGGCATCTGACAGAAATCTATCTGATGGTCGAATCCGCTGCAAATCTATAAGTGTATGGCCACCTTTAGCTTGTTAAATCTGACAATAATGTCAGAAACACCTGATCTGCTGCATGCTTATTCAGGGTCCATGGCTAAAAGCTTTAGAGGCAGAGGAACAGCAGGGCTGCCAGGCAACTGGTATTGCTTAACAGGAAATAGATATGGCAGCCTCCGTAGCCATCTTGCTACAGTTGTCCTTTAACCAGTACACTATCCAGCCACTAATTCATAATATAAATTGAAAAAGCCTTTTGCAATATAAATGTAAATGCACATTTTATACATTGTATTACAACGAAATATTCTTCGAAAAGAAGTGAAACTCTCTGGAGCGGCGTTGTGTGTGGCCTCCTAGAAGCTGGACCATTCTCTGTACATCTGTCTGGCGTTCCATCTCCTGGGTGCAGACCACTTGTAAATCCATCGTCTCAGAGCGAGAGAAAACCGCAAAGTTCGCACTGCGCTGAGCGTCGGGCTGAGAAATCTCTCGCCGGCCGGAAATGCAGCATGGGATCATAAAACAACTGTTTGCTTAGTAAATTCCCTCTCTCGTCCCTGCCAGGCAACAATGCACATTCCAGCGGACGCAGCCAGGCCGGACTACCGGCAGAGCCAGCCATTATCCACCGCCAGTTTCACGTTTACCCATTCCCGCCGCCCCTCTTCGCAAGTCCCTACTCTGGCTCCCTGTCCCTCTCACAATTATATTTTTTCCTGGCCTACAAATCCATCCACCATATCTCACACACTAGGGATGTCCACCACTCTCTTCACTTGCTCACTCGTGAGGCCCCAGGACTTCTCCAGAGCTGCCCCTTTTCTATGGAACTCTTTCTCTCCACCCCTCAGGCTCTCCCCCATCTTCAGCTCATTCAAGCCATTGGTTCACCATCACTTACCCGCCATCTTCATAGCTCCAACCCCTCCCTTGGACAAGAACCCCCCCTTATGTGTCCTCCCCTACCCCTTAGATTGTAACCCTATATGGCAGGACCCTCCTCCCCATTTGCTCTTCTCCACCACCATATGGACTTGGTGACTATTTATTCCTACGTTGTTACAGCATTTTATTTTTTTGTGTACCATTGTTGGAATGCTGTAATCTCCCCGTCTGACATTGTTCAATGGTTCCGCTATCTATTGCACAGCGCTTTGTAATATGTCAACAATTTATGAAGTTTAATAATAATTCCCAGCCACTGCAGAGACGTTTTCAAGAGGACCTGTCTGCTGCACTTTGCAGTGGTGATTTTTATGAACTTTATTTCAGAGCTGTCACCCCCTTTTTAATGTGCCCCTGTTAAGAGTTATACATAGCAGGGCGTAGGGTAAAGCCCTGTACACAAGCAGGCACTTCTGCTCCGTGGGAAGCGGTGTGGTACAGCCGGGGCGCTGTGTCTCTGGTCTGGTATGAGTGGCAGTGCGTGGGAAGTGGAGCAGTACAGCCGGGGTGCTGTGTTTCTGGTGTAGTATGAGTGGCAGTGCGTGGGAAGTAGAGCAGTACAGCCAGGGCGCTGTGTCTCTGGTCTGGTATGAGTGGCAGTGTGTGGGAAGCGGTGTGGTACATACAGGGCGCTGTGTCTCTGGGCTGGTATGAGTGGCAGTGCGTGGGAAGCGGTGTGGTACAGCCGGGGCGCTGTGTCTCTGGTCTGGTATGAGTGGCAGTGCGTGGGAAGTGGAGCAGTACAGCCGGGGTGCTGTGTCTCTGGTGTAGTATGAGTGGCAGTGCGTGGGAAGTAGAGCAGTACAGCCAGGGCGCTGTGTCTCTGGTCTGGTATGAGTGGCAGTGTGTGGGAAGCGGTGTGGTACATACAGGGCGCTGTGTCTCTGGGCTGGTATGAGTGGCAGTGCGTGGGAGGCGGTGTGGTACAGCCGGGGCGCTGTGTCTCTGGTCTGGTATTAGTGGCAGTGCGTGGGAAGTGGAGCAGTACAGCCGGGGCGCTGTGTCTCTGGTCTGGTATTAGTGGCAGTGCGTGGGAAGTAGAGCAGTACAGCCGGGGCGCTGTGTCTCTGGTCTGGTATGAGTGGCAGTGCATGGGAAGCGGTGTGGTACAGCCGGGGCGCTGTTTCTCTGGTCTGGTATTAGTGGCAGTGTGTGGGAAGCAGTGTGGTACAGCCAGGGCGCTGTGTCTCTGGTCTGGTATTAGTGGCAGTGCGTGGGAAGTGGGGCAGTACAGCCGGGGTGCTGTGTCTCTGGTCTGGTATGAGTGGCAGTGCGTGGGAAGTGGGGCAGTACAGCCGGGGCGCTGTGTCTCTGGTCTGGTATTAGTGGCAGGGCGTGGGAAGTGGAGCAGTACAGCCGGGGCGCTGTGTCTCTGGTCTGGTATTAGTGGCAGTGCGTGGGAAGCGGTGTGGTACAGCCAGGGCGCTGTGTCTCTGGTCTGGTATAAGTGGCAGTGCGTAGGAAGTGGTGTGGTACAGCCGGGGCGCTGTGTCTCTGGTCTGGTATGAGTGGCAGTGCGTGGGAAGTGGTGTGGTACAGCCGGGGCGCTGTGTCTCTGGTCTGGTATGAGTGGCAGGGCGTGGGAAGTGGAGCAGTACAGCCAGGGCGCTGTGTCTCTGGTCTGGTATGAGTGGCAGTGCATGGGAAGTGGAGCAGTACAGCCAGGGCGCTGTGTCTCTGGTCTGGTATTAGTGGCAGGGAGTGGGAAGCGGTGTGGTACAGCCGGGGCGCTGTGTCTCTGGTCTGGTATTAGTGGCAGGGCGTGGGAAGCGTTGTGGTACAGCCGGGGCGCTGTGTCTCTGGTCTGGTATGAGTGGCAGGGCGTGGGAGGTGGAGCAGTACAGCCAGGGCGCTGTGTCTCTGGTCTGGTATGAGTGGCAGTGCGTGGGAAGCGGTGTGGTACAGCCGGGGCGCTGTCTCTGGTCTGGTATTACTGGCAGTGCGTGGGAAGTAGAGCAGTACAGCCGGGGCGCTGTGTCTCTGGTCTGATATGAGTGGCAGTGCATGGGAAGCGGTGTGGTACAGCCGGGGCGCTGTGTCTCTGGTCTGGTATGAGTGGCAGTGCGTGACAAGTGGAGCAGTCCATACAGGGCGCTGTGTCTCTGGTCTGGTATGAGTGGCAGTGCGTGGGAAGCGGTGTGGTACAGCCAGGGCGCTGTGTCTCTGGTCTGGTATTAGTGGCAGTGCGTGGGAAGTGGAGCAGTACAGCCGGGGTGCTGTGTCTCTGGTCTGGTATGAGTGGCAGTGCATGGGAAGTGGTGTGGTACAGCCGGGGCGCTGTGTCTCTGGTGTGGTATTAGTGGCAGTGCGTGGGAAGTGGAGCAGTACAGCCGGGGTGCTGTGTCTCTGGTCTGGTATGAGTGGCAGTGCGTGGGAAGTGGGGCAGTACAGCCAGGGCGCTGTGTCTCTGGTATGGTATGAGTGGCAGTGCGTGGGAAGTGGGGCAGTACAGCCGGGGCGCTGTGTCTCTGGTCTGGTATGAGTGGCAGTGCGTGGGAAGTGGGGCAGTACAGCCAGGGTGCTGTGTCTCTGGTCTGGTATTAGTGGCAGTGCATGGGAAGCGGTGTGGTACAGCCGGGGCGCTGTGTCTCTGGTCTGGTATTAGTGGCAGTGCGTGGGAAAGTGGAGCAGTACAGCCAGGGCGCTGTGTCTCTGGTCTGAGTGGCAGTGCGTGGGAAGTGGGGCAGTACAGCCAGGGTGCTGTGTCTCTGGTCTGGTATTAGTGGCAGTGCGTGGGAAGCGGTGTGGTACAGCCGGGGCGCTGTGTCTCTGGTCTGGTATTAGTGGCAGTGCGTGGGAAGTGGGGCAGTACAGCCGGGGCGCTGTGTCTCTGGTCTGGTATTAGTGGCAGTGCGTGGGAAGTGGAGCAGTACAGCCAGGGCGCTGTGTCTCTGGTCTGGTATGAGTGGCAGTGCGTGGGAAGTTGGGCAGTACAGCCGGGGCGCTGTGTCTCTGGTCTGGTATTAGTGGCAGTGCGTGGGAAGTGGAGCAGTACAGCCAGGGCGCTGTGTCTCTGGTCTGGTATGAGTGGCAGTGCGTGGGAAGTGGAGCAGTACAGCCAGGGCGCTGTGTCTCTGGTCTGGTATGAGTGGCAGTGCGTGGGAAGTGGGGCAGTACAGCCAGGGTGCTGTGTCTCTGGTCTGGTATTAGTGGCAGTGCGTGGGAAGCGGTGTGGTACAGCCGGGGCGCTGTGTCTCTGGTCTGGTATTAGTGGCAGTGCGTGGGAAGTGGAGCAGTACAGCCAGGGCGCTGTGTCTCTGGTCTGGTATGAGTGGCAGTGCGTGGGAAGTGGGGCAGTACAGCCAGGGTGCTGTGTCTCTGGTCTGGTATTAGTGGCAGTGCGTGGGAAGTGGAGCGGTACAGCCAGGGCGCTGTGTCTCTGGTCTGGTAGGAGTGGCAGTGCGTGGGAAGTGGAGCAGTACAGCCAGGGCGCTGTGTCTCTGGTCTGGTATTAGTGGCAGGGCGTGGGAAAGGCTCTGGAGAGGCTCTGGCGCTGTGTCTGGTCTGGTATAAGTGGCAGTGGGTGGGAAGCGGTGTGGTACAGCCAGGGCGCTGTGTCTCTGGTCTGGTATGAGTGGCAGTGCGTGGGAAGTGGAGCAGTACAGCCGGGCGCTGTGTCTCTGGTCTGGTATTAGTGGCAGTGCATGGGAAGTGGGGCAGTACAGCCAGGGCGCTGTGTCTCTGGTCTGGTATGAGTGGCAGTGCGTGGGAAGTGGAGCGGTACAGCCAGGGCGCTGTGTCTCTGGTCTGGTATGAGTGGCATGAGAAAGGCTCTGGAGAGGCTCTGGCGCAGTGTCTGGTCTGGTATTAGTGGCAGTGCGTGGGAAGTGGAGCGGTACAGCCAGGGCGCTGTGTCTCTGGTCTGGTATGAGTGGCATGAGAAAAGCTCTGGAGAGGCTCTGGCGCTGTGTCTGGTCTGGTATAAGTGGCAGTGTGTGGGGCGCTGTGTCTCTGGTCTGGTATTAGTGGCAGTGCGTGGGAAAGGCTCTGGAGAGGCTCTGGCGCTGTGTCTGGTCTGGTATGAGTGGCAGTGTGTGGGAAGTGGAGCAGTACAGCCGAGGCGCTGTGTCTCTGGTCTGGTATTAGTGGCAGTGCGTGGGAAAGGCTCTGGAGAGGCTCTGGCGCTGTGTCTGGTCTGGTATTAGTGGCAGTGCGTGGGAAGTGGAGCAGTACAGCCGAGGCGCTGTGTCTCTGGTCTGGTATTAGTGGCAGTGCGTGGGAAGTGGAGCAGTACAGCCGAGGTGCTGTCTCTGGTCTGGTATGAGTGGCAGTGCGTGGGAAAGGCTCTGGAGAGGCTCTGGCGCTGTGTCTGGTCCCGTCCATGTGTGTGATAAGCAGCAGTGCATGGGAAGAGCCCCAGAGAAGCTCAGCTGAACTCTTACACAAACATCAGCTTCCCTTCTAATAGCGAGTGAACACCCTGTCTGTGAGAGCTGAAAACTCCGCCGTCATCCAGAGATTAACAGGGATGCCATTTATAGAGGGCTTATTTATGAATAGTAGCCAAGTAAATAATTTCCCTTTATCTGCATTTCCTCTTTTTTGGGGCAATTATGCTTTGCCTGCTTTTGACAAATTTAAGTTGAGGTAAAAATTTGTAACCTGAGGTAGCGGATTGGTCAAAAGTGGTGAATCAAATCCATGTTTAGGAAATCGATTTGGTTCCACGTAGAAGACTGGATTTCTATCAGTATCTACAGTAACCGCAGTGTTTCATATCTACCATATTTCCCTTTCAAGAGAAGCCGTAACCAAGAATTGAACTTCATTCCAATCAGTAGCTGATACCCCCTTTTACATGACAAATCTATTGCTTTTCTCAAACAGATCATCAGGTGGCGCTGTATGGCTGATATTGTGTTTAACCTCCTACCACTGTGTAATGTCAGGACCATGGTCGCTGACATCACACTGTGGTAACCTTGTTGTATTGTGGGAAATAACAGCTGTTTCCAACTGCCAAAAAAGCAAGCAGCATCTCCTTCCACTGACATCACCTGCCAGCAGTAAACATGTGATAAATGTCAGAATGTAAATCAGGGAGAGGAAAGATTGTACAATGGGCAAACACTGACTAAATCATTTATACATAATTATTGTAAAAATGAAGCACTTTATTATTAAATTATTTTCAGGGCTGTGGAGTTGGTACAAAATCTTCCAAATCTAATTTTTACAAAGCTATGGATTTGGTTTAAAAATCATCCGGCTCCTCACTGTATTGAAACCACCGACTCCGACTCCAGGTACCCAAAATTGCTCTGACTCCGACTCCACAGCCCTGATTGTTTTCACTGGAGTTTCTCTTTAGAGTCCACCTCAAGTGTAAGTGGACCTCTGACTTTTGACCATTTTATGTTGAAAAGTTTGAAGACTGTAGTATGAGTTGACACAAGAAGCAAGGTATGGAGGGGAGGGGGAGTGGTCTGTGTGCCACGCCCCTCCCAGAAGTCACTGCGGCAGGCATCGTTGGCCCACTTACTGGTACCAGTAGAGACCCAAATGAAAGTCCCATCCTGACATCATTGCTGGAACGTTTGGGGGGTCCTGGGGAATATAAACTCACCAATACACTATTCGACCGACGCGCAGATCAGATCCCGAAAACGTCCCACAATCGATAATGTGGGTGATGTCTGCCAAGGAACCGCCATCCCCCATTATTTAATGTTGCCTGCGGGTCGATCGGGGTCTCGGTGTGTTCTGGCGGTAAATCATGTTGCCTAATTCAATGTTTAAATGTCAAATTAGGCTTAAATATTGTATGGCCAGCTTTAGGGTCCTTGCACAGTACATTGTGCAGTTTGCATTGCGATTTGGTCATAACACAGAGCTGCCAAAAAATCGCGCCGTGCATTATACGTGTGGTGCAACTACTAAGTGAAGCATGACGTACAATGAAAGTAAAGGCCCATGTCGATAATCAGGTGTGTGTACAGCTGCTGGCGACCCCCAGTGATACCGATCCCATTGTTCGTGCCACTCTCCCGCCCCCGTGTGATGTCATGCTTGTCATCCCTCTGTCGGGGGTGGGATTGGAGGTGGCAGCAGAGGAATGGTTCGTAGATGCGTGTGAAGCAGGGGAGGTTAGGGTTAGGGGTGAGTATTTTGGTTATAAGAACATTTTGCTGCCAGTACTCCATGACATAAAGGCCTGGCGCCCAGTTAGTATTCTCCATTTTCCCGTTCTTTGTTCTTGGGTATGTTTCGTCACCCAGGTGCCTCTTCTGTCAGACTTGGCTTCACAGCAATGCCTTTTGTCTCGATCTCACCTTGAAGAACCGAGATAGACCTCCTTCCTATGAATGTGCTTCCACCATCCGGTGATGTGCTGGTGTGTTTATTCAGCGATTAATGAGTAAATAGTTTACGCCAGCAGCACGATCGTCTGGCCCTCGTATCTACGTATGACGTGAAAGTCAATAACCCAGCCAAGGGGAGGCAGGCCACAGGGGACATGGGCACAAGGTTGTGCGTTTCTGCGACAGGCAGGCAGGATTGCTGATGCCAAGGATCTGTGACATGAAAGGTGGCCATACATAAAGCAATTTCAACTTTTAATTGATCTAGCCAACCATTAGATGCATTGAGACTGAGACTGTTTGGTTATGTTCAGTAATTTACTTCATGAGGTAAAAAAAAAAAAGATTTGAGTATTCACCAACATTCAGTAATAATTCTGTAATTTACCGAACAACTGTGAGATTATTCTTAAAGATTTTAACCTCATGCGGTATTTTATTCGGCATTTTCAAGTATTCTGTATTTCATTAGTTATTGGATAGATTATTGCAGTGCGGGAAAATGGATAAAAAAATGATACAGACTGCATCACCGGCCTCTAAACCCCCCCCCCCCCCCCTTCCGTAACGGCAATTGCAGAGCTAACCACAGCGGAAGCGATACTACCTGTTCCACCGCTGGGTGCTGTGTCCTCCTACCTCCAGAGTACAATAGCGCCTCTCCAGCTCCCAGTGTCGTGTGACTCCTGATGTCACATGACTAGAGATGGCAATGCTTAGGAAAACTCATGGAGAAGCATGTGATCAGTTTGGTCAGCTGATAGATTTGTAAGGTTCTGATTTGCTGGTGATCATGTGTTAAACCAGGAAGTCCTCACAGAGGTGGGGACAGAATACAGTGTACTCCTGCAGCACTTCTTCAAAGGGGAGAGAGAGGCACCCCCAACCACAGCTCGAGGTCAGAATTTAGGTCTGACTCGAATATAAGGCGATGCCTGTGTTTTGCCTCAGTGGAACCAATTTTTCTCGATTTTATAGCCAAAGATATATGGTACTAATATTGTGAAATATGGGAAATCTGTTTTTATTCACTTTCTTGTTTTCCTGAATAGTTTATTTAGCTAATCTGTATGTACATTTTGCACGGGCGGCAGCGAGTGCGTAAGCATGTTATTGGGGGATGTAAGCTGGGGTTCAGTGCCGTTTTTAAATTGTTAATTTTATAGTTCGATATAACAGTAACATTTTGTATTTTTTGTATTCATATCTGTGGTTTTGGGATCAATCGGGCCACAACTTTCCAAGTTTGAATCTCTTAATTTCCTACATAGTTTAGTTCTCCCCTTTTCTCTGCTCTGTTTCGGGATAAGCTTCCAAATGGCTGTTTGTCAGTTACTGACCGCTCCAGGCTGGAGACACCGAACACTTGTGTGCATGCTCTAATCTTTCTGAATTTACATTTATGAGATATTTACCTCCATAAGTGGGTAACTGCTTTAGCAGCATTCTCCCCAGGCTCTTTTAGCCGGGTGCTCCACCCGCCTAATTTTGGTGAGCACCCGGCTGTCATCAGCTCACCTCCTCCTCATCCTCCTCCAGTGCTGTAGGCAGAGTTGTGCTGGCCCTGCATTCTCTCATTGCTCCCCACCCGGCTAGCTTTTCATGACACCCGGCTGGGAAAAATCTCTGGGAGATCACTGGCTTTAGTGAATTGGCATTTCACTGAATGTTTGGTAAAATCAGTTATTTGCTGCTTACCACATGCTGCAATGCTTGGTGAATGGAAGCCTTTGTTGCAGTCAGGGGTTGGCAGTAGGGCTATTGACCACGAGTTTTAGAGGTGTTTTTGACACCATCATTTTTCATAACTGCTGGTCGTGTTTTAAGGGAACCTAAACGGAGAAGGATATGGATTTTTCCTTTTAAAATAATACCAGTTGTCTGACTCTCCTGCTGATCCCGTGTCTCTAATACTTTTAGCCACAGCCCCTCAACAAGCATGCAGCAGATCAGGTGCTCTGACTGAAGTCAGACTGGATTAGCTGCATGCTTGTTTCAGGTGTGTGATTCAGCCACTACTGCAGCCAAAGAGATCATCAGGACTGCCAGGCAACTGGTATTGTTCAAAAGGAAACCTCCATATCCCTCTGTTAAGGTTCCCTTTAACTCAAAAAAAAAAAATTCACTTACCTGGGGCATCTACCAGCCCCCTGCAGCCATCCTGTGCCCTCACCATCACTCATGGCTCCTCCGGTCCCCCACCGCCAGTTAGTTTATTTTTTGCCACCTCGGAGTCGGCGGGCCGCCATGCGTACCTTTGCACGCATTCCTGCTGGTGCAGGAAGCTATCGCGGACATTAACAAGCACATTTTTACGTGTTGCATGTGTAACGTGTAAAAATGTACGCGTTAGTGTCCGCGATAGCTTCCTGCACCAGCGGAATGCGTGTAAAGATACGCATAGCGGCCCGCCGACTCCGAGTCAGCAAGAATGAAACTAACTGGCGGCGGGGGACCGGAGTAGCCATAAGTGATGGTGAGGGCCAGGGCCGGCCCTAGACTTTTTGCCGCCTGAGGCAAGATTCTAAAAAATCGCCCCCCCCCCCCCCAGCCGTGGGGTGGGGAGTGCCGAGCTGGAGGGGTAGCTGGCAGAAAGGGGGTATTGGGCCTAGCGGCGGGGAGGGGGGTCGGACTCCCCCCTCCCTCGCCTGGGTCCCCCGATCTGCGCTCCTCCTCCAGCGTAAAGTACCAGGCGCAGGCAGCCAGCGTGCATATCATTAAGAGGCAGCAGGCGGGGGAATCACTCACCTCTTCCGCGTTCCATCGTGCGCTCCACTGACGTCACTTCCTGCAAGGCCGTCCACTTACAATACAGTGGGCGGCGTTGCCGGAAGTGACGTCAGTGGAGCACGCGATGGAACGCGGAAGAGGTGAGTGATTCCCCCGCCCGTTGCCTCTTCGTCATATGCACGCTGGCTGCCTTGTACTTTACGCTGGAGGAGGAGCGCAGATCGGGGGACTCAGGCGAGGGAGGGGGGGACCCAGACGAGGGAGGGGGGGTCCGACCCCCCTCCCCGCCGCTAGGCCCAATACCCCCTTTCTGCCAGCTACCCCTCCAGCTCGGCGGGCGGCCCCAGCGTCCATGCAGAGGCAGGTGCCGCCCCCCCAGATTTGCCGCCTGAGGCAAATGTTTCACCCCGCCTCATGAGCGGGCCGGCCCTGGTGAGGGCACAGGATGGCTGCAGAGGGCTGGTAGAAGCCCCAGGTAAGTGAAAGTCATTTTTTTCCCTAGAGTTAAGGTTCCCTTTAAAGCGGAACTGGGGGGCTTCTGGGGGTCCTGGGGCTTCTGGAACTGCCGGCCCCCTGCAGCCTCCCTGTCGCGCGCCATCTCTGAACAATTCTCCATTCCCCCGGCCGCGGCTCAATTCCAGTTTCTCAGTCTTAGAAGTCGACACTGGCCGTGTTCTCGTTCCCCTCGCCGGTAGCGTCCTGCACAAGCGCATTAAGAGTAGATCTTCTACTGCGCCTGTAAGAAGACAGAAGCCCCAGGTAAGTGACATTTTTTTATTTTTTTTAAAATTCAGTTCAGCTTTAAATGGGCTCATCGATGCCGGTCGGTCCGTAAAGAAATGTAAGCTCCTAAAAACAAGCTGCCACGGTCGCAGACTTGATAGAATGATCTGACAGCCATCGTCCCTGTTAGCGCATTCACACTACCTCTGACTGCATGCTGCTCAAACCCTAATGCCTCGTACACACGATACAACTTTCCACCAGATTGACAGTCAAATCGATTATTTCCGTCAGGTCCGATCTGATTTGTGATCGTTTTTTCAGATCTATTTTCCATTCAATTCCATACAAAATCAAAACGGATCTGTTGAAAATAATTGATTTATCTGTGAATCTGACGGCAAATTGCATTGTGTGTACCAGGCACTACAGAGGAGGGAAGGGAGACCTCATCTCAGAGGAGTACGGTTGTACTGGCCTGAGGAGATCCCTTCTTACCTCAGGAGGGTCAGGCACAGGATGTCACACCTGTTGGTACTCACCTGTCACATGATCTGGCACTGGAATGTCTGTAGGCCGCGCTGGGACTCCTGGAGCCGCTGCAAAGGGTTAACATTTTATTTTGTGTGGAAAAACAAAACCCAAACGCGGTCACCCCATTGCCAGGCCCCGCCCGGGGCCGCCCACATTTTTCCACCGTCGCATTCCAAGACAAGCAAGCACACATCACGGTGCTACACCGCTAATTCCTGCTCTGTGCCTGCTCGCCGGGGAAATAGTATTCATGTAAGGTGTGAGGAGGGGTGACGTCACCACTGCTGGAAACTGAGGCACGAGACGTGTGTGTGTGTGTGTGTGTGTGTGTGTGTATATGTGTATCCTCGTGTGTGTGTGTCCCCTCTTGTTAGTCTGTGTGTCCTCTCGTCTGTGTGTGTCCTCTCGTCAGTGTGTCTGTGTGTGTGTGTCCTCTGGTCAGTGTGTCTGTGTGTGTGTGTCCTCTGGTCAGTGTGTCTGTGTGTGTGTCCCCTCTCGTCTGTGTGTCTGTGTGTGTGTGTCCTCTCTTGTCTGTGTGTGTGTCCTCTCTTGTCTGTGTGTGTGTCCTCTCTTGTCTGTGTGTGTGTGTGTGTGTCCCCTCTCGTCTGTGTCTGTGTGTGTCCTCTCTTGTCTGTGTGTCTGTGTGTGTCCTCTCTTGTCTGTGTGTCTGTGTGTGTGTCCTCTCTTGTCTGTGTGTGTGTCCTCTCTTGTCTCTGTGTGTGTGTGTGTGTCCTCTCTTGTGTGTGTGTGTGTGTGTGTGTGTGTGTGTCCTCTCGTCAGTGTGTGTATGTCTGTGTGTGTGCTCTCTTGTCAGTGTGTGTCTGTGTGTGTCCTCTCTTGTCAGTGCGTGTGTGTGTCCTCTCGTCAGTGTGTGTGTGTGTGTCTGTGTGTGTCCTCTCTTGTCAGTGTGTGTGTGTACTCTAGTCAGTGTGTGTGTCTGTGTCCCCTCTCGTGTGTGTGTGTGTGTGTGTGTGTGTGTGTGTGTGTCTGTCTGTGTTTGTCCTCTCTCGTCAGTGTGTCCTCTTGTCAGTGTGTGGTGAGTTTTTGTCCTCTCATCAGTGTGTGTGTCTGTTCTCTCGTCAGTCTGTGTATCCCCCTCTCGTGTGTGTGTTGTGTGTGAGTGTGTGTGTGTGTGTGTGTGTGTGTGTGTGTGTGTGTGTGTGTCTGTGTTTGTCCTCTCTCGTCAGTGTGTCCTCTTGTCAGTGTGTGGTGAGTTTTTGTCCTCTCATCAGTGTGTGTGTCTGTTCTCTCGTCAGTCTGTGTATCCCCCTCTCGTCTGTGTGTGTGTGTGTGTGTGTATATGTGTATATGTGTAGCTAGTGTGTGTATGCATGTGTACTGTGTGTGTGTCTGTGTTCTCTCATCAGTGTGTGTGTGTGTGTGTGTGTATGTGTACTGTGTGTGTGTCTGTTCTCTCGTCAGTCTGTGTATCCCCCTCTCGTCTGTGTGTGTGTGTGTGTGTGTGTGTGTATATGTGTATATGTGTAGCTAGTGTGTGTATGCATGTGTACTGTGTGTGTCTGTGTTCTCTCATCAGTGTGTGTGTGTGTGTGTATGTGTACTGTGTGTGTGTCTGCGTTCTCTCGTAATATTCTCCCTGCTTTTATGAGCGACTTATGGAAACAATCTTATCATAAGTGTAAACATTCGTTTCCGTGTAAAATATATCCTCAAATGAAAATATCTTTTTTTTTTTTTTCCTCTTCTCTTTTGTCAATCAGGATCTGGTTGAGTTGAAATATCAATCGTGCGTAGATTCTGTGTGTGGTCTTCACGCGATCGGTTAAGTGTTTCGATCTCCGAGCTCAATCTTTGGTACGAGAAAAAGACACAGGGACACCGGGAGCCCGATAGTGCAATATCGTCTGATTATATGGAAAAAATGTGAGGTGGTGTATATATACTCACAAGTGTGGGTTGCACTCCAAGCAACCACTGATAATCGCATGTGAGGAAGGACCGTCCTCACTCGGCCTTTCTCTCTGAGGTAGAAGTCACGGTCGCAGCTCCAAAGAAAAAATTATATAGTCTTTTAACTCTATTGGGATACAAGACTAAAGCGGACTCCCGCATAGGAGACCGCTATAAATTTCTGGAAGGGGTTTGGAGGCGCCCAAGGTATAGCTAAGATTACTATATATAGGTAAGAAATCTTACCTTATTTCAATCGAATTTCAGAATAATGAACATTTCTCGAGAGGGTAGTTTAGATTTTAATATGCACATTTAGACAACGCGTTTCGCGGACACACTCCGCTTCATCAGGTCAATTAGCAGTGCCTCCATAGAGCAGACACGAAAGACTGTCTGAATAGTAGCAATCACATTTATTAACTAGTACCCCAAAACAGTGCAACGCGTTTCGCAGGCCCAGCCCGCTTCATCAGGCAATAAACATGGGGACAAGACAGAATTTCAGCAATAGCAGGTGTAGCGCCTCAGTCTCCATGTTTATTTGTCTAAATGTGCATATTAAAATCTAAACTACCCTCTCGAGAAATGTTCATTATTCTGAAATTCGATTGAAATAAGGTAAGATTTCTTACCTATATATAGTAATCTTAGCTATACCTTGGGCGCCTCCAAACCCCTTCCAGATCTCCGAGCTCTGCATTTGTTGAAGTGTCAACTGAAATTTAAAGGAAACCAGAGTATACCGAAAATCACTCAGTTTTATACATACCGAGGGCTTCCCCCAGCCCCATCTGCACGGATCGCTCCCACGCCGCCGTGCTCTGCCTTCTCTAGCTCCGGTACCAGGTCCCGTAACTTCGGCCAGTCGCGACCAATCTAAGCATGCGCAGTGCGCTCTCTCCGGCGGAGAATAGGACTGCGCATGCTCAGACTGGCCGAAGTTACGGGACCCGCTACCGGAGCTGGAGAAGGCTGAGGACGGCGGCGTGGGAGCGATCTGTGCGGATGGGGCTGGAGGAAGCCCCAGGTATGTATCAAACTTTGAGTACTATTTGTCTCTGGTACACTTGAAATCTTCCATAAGGTGGCCATTAAAGGAAACCTAAACTGAGAGGGATATGGATGTTTCCTTTTAAAAAATACCAGTTGCCCGGCAGTCCTGCTAATCCAGTCTGACTTCAGTCAGAGCACCTGATCTGCATGCTTGTTGAGGGGCTGTGGCTAAAAGTATCAGAGTCACAGGATCAGCAGGAGAGTCTGGCAACTGGTATTATTTTAAAAGGAAAAATCCACATCCTTCTCAGTTTAGGTTCACTTTAATGATACAATTTACCGGATGATCGATCGTCTGATTGAATTGTAATATCGATCAAAGACAGTTGGGCCCACCGACAGAAGGAAAGCTGCAATGCAGTTCCATCAGCTTGGTGGAAGCAATCAGTTTTTCAGATCAATTCCATGAATCTTATCGAATTGCATAGCAGCTTTCTTTCCCTTGGTGGACCTGAACAATAGTTTCCGATGGATATGATGATCAAAACGATTGATCAATCGATCGACTGAAGAATTGTATCGTTAATGGCCACCTATAAAATGATCACTGTATAGTCAGCTGAAAGGGGAACCTTGAAGTGAGAGGAATAGGGAGGCTGCCATCTTCATTCTCTAATAAGCTATGCCAGTTGCCGGACTTCTGTGCTGTTGCCATGCCTCTAATACTACAAGTCACTGTCCCAGAATGAGCATGCAGACCAGATGCTGCAACGCCATTGGTGGCATGCTTGTTGCAGGTCTGTGGCTCACAAAACAACTAAAGCCAAAAGCTCAACATGACAGTCAGGCAACTGGCATTGTTTATAAGGGAATGAAGATGGCAGCCTCCATACTCTTCTCACTCCACGTCCATTCCTTTAAAAAAACAAGTGACACCCATGCTAACCTAGAAATAAAAAAAACATATAAGTAGATAAATACTACTTCTAATTACATAACAGATGTATTGTGCTATCCCCGTAATGATTCCTGTGAATTTTATATAGGAAAAGCAGAAAATCCTATTCCAGGCAGTGGCCATCTTGCCAAGCTAATGCTGACATCATATCCTCCCTGACTCTTGTCCCCCCCCCTCCCTCCCTCCCTTCTCTTGCTCATTGTGTATTCATTAGCTGCCCTCCTCCCAGAGTCTTCAGACACTCCCACTGAGGTGTATACTAACAACTGCACTGTCTTTTTTCTTTTTCTTTTTTTTCTCCTCCAATCGCTGAGTCACCTCAGCTTTGCTTGTAAATACAAGTGAGCAGAGGATCATGTTGTAGATAGGCAGGGGAATACATGGAAGAGGAGGAATATATTATAGATGAAAAGAACCCCCAGCATGCAACTGTTTGGCACTGACTGCTAAAGGCCCAGTGCTCCTAAAGTATGTGATAACTCCAAACCATAACAGCAGAAAAAGTTTTGCAAGTTTTGAATGCAGGATTAGCATCTTTATCACTTAATACACTCAGACCAGTTGCTGTTGAAATTTGATTTTTATGGTGACAATCCCACTTTAAAAAGGAATTTGCTTCTTATTTATTTCTTTTACAATATTCATTTTATAAATCATTTATTCTGGGCACACACGGTGCGATTTTCCGTGCGATAGAGGGATCTGATTGATAAAATCCGTCATATCCGATATTGCTCCCAATCGTTTCCGCGCTCTATTTCTCATAATGGTGAATGGAAAAAGATAAGATGAATGAATACAAGAGAATAGAGTGCGGAATCCTGCCGCAAAAACGATTGGGTCGGAGAATCGCACGAAAAAACGTAACGTGTGTACCCAGCATTAGTCAGGTTACCCGTTGTAAAATCTTCCCTCACCCTAATTGACTGCCTGACATTTATCCTAGGTGGTGAGACTAGAGACTGTCTAATTCCTTCTCATCTGTAAGTGATCACAAGTGTAATTTGATCTCTCAGCTGTGTCCCTGCACAAATTTGTCAGTCTTTGGCAGACACAGCTAATATGTAAACAGAGGATGTTAACCCTTTGTGTGCTTCCACAAAAGCAGGAAGTAGACACACTGCAGATTTACTGCAGGATTTGTATCAGCCGTAACGAAGAATTTGTTTTCTTTAAAGGTTATCATGCTGTTGCTTATCTTTTGGAGCAGAGAAGTTCTGAGTTCAGGTCCACTTTAAAGAGGCCCTGTAGTGACCTAGTAGAACACAGTTAATTATTCAGGATACTTTTCCTGGTTTCAGCATCAGAACTACTTCCTATATCTATATATTGCTATACAGTATATCGCTATTTAGCCCCACCCTCCCAGTGATGTCACAGCCTAGGTTATTTAGCCATTTAGAATTCTTTCAGAGCATTCTGGGAGAACAGGCATATTTTTTACTGGCTTCAGAACTCTGTTAACAAACATTCTGCAGAGCGGCACCTGGCAGAACTAAAAAGGTCACCACCTTATAAATTTCAAGAATGTAAATCAGGGAGAGGATGAGGGGAAAACACTGATTAAATAATTTTTAAATAAATATTGTAAAAAAGCAATATTATTCTTTGTTGTTTTTGCTACAGTTGCTGTAAAATAAAGCCGATCTCCAGCCTAAATTATAGTTATCCACACTGGAAGTCGGGTGATGCGGGGTCTGTGCAACGGCTCTGCGGGACGAGGCAGCGCAGGTAAGTATAACTTTCTTTTACCGGAAGGCTGCCAGACTTAAAATTTAGGCTGGAGGTCCGCTTTAACCACAAGTGCGCTGGCTTTTAGCCGGAAAAACCTCCATCAGGCGTGGGGACAGAAGTGGCACTGGGCCGCTGCTTGGCCTCTCCATGGGCAAATGCCCGCAGGGGACAACGGATGGAGAATCTGCAGTGCATTCCTTGGAACAGGAGCGCGCTTTCACTGATAACTCAATAAATGTCAAGGCGACGCTCAGGACTGATAACGTTCCAGCCGTACGCTCGCTAGTAAACTTTACTGCGCCATTATGTGAGATAAACACACGCGGAATGTGGCTGACACGCCAAGAGCTCTCGCCGCAGAGAAGGGCAATTATTAACCTTTATTTATGTCAATCGGATTGTGTAACAGAAACACCCCGCTCGTTACTGCACGGCTCGCAGAACTGGGTCACATCCCGACGTCTGGAGAAAGGCTTCACGGGAGAGGCCAGGAAGTACAAGCAAGTCCAGGAAATCCACTCCGCTCTGAGCTTGGCCACACGTGCGTCAGCCCTAAGACAACTCCCTGCCTGACGGTCCGTACCCACGGCAAGATATCAGCGTTCGTATCGGGCGATGATCGCTCTTTCCACGCAATCTCGTGTAGCCGTCATTGAACGAAAATTTGTTAAAGGGAACTTGAAGTGAGAAGGATATGGAGGCTGCCATATTCATTTCCTTTGAGCAATACCAGTTTCCTGGCAGTCCTGCTGAACTCTTTGGCTGCAGTAGTGTCTGAATAACACCAGAAACAAGCATGCGGCTTATCCAATCACACTTCAGTTAGAAACACCTGATCTGCTGCATGCTTGTTCAGGGGCTATGGCTAAAAGTATTAGAGGCAGAGGATCAGCAGGACTGCCAGGCAACCTACATTGTATAAGAGTAAATGAATATGGCAGCCACCATATACCTCTCATTACAGGTTACCTTTAAATGACAGTTAGAGATGGCGGCTGAACCACGACAGTCCTCGCGAACGAGTGTTCCAAATTTCACTAAAATCAATGGAGTGAGAATATTGTTTAATTTGAACAATCGTTTTAACAATCATTTGTGTTCTGTCTGTTGCAATAATTAAAGATATATCGGGGAATGATCGTTCGGCAGCGGAGTTCCCCTATTTAGTCTTTCTATGGATACTCAGCTTAAAGGGAAGGTCCAAGCAAAATAAAAATGAGCTTCACTTACCTGGGGCTTCTACCAGCCCCCTGCAGCCATCCTGTGCCCTCCTAGTCACTCACTGCTGAACCAGTCCCCCACTGGCACCTTGCCGACCTCAGAGGTCGGTGGGACGCATTGCGTACATTTTTATGCATTCCCGCTAGTGCAGGAACATTAACACATACATTTTTACGCATTAATGGATCAATGCGTAAAAATTTACGCATTAAACCACTAACGCGTAAAAATGTATCTGTTAATGTTTCTGCATTAGCATGAATGCGTAAAAATGTACGCAATGCGGCCCTGACCTCCGAGGTCGGCAAGGTGCCAGTGGGGGACTGGTTCAGCAGTGAGTGACTGCGAGGGCACAGGCTGGCTGCATGGGGCTGGTAGAAGCAGAACTAGCTGGTGGCGGGGGACTGGAGCAGCAGTGAGTGACTAGGAGGGCACAGGATGGCTGCATGGGGCTGGTAGAAGCAGAACTAGCTGGTGGCGGGGGACTGGAGCAGCAGTGAGTGACTACGAGGGCACAGGATGGCTGCATGGGGCTGGTAGAAGCAGAACTAGCTGGTGGCGGGGGACTGGAGCAGCAGTGAGTGACTACGAGGGCACAGGATGGCTGCATGGGGCTGGTAGAAGCAGAACTAGCTGGTGGCGGGGGACTGGAGCAGCAGTGAGTGACTGCGAGGGCACAAGATGGCTGCATGGGGCTGGTAGAAGCAGAACTAGCTGGTGGCGGGGGACTGGAGCAGCAGTGAGTGACTACGAGGGCACAGGATGGCTGCATGGGGCTGGTAGAAGCAGAACTAGCTGGTGGCGGGGGACTGGAGCAGCAGTGAGTGACTGCGAGGGCACAGGATGGCTGCATGGGGCTGGTAGAAGCAGAACTAGCTGGTGGCGGGGGACTGGAGCAGCAGTGAGTGACTGCGAGGGCACAGGATGGCTGCATGGGGCTGGTAGAAGCAGAACTAGCTGGTGGCGGGGGACTGGAGCAGCAGTGAGTGACTGCGAGGGCACAGGATGGCTGCATGGGGCTGGTAGAAGCAGAACTAGCTGGTGGCGGGGGACTGGAGCAGCAGTGAGTGACTGCGAGGGCACAGGATGGCTGCATGGGGCTGGTAGAAGCAGAACTAGCTGGCGACCGGGACTGGAGCAGCAGTGAGTGACTGCGAGGGCACAGGATGGCTGCATGGGGCTGGTAGAAGCAGAACTAGCTGGCAGCGGGGGACTGGAGCAGCAGTGAGTGACTACGAGGGCACAGGATGGCTGCATGGGGCTGGTAGAAGCAGAACTAGCTGCCAGCGGGGTACTGGAGCAGCAGTGAGTGACTATGAGGGCACAGGATGGCTGCATGGGGCTGGTAGAAGCAGAACTAGCTGCCAGCGGGGGACTGGAGCAGCAGTGAGTGACTACGAGGGCACAGGATGGCTGTATGGGGCTGGTAGAAGCAGAACTAGCTGGCGGCGGGGGACTGGAGCAGCAGTGAGTGACTACGAGGGCACAGGATGGCTGTATGGGGCTGGTAGAAGCAGAACTAGCTGGCGGCGGGGGACTGGAGCAGCAGTGAGTGACTACGAGGGCACAGGATGGCTGCATGGGGCTGGTAGAAGCAGAACTAGCTGCCAGCGGGGTACTGGAGCAGCAGTGAGTGACTACGAGGGCACAGGATGGCTGCATGGGGCTGGTAGAAGCAGAACTAGCTGGTGGCGGGGGACTGGAGCAGCAGTGAGTGACTACGAGGGCACAGGATGGCTGCATGGGGCTGGTAGATGCAGAGCTAGCTGGCGGTGGGGCCTGGAGCAGCAGTAAGTGACTATGAGGGCACAGGATGGCTGCATGGGGCTGGTAGATGCAGAACTAGCTGGCGGCGGGGGACTGGAGCAGCAGTGAGTGACTACGAGGGCACAGGGTGGCTGCATGGGGCTGGTAGAAGCAGAACTAGCTGGTGGCGGAGGACAGGAGCAGCAGTGAGTGACTACGAGGGCACAGGATGGCTGCATGGGGCTGGTAGATGCAGAACTAGCTGGCGGTGGGGCCTGGAGCAGCAGTAAGTGACTATGAGGGCACAGGATGGCTGCATGGGGCTGGTAGAAGCAGAACTAGCTGCCAGCGGGGGACTGGAGCAGCAGTGAGTGACTACGAGGGCACAGGATGGCTGCATGGGGCTGGTAGAAGCAGAACTAGCTGGAGGCGGGGGACTGGAGCAGCAGTGAGTGACTACGAGGGCACAGGATGGCTGCATGGGGCTGGTAGAAGCAGAACTAGCTGGCAGAGGGGGACTGGAGCAGCAGTGAGTGACTACGAGGGCACAGGATGGCTGCATGGGGCTGGTAGAAGCAGAACTAGCTGGCAGAGGGGGACTGGAGCAGCAGTGAGTGACTACGAGGGCACAGGATGGCTGCATGGGGCTGGTAGAAGCAGAACTAGCTGGCAGAGGGGGACTGGAGCAGCAGTGAGTGACTACGAGGGCACAGGATGGCTGCATGGGGCTGGTAGAAGCTCCAGGTAAGTGAAACTCATTTTTTTATTTTGCTTGGACATTCCCTTTAACATCACTCTCCTGTATAACTGTGTAGATCAGGTAAACGTTCGCCAACCTTCCGCATCCTGTTCTCGATTCATTGGAAGAATGTTTCTCATAAAATCCAGCTTATAAAATCGACCTAAGCTGGCCATACACTTATAGATTTCCACCCATTGTTCCAAAACGATTCCTTTCTGAAAAGAATCGGTTCAGAAAGAATCGATTCATACCACACACTGCAATTGTTAGCAAGGAATCTAATAAAAATCGATTGAACTGTAGCGTTGAACAGTTCGGTGCAGAGCAACACTATGGGCCATCGATCTGCCTGCCCCACCCCCGATCTACCTAAATTCCCCGTCCTGTCTGATCGATACTTTCAATAGTTTTCTGGTCAAATTTCGGTTGATCTGACATTTTGAGCACTCTGTTCCCTGCAGATAAATCGCATGGAATCCAGTGCGGCCTTGCTGAACACCAGACTTGGAATGGATGTTATTAAAATTCTCTCCTATTGGTTAGAAAACGGTTTCCACTCTTAGCTGGGCGCATGTGCCGGAAGCGCGAGCGTTTGATCACTTTGGCTGATTTTGTTTGGCTCGCATTTGCATGTCCAGCATTATTAAAGAGAACCCGAGGTGGGTTTGAAGAATATTATCTGCATACAGAGGCTGGATCTGCCTATACAGCCCAGCCTCTGTTGCTATCCCAAACCCTCATAAGCTCCCCCTGCACTCTGCAATCCCTCATAAATCACAGCCACGCTGCTGACAAACAGCTTGTCAGAGCTGGCTGTGTTTATCTCTATAGTGTCAGTCTGCTGCTCTCCCCGCCTCCTGCAGAACTCCAGTCCCCGCCTGCATCCCTTCCCTCCCTGCTGATTGGAGGGAAGGGACGGGGGCAGGGACCGGAGCTATGCAGGAGGCAGGGGAGCAGCTGAGACTGACACTACAGATGTAAACACAGCCTCACAGCATGGCTGTGATTTATGAGGGGTTGCAAAGTGCAGGGGGACCTTAGTGGGGTTTGGGATAGCAACAGAGGCTGGGCTGTATAGGCAGATCCAGCCTCTGTATGCAGATAACATTCTTTAAACACACCTCGGGTTCACTTTAAGAATCCTGCCTGGAACCATCGGCAAGCTGTCTTTAGGACTTTTTCGTTTGTAGTGGTCGATGCTGAATCGCCCATCCACAGGTCCTCTTCCATTCATTTTAAACAACTATCGTCCAGCATATATATCTAGCTTAAAGAGTAACTGTCGGGCTTAAAATCAAAAATCAATTCTTTATTTTTATCTGGTAAACAAGTAATAAGGATGCTAATCAGGCAATCCAAAAGTTAAAATCTTTTACTTTTCTTGTTGATAAATGACCATTCCCCAGTTTACCTGACTCTTATTTGGTACACAAAGGAAGTTGCAGGGCATGCTGGGTTGTCCTTTATTTGCTTCTGTACATTAGTTAAATCCGGATATAAAGAAGCAAAACAAGACAACCCAGCATGCCCTGCAACTTCCTTTGTGCGGCAACGTACCAAATAAGAGTCTGGTAAACTGGGGAATGATCATTTATCAACAAGAAAAGTAATAGAGATTTTAACTTTTGGATTGCCTGATTAGCATCCGTATTACTTGTTTACCAGATAAAAAATAATTTATTTTTTTATTTTATGTCCTTTTTTTAAGTTTGCTAGATTGAATGTACAATAGAATCTTGTTATAGTAAACTCTGATATAGTAAACTTCTGGATATAGTAAACTCCACCCCCAGGTCCCAGCAACTGTGCTTCTGTATAAATATACAATGAAGGACCAATCCTGATATAGTAAACTACTTTTCCTGGTTCCTTGGAGTTACTATAAAGGAATTATACTGTATTCTCTAGTCTTCTGCAATTTTATTACACTCCATTTATCTTCAGATTAAGCTACATTCACATCTGACTGTTCTCTTGTCTTAGCCATTCTCATTCCTCATCATCACCTGTGTCTGATAAATCCTCAGATTGTAAACTGCATCCTGTAGTAAAGGCACATATGTAGTCCCCACTGTAGTAACTGGAAACAAGCTTTACAGATCAGGTGGTAGTTTTGGAATGAAATTCTTTTCAGCCTCCTCCTCAGCATTGGCATTGCTCACAGGAAGTAATTGGGTTCCGCTGAGCTGCGGTTGTTTCTCATGTTCAGGGGAGTATTCATCCACTATAATAACTCCCTTCCCATGTGACTGCTGCCTGCTTGCCTGCCCCCTGGCCTCATATTGTCTCTGGGGTATCCCAGATCAATGACACCTTGAGGCTTGAAGTCCCAGGGCAATGACACGCATGGCAAAACCAAAGCATTAATGTAGGGATGTTACAGTGACACTGAAACAAATTATTATGATAGTACATGGCAAGGAAAAAAACAGATAAGTGCCTACTTGCAAGAGAGTGCAAGCCCCACTTATGGGATATAATACACACTGAGCATACACATGACCTGTCTACCACTGGAGGATGTTGGTTTCCTGTAACAGCTTGCATGCAACTTGTTAAGTACTCTTCCCTCCCACTGCGGAGAAGTCATCCTCGATGGGAGGGGACCTAACACCAACTAAATCCTAACCTATGCATATGCATAGCCTGGGCACGCTACCAAGTAAAATTGAAAATAGTTTAAAAGGTTATTATAATATAATGAACTGTACGTGTAGTACGGGTGTTGATAAAACCTTAGTAGCTAAGAAAAGTCTAATTTTTTTATTTTCAGTTCTGTAGCTTTTTATTTTTTATAACGTATGATTCTTTTATATTTGCAATTACAAACCACACACTGTATTTTTAAAGTGAATGTTTACCACTTAAAAAAAGAAAAAGTCAGATACTCACCTAAGGAGAGGGAAGGCTCGGTCCTAATGAGCCTTCCCTCTCCTCTCCCGGTCCCGCGCAGGATCCCCCGTGGCAGTATTCGACCAGTTCGGTGAAATACTGCCACTTCCGCAGCCGAAGGGATGTTTCGGAAGCCTTCGGGATCACTCGGGCTCCCGAAGACGGGCCGCTCCATACTACGCATACGCGAGCGCCCTCTATGACACACTCATGCGTGCGTAGTATGGAGCGGCCCGTCTTCGGAAGCCCGAGTGCTCCTGAAGACCTCCGAAGTCCCTGCGGCGGCGGACGCGAACGGGGGAGCCAGCGCAGCACCGAGGGCACCGGGAGAGGAGAGGGAAGGCTCATTAGGACCGAGCCTTCCCTCTCCTTAGGTGAGTATCTGACTTTTTTATTTTGATAGCGGTACCCATTGGCTTTAAGTATAAAACAGAGCAGAGCTAATGACCTTTTGAACTCCCCTGCAGTAAAACCTTATCTGAAGCTGTCTCTCACTGTTTATTCGATGTATAAGTGCTTCTGAATATAGCAATGTCTTCCACCCAAGTTGAGTTGGAGAGCTCAAAGAAGCTCTTTTGCATAGATAACTGAAGTTTCTTAAAGGTGGCCAAACACTAAAGGCTGCCATACACTGGTCGATTGCCACCAGATCGACCAGCAGATAGATCCCTCTGTGATCGAATCTAAACAAAGAGGGATCTGTTGGCTGCCTACACTGCAAACAGATTTTGAATCGATTTCACTATGAAACCGATTCACGAGCTGCCGCTGCCGCCGTCCCCCTGCATACATTACCTGATCCGGCCGGCAGGGATCCCCCGGTCTCCACTGTCTCTTCTCCGCTCTGGGCTTCACTTTACTTCCTGCTAAGGGAATTTTAAACAGTAGAGGGCGCTCTACTGTTTAAAGTTCCCCCGACAGGAAGTAAGTGAAGCCAGCCGGAGCCCAGCGCAGAGAAGGGACAGCGGGGACACGCGCCGGCCGGATCAGGTAATGTATTGCCGCTAGCGTCGGTCGTCGGACATTCGAACGCCGCTAATCTTCTGTGCTGACAGATCGACGGGAACGATCGATTTTTGACGGAAATCAGTCGTTCGGTCAGCGTTTGCGCATCGATTTCACAGCAGATTCGATCACGGTGATCGAATCTGCTATCGGTGGGCAATCGTTTAAGTGTATGGGCACCTTTTATAGATTTGCAGCAGATTCGACCATCAGATAGATTTCTGTCAGATGACTGTCAAGTCCAATCTGACAGGAATCTATCTGATGTGTACCCACACACTAGGAACAGATTTCCAATAGATTTCAGAATGAAATCTATTGCAAATCTATCTAAAGCCTCACCTACACGGTACAATTTTCCTTCAGATCGGATCCATTAGATAATTTCCAACCGGTCCAATCGGATTGCGTTAGATTTTGCAATTGATTTTGGGTACTTATCAAAGCAAAACCTATCGCAAAATTGATCTGAAGCAATTGGGACGTCTACACACGATGCAATTTCCTATTAGATCCTTCTAATAGATCAGTTTATCTGATGAAAAATTGTATCGTGTAGATTAGGCTTAAATGCATTATTGGACCATTATGCTGGGTACACACTATACGATTTTCTGGCAGATTTACTGTCCGATTGATTATTTACAACATATCCGATCTGATTTCCGACCTAACGAAAAACGATTGGGAATCGATCGGAAATCAGATCGGACATGTTGGAAATAATCGATCTGACAGTAAATCTGCCAGAAATGTGATCCAATGAACTCTATGGGGCCATCGATCTGCTACCAGCAGCAGATCAACCTAGATTTTCCTCACTGACAGATCAAATTGATCGATTGAAGGATTTGAAAGAATTGATTTGTGATTGATCGATTTCTATAGAATCGATCGACCAATCGGAAATCGATTCTTTCAAATCAATCCATGGCTGAAGTCGACCAGTGTATGGGCCCCTTAAAGAGAAACTCCGACCACGAATTGAACTTTATCCCAATCAGTAGCTGATACCCCCTTTCACATGAGAAATCTATTCCTTTTCTCAAACAGACCATCAGGGGGCGCTGTATGGCTGATATTGTGGTGAATCTCCTCCCACAAATAACTTCTGAGTACGTACTCCTGGCAGTTTCCTGTCTGGGAACCTTGTTGCATTGTGGGAAATAGCTGTTTACAGCTGTTTCCAACTGCCAAAAAAGCATGCAGCAGCTACATCACCTGCCAACAGTAAAAATGTCACCATGTAATAAATGTCAGAATGTAAATCAGGGATTTAAAATATTTTACAATGGTCAAACACTGACTAAATCATTTATACATAATTATTGTAAAAATGAAGCACTTTTTTATTACATTATTTTCACTGGAGTTCCTCTTTAACTCTTCCTGTGCTGGAAACAATGAGTCATATCTGTGCTACTAATATTTCTTAGCTGTACTGTACATACAAATCATATCATAAGTTTATTTTCACTTCAGATTCCCTTTAAAGAAAATGAAAAAAAAATCCCTCTGGGGGGTACTTACCTCCGGGAGGGGGAATCCTCCGGATCCTAACAAGGCTTCCACTGTCCTCCGGTGTCCTGGCAATCCAGCGCTGCGACACACGAAACATCGGCGAGGTAAATATTTACCTACCGCGATCCTACGCAGACACTAGCAGCTCTTCATTCGAGCTAAGGCAGAAACCGCTGAGCTGATTGTATACACCCTACTGCGCAGGGTGAGTCTTTTGCGCCTGTGCAGTAGAGCGGATCGATCAAGCTCGGCTATTTCTGCCTTAACCCTAACGGAGAGCCGCTGGTGTGTCTGCGCAGGATCGCGGTAGGTAAGTATTGGCCGCGCCTGCGCTGTCTTGTCAGTTGAGGAGCTTTTGAGGGAGCCAGCGCTGGACTGCCTGCAGCTACAGGGGAGGGGGAAGCCTCATTAGGACCCTGAGGCTTCCCCCTACCCAGGTGAGTACCACCCAGGGGATGTTTTTTTTGTTACAGGTTCTCTTTAAGTGAAGCACGCCTGTGTATAGTGATATATCCTGTATAGTGACAGTTTGTAACTAGTGACATCATTTCCTGTCTTCTCTCTCCAGGTATCTGTATAAAATGCGGGAAGGGAGTCTATGGAGCCAGTCAGGCCTGTCAGGCCATGGGGAACCTCTTCCACACCAACTGCTTCACCTGCTGCTCTTGTGGTAAGTGGACCTTCTGCCTAAGGCCCTGTTCAGACTGTCAGCGTTTGTAGAATGCGTTTTCTATTGCGTTTTGCACACACACGTGACCTGGGAAACTGAAAAGAATTATAGAAAACGCAGAGGGAAACACAAGTTAAAAACGCAATAGTACGCGTTTTTGATACGCATCTATAGACTTTCATTGTGTCCGTTTCTGTGCGTGACGCACAGAACTGCGTGCAGCAATACGGATGAGAAACGTATACGTCTCATACGCATACATGTGAACGAGGCCATTAAAAACATTAGTAGCTGTTTCTATGCGTAAAATCTTTCTGTATGTGTTCTGTAAAAACGTCTAGAAACGCACATAGTCTGAACGTGCCCTGAGTCTGATCAGTGAGTCTGCAGTGACAGGAAGTTGCTCTGGGGCTGGTCCCGATCAGTGAGTCTGCAGTGACAGGAAGTTTCTCCAGGCTGGTCCTGATCAGTGTGTTTGCAGTGACAGGAAGTTGCTCCAGGCTGATCCTGATCAGTGTGTCTGCAGTGACAGGAAGTTGCTCCAGGCTGGTCCTGATCAGCGTATGCAGTGACAGGAAGTTGCTCCAGGCTGGTCCTGATCAGCGTATGCAGTGACAGGAAGTTGCTCCAGGCTGCTCCTGATCAGTGAGTCTGCAGTGACAGGAATTTGTTTTGGGCTGGTCCTGATCAGTGTGTCTGCAGTGACAGGAAGTTGCTCCCGGCTGGTCCTGATCAGTGAGTCTGCAGTGACAGGAAGTTGCTCTGGGGCTGGTCCCGATCAGTGAGTCTGCAGTGACAGGAAGTTGCTCCGGGCTGGTCCTGATCAGTGTGTCTGCAGTGACAGGAAGTTGCTCCCGGCTGGTCCTGATCAGTGAGTCTGCAGTGACAGGAAGTTGCTCCAGGCTGGTCCTGATCAGTGAGTCTGCAGTGACAGGAAGTTGCACTGGGCAGGTCCTGATCATTGTGCTCATAAAGTCTGTGAAGAGGATGGTGCTGAAAATCCAATCTTATCCTGATGTCATCAGTCCTTGGCACATGATTGGATTTGTGAGGTGTCCTGCCTTCTCTGAACATCTACTTTAAGCGAACTGAGCACTTCAAATTTTTTTTTTTTTAATGATCCTTCATCTAAGGGAGGTTTGTATTATTGTGTTGTTTGGAGGGTTTGGGTGACAGGCATTACTTATCTATGGAGGGCTGCTCCTGTGGCCTTTCATCCACATGGGATCGGCCATCTTCTGCATGCAGAGTCCGCACAATACTGCATTTTCATTTTCCCAGTGTAGGTGCACGCCTGGCGCTATGCATGCTGGGAGACCGTGGCTGCAATTACAACTGTACGCCTTCGCAGGGAAAATCAAACGGGTACAGTGCGCGCTCTCCGCAGAGAAGATGGCGACCTCTATACAATTGAGACTCCACAGGGGCAGCCCCCTGTAATGCTGCTCACCCCAAACTCCGTCCAACCCCAACAACACACTAATACAATACTCCCTTAATAAGTCCTTATGGTAAGGTTCATTTAAAAAAAAAACTGAATTCCAGGAGCTCAGCTCGATTTGACGTGGACCTGAACTCTTGTTCACTGAAAAGTCTTTATTCCACATATAGTTGCTGAAGAAATTCCCTGCTTTGCTTCTCTGTGTTTGTTTAGCCAGATCAAAGTGTCTAATTAGTTCCTAGCAGCTGTGAATAGACTGCAGGAGAGCTCTGCCAAGGCAGCTTTCCTCATACAATAAACACTGAGGCTTAACCCTTTCTGTGCTCCCTGGAAAGTGAAACCAATTTCAAACTTCAGAGGTTTTTTTTTAGGATTTCCATAAATTGTAATGAAGAATTCCTTAAAGGTTATCATGCTGTGGCTAATGCTTTAGAGCAGAGAGGAAGTCCTGTGTTTAGTTTCACTTTGAGTAAGTGAATGCCAAACTTGGGTCAGTGGCTGCTGGTTAATTGGATTGCTAGCTGCTGGTTTTGATTGGCTTCTGTAGCCCTCTGGGACAGTGAAAATGTGGGTGTTGGTATAACATGTCGCTCATCACTAATGGCAAGAGTTTCTGCTCACTAACCGTTCATTTCTCATGCAGCGAGATGGGATTTTCTGGGCAGTTCATACACCAAACAGTCTAGTGTCACGATGGTTATAGAGAAGTGCAGTTTAGGATTTGTTGTCCATTTTGCAAAAGCATAGCAGTAAATTTAAATGGAAAGATCTATATATATCAATATGTCATTGATCAGTCACCCCAAGGGTCAGTACGTCATCGGTCTGTCACCCCAAGGGTCAATGTATATTATTTTTGTCAAACACCCCCCTCATTAATTTTATGTTCAAAACAAGGCTCAGCAATATAAATCAGATGAGACCTCCAGGAAAGTCATTCAGATGCTGTTGAAATATTTTATAGGCAACAATTTTGTATGTGTATGTATATGTATGTATGTATGTATATATATATATATGAGGGGGGCGCGGTCCGCCCTCCCTCCAACTTCCATTTCAGTGAAACGCCTTAAAAAAAAAACAATAAAAAAACCTTCCTGAACTGAGGAATTGAATATGTGGCACTTAAAGGTTTTGAAGACTTGTAAGGACACTCCGTCTGCACGGAAAGGTTAAAGGTATTATTACATCAAAGGCATTATCTGCAGAAGCTTTTCTCCTTTTGACAAAAAGCACGTTTCTGGCTCTGTCCCATGACTAGCAGCAGGCCACACCTTACTTGTGCAACGACGGGCTCTCGCCTTTCAGTCCGGCCACCAGCAAAGTCGCATCCTTCCCTTCCTGTG
This sequence comes from Hyperolius riggenbachi, assembly GCF_040937935.1. Classification (NCBI taxonomy): domain Eukaryota; kingdom Metazoa; phylum Chordata; class Amphibia; order Anura; family Hyperoliidae; genus Hyperolius; species Hyperolius riggenbachi. The sequence continues at coordinate 8,578,574 of NC_090656.1, forward strand.
AACGGAGTGACTCCTTAAGACGACAGTCTGTGGCCGCAGCTCTTCTCTAGAGATTCCCTTCTTCATTCCTCGCAGCCGCTCACAGCAGCCATCCTAATTAACACTCCTATCTTCCTGATGGAGGAGGCTTCCGTGCCAATATTCATCTGTTACTTCACGTTACTCCTATTCCTCCTAATTACTCTCTGCTTCTTGGAAAAATAACATACGGACCCGGGGTGTTCAGAGCCGAGCCTCACAACTTTGCAGACATGAAATAGTTTTATAGAGAAGATGCCGCACATCGAAAAGTAACTTGTGACCCACTTAATGCGTAATGTGCGCAGCGGCGCTGACGCCCCCTCCTCTCCCCAGGGGAACAGCTTTACGTTTGATATGTAGCTGTGCCTGTACATGAAAGAACCCCACCATGGGGAATTGGATGATCAACACAGGACAGACGCAAATAGGACACAAAATCCGCACAAGCAGAAGCCGCTCAGGGTGGGAGTTTCTGTGTTGGAGGAAAAAAAACTCCAGGCAAGTATTTTTTTTTTTTAAAAAACAGTTTAATCCCGTTATCTGTTCAGTAAAGATTGATTTTAATACATTTAAATTGCAGTTAATGGGCAAAAAGGGCGCCACAGCCCCTGCCGCCCAACCCTATACGCCAATATTGCCGCTGCTATGGGAGGAAATTGCTGTTGCTGTTAAAGTGGACCTGCGCAGGACAGAAGGAAAACTGAGAAATGCACCCTGTATGTATTTGGAGAGATTAGCCTGTCTAATTGCCCCTCATCTGTGACTAAGCATGAGATGTAATTTGGTCTGTCAGCTGGCTGCCTCGGCAGAGCAGCTAATTTGTAAGTACAGGATGTTAACACTGTCTGCTTCCATGAAAGCAGGAAGTAGACTCACTGCAGATTTATTGCAGGATTTGTATCAGCTGTAGCAAAGAAATGGTTTTTTTCTTCAAAAGTTATTATGCTGTTGCTTATCTTTTGGAGCAGAGAGAAAGTTCTGAGTTCAGGTCGCTTTAACGTCTATTAGCTGTGCTTCTGCTATGCAAACAAACTGTAGCTACAAATAGCTGGCGCATTGCAGCCATTGGCGGCACCCTTTTTTGCTAGTTTCAAGTTAAGGCTTCCATACATTCCTTGATTTTTTATTTTTTTTTATTTTTTTTTTTCCATCAAACTATTAAGCAGTCAACACTATCTGGCGATTGAAAACCAGGTGGTCAGTCGATAGTTAAACGACTTGCGGCCCACACAGGGCGAGTGAGATCCTGGTCATTCTCCTTCTCTAAGCGATAAGACAGAGGCGCTCGGCTGTATAACAGACCCTTACTAGTTTGCGCTCCTCGATTTGCCTGATGAAGCAGGATTGTGCCTGCAAAATTCATTGCAACTTGGAGTACCTATTAAATGCTATTTTTTTATGAAATAGCAGAATTGTGTCTGTTTGGTCTGCCGGGGAGGTAAGTCCACCACTACTTCCTCTTTTACACTGTTTTTAACACAGTTTTATCTTATTTTGGCACCTTTGTTCAAGCTTCTACACGATAGGAAATGTCACTAATTATTATTTTTTTTTTTTATACCAGTGTTTATACATTTGCTGAAACCAAAAATCGAGTCTGTGTTGATTGAAACCATTTGAGCATCAGCTGATTTTTCCTTTACGATCGTCCTTCTCGGCTGAGAAATGTTATACTGTATATTATATTGATTGCGCGTAATGGAACACACTTGATTCTCCTACGATAAAATGATTGAATGGAAACCTCGATTGAACGTGAAAATTTAGTAATATATGCAGGGACGAGGCAGAGGCGAGAGAGGCTCCAGCCTCAGGGCGCAGTGTAGGAGGGGGTGCGGGGCGGGGCCGTGGCAGAGGCGAGAGAGGCTCCAGCCTCAGGGCACAGTGTAGGAGGAGGTGCAGGGCGGAGGCATAGGCGAAACAGGCTCCAGCCTCAGTGCGCAGTGTAGGAGGCGGGTGCAGGGCGGGGCAGAGGTGAGAGAGGCTCCAGCCTCAGGGCGCAGTGTAGGAGGGGGGGCGGGGCCGTGGCAGAGGCAGAGGCGAGAGAGGCTCCAGCCTCAGGGCGCAGTGTAGGAAGGGCGCACAACTCACTCAGCTATCATTGCTCAGTCTATTGTGTTTGAAGCAGAGAGAAATAAGAAAAGGGGATACATGGCAGTGACTGCAAGCCAGATAACTAGAGATTAAGGTGTTGGGGGCCCTGGGGCGCCTCTCAGTCTAATAGCAATCAGTGTGTGACGGCTGGGGTGGGAGGGGCGCACTTTGGTGTCTCAGCCTTGGGTGTTGGAGGACCTTGTCCCAGCTCTGAATGTATGGGCACCTAAAGTATAAGTGGCTGACGCTTTGACACGTTTGTGTGCTATCACATGGCAGTAAATTGGGGGAGTGGCTTTGTCCAGTCTGTTTTAGGGAGTGGCATAGAGGAGACAAGAGAGGGCACAGAGCAGGAGAGGATGCCTGGCAGTTAAGGATGGAGAGGGATAAGCAAAATAACATGCCTGCTCCTTTCTTTAAGCATAGTAGTAGCAGTAGGGTATTGTACCGTGTTAGCCATCAGTAAAAGCAAGAAGTTTTAAATCAGGATGATACCATTTATTGGCTAACTGAAAATTAATAAAAACAAGCAAGCTTTCGGCCTTGCAGCCTTCATCGGGCTTATATCCTGTTAGTTTGCAGGCTGGTGGTACAGACAGCTTATATACATGCATCATCAGAAGGGAAAACAGATATTCTTTTCAAGCATAAATACATGTCATTAAGATGCCTTAATTCACACAGACCATCTAAATGGGGGTTAGAGGTTATTAGCTAAGATAAGGATCCTTGTTTACTCCCTGCTCACAGACCTGGATTAGGATTGACCCAGAGGTATCGTAAATTCTTAGTTTATAAATTCAGCTAGGATGGCTGACAAAGTTTAAATATCATCAGTTTCATACCAATATAAGAAGTTGTGGTCCTTATTCAAACCCTTCTGCATAGCTTTGAAAGGATGGACAGAGACAAGCACCTGGATCGCCTTAAGAACACTTTCATTAAACAAGGTTACAGTCCTCCTATGGCTGAGGCCCAAATCAGGAAAGCCAGCAACATCCCCAGGACTGAACTCCTGAAATATAAGCAAAACCAGAAAGAGGACCGTGTCCCTTTGGTTGTCACCTACAACCCACACCTGGAAATCTTAAGGAGGATTGCTAAGGAACTTCATCCCATTTTACACAAGGATCACAGACTGAGAACGATATTCCCTAAACCTCCACTCTTGTCATATCGGCAACCACACAATCTAAAACAGTTGATTGTCAGGAGCTCTTTGAATAGGCCTCAACAAAACGGAACATCACCCTGCCGACAAAAAAATATGTGGGACCTGCAGACACATTTACTCCACTGACAGGGTAACGATACCAGGTTCACAACAGGAGTACAGAGTACAAGGTACATTTTCTTGTGGGTCCACCAATCTGGTATATCTGATCATGTGTGCTAAATGCCCCAATATTATGTACGTGGGAGAAACTGGACAAACTCTGCGCAAACGTATGAATGGACACAGGCACACTATTAATGATACCAAATCTGGACTCCCAGTTGCTACACACTTTCGGTCCAACGGACACAGCATGGATGATCTTCGTGTCACTGCCCTGAAGGGCGGCTTCAAAACGTCAAATGATCGCTTAATAGCAGAAACAAAATTTATAAATTGGTTCAAAGCTGTGCAGAAGGGTTTGAATAAGGACAACCACTTTCTATATTGGTATAAAACTGATGATATTTAAACTTTGTCAGCCATTCTAGCTGAACTTATGAACTAAGAATTTACGATACCTCTGTGTCAATCCTAATCCCAGGTCTGTGAGCAGGGAGTAAACAAGGATCCTTATCTTAGCTAATACCCTCTAACCCCCATTTAGAGAGTCTGTGTGAATTAAGGCATCTTAATTACATGTATTTATGCTTGAAAAGAATATCTGTTTTCCCTTCTGATGATGCATGTATATAGCTGTCTGTACCAGCAGCCTGCAAACTAACAGGATATAAGCCCGATGAAGGCTGCAAGGCCGAAAGCTTGCTTGTTTTTATTCATTTTCAGTTAGCCAATAAATGGTATCATCCTGATTTAAAACTTCTTTCTTTCTTTAAAACCACAAAGGTTATTGTTTATTATTTACCATGTATTACAGCGCATAGGCCTACGTTTTGACATCCAAATTTTGGGTGTACAGTGGCGGGCTCGACCTATCCGCGGGGCGAGCGCTATAATAACAGCGCAGGAGATTTGGGCGCAGCCGGCGCCACCATAGACCGTAATCGGAATTATAGCTATATCGGTGCACAGTGAGTAACTTTGGCGTCATCAGAAGACTTAAAGGGACACTGTACGGGGTCGGGAGAAAATTAGTTGAACTTACCCAGGGCTTCTAATGGGCCCCCACAGACGTCCTGTGCCCGCGCAGCCACTCCCTAATGCTCTGCCCCCCCCAGACATCCTGTGCCCACGCAGCCACTCACCGATGCTCCGCCCCCCCACACACACACAGACATCCTGTGCCCACGCAGCCACTCCCCAATGCTCCGGCCCCGCCTCCGGTTCACTTCTGGAATTTCAGACTTTAAAGTCGGAAAACCACTGCGCCTGCGTTGCCATGTCCTCAATCCCGCTGATGTCACCAGGAATGTACTGCGCAGACACAGACCATACTGGGCCTGCGCTGTGCGCTCCTGGTGACATCAGCGGGATCGAGGGCACGGCAACACAGGCGCAGTGGTTTTCCGACTTTAAAGTCTGAAATTCCAGAAGTGAACTGGAGGCGGGGCCGGAGCATCGGTGAGCGGCTGTGTGGGCACAGGATGTCTGCGGGGGACCGTTAGAAGCCCCGGGTAAGTTCAACTAATTTTCCCCTGCCCCCCCTACAGTGTCCCTTTAAGTTACTTTTAAAACACTATAATTCGTCCTCCAGCAATAGCTGGAAGCTGAATTACGTCATTCCCCACTATTTACGTGGACCTGGAGGGGGAATAGTAATTACCGCCGCCGGGACTTGTGCAGGAGCAGGGTAAGCCGTATATCAGCTGTGTCCAAGTCTCCCGGCAGAGATTTCATAGGTATGCCTCGACTATGACTCCTTAGTCTAACTATGGACTATGGAGTTTGCACAAAAATTATCAGACTCCTCAATTTATGAAACCACCGACTCCAGGTACCCAAAATTGCTCCGACTCCACAGCCCTGGCTTATACACAGGGGCTACAAAGGACCTTACACAACACACCCGTAGGTGTTCTGGGTCACCACGAAGCTTTCCACATGAATCCATGCCATGCACTGATGAGGATCAACCAATCCAAAACAGTCTTTATGCATGTTGGGGTTAGTGGAGCTCTGTACAATGAACAAGCTGACACATCATTGCATTCCAGCGGTTCTGGAGGTGTGGCTAGCTTACAGGGACAACAATGGGCGATTTGCATATTCTGCAGTGATGGATTGTGGGAGACATCATATGCTCACTCCTGAATTATCACAAATACCTTCTGTTTTTAATGAGGCAAACTTTTGTTTTGTGTATTAATACAAGTGACACCTCCTGAGTTACTTTCCGCCATGTGCTGTAGAGGAAGCTGGGGAGGGGGGGGGGGGGGGTGCTGGGGTCTGGACGCCATCCATGTGAACTCCGATTGAAGAGCTCTCATTCTAGTCAGGACTGGGAAGGAAGCTCCTCATTGACTGGAGGAAGGAGCAGATCTCTGGGAAATGGATATGATTTACTAACGTTTGTCTTGTCTGGACATCACTGAAGAGCTTAACTCCTTCTTGACTGCCTAATGCCGATAGGCACCGGGAAGCTGGCAGCCCCAGGAACGCCTAACGCCGGAAATGGGTCCATTCCTGCGGCGGGGTTTGCAGGAGATCCGCTCCGTCATCAGTCTACCTGCGGTGATCGCCGCTAGGAGACTGTTAGACGGCGAAACCGTCATCTATTTACAATGTAGCAGGACGGTGGCGTAGTGGTTAGCTCTCTCGCCTTGCAGCGCTGGGTCCCTGGTTCGAATCCCAGCCAGGGCACTATCTGCAAAGAGTTTGTATGTTCTCTCCGTGTCTGCGTTGGTTTCCTCCGGGCACTCCGGTTTCCTCCCACATTCCAAAAACATACGGATAAGTTAATTGGCTCCCCCTAAAATTGGCCCTAGACTACAGTACTTACACTACATAATATAGACATATGGCAATGGTAGGGATTAGACTGTGAGCTCCTTTGAGGGACAGTTAGTGACAAGCCAATATATATATATATATATATATATATATATATACACTGTACAGCGCTGCGTAATATGTCGGCGCTATATAAATACTAAATAATAATAATAATAATAATAATGTACATCGCTGTGATCTACAACAGCGCTGGACTGGGGACAGCCGTGTCACTCGGCTGTCCCCTGGAGAGGCTCACAGAGTGATTGGCTCTCCTAGGCCAATGTCTAAGAGCCGATCGCTGTAATTGGCTGTCGGGGGGAGGGATAAAAAATACGCATTTTTATAAAACAAAAAACATAAACCTGTGTGCAGCAGCGATCAATGCCCACCAACAGAAAGTTCTGTTGGTGGGCAGAAAAGGAGACGAGATTCATTTGGCTGCTGAGTTGTATGACTCTGCAGCAAGCTTTTAAAGCTGCAGTGGCCTGAATTGTAAAAAATAGCCTGGTTACTAGGAAGGTGGAAGCCTGGGGTCCTTAAGTGGTTAAAGTGGTATTGTCATCAAATTTCATCTATAGTCTAAAGCATTAAAAACGGCATCGCGTTAACAGCTTACATCATCTGATTGGTTTTCAAGGGGTCACATGCTTTACACTTCATTTAGCTGCTAACTGATAAGGGTCGCCATACACTCGTTAGATTAGCAGCAGATAGATCAGCAGGTTTCTGATCTATCTGATGTGTTTAGGAACATTTTTTTTTTTTACTAGGAACAGATTTCCAATAGATTTCAGTATGAAATCTATTGAAAATCGATCTGATGGCATTTTTTTCAGGGCTGTGGAGTCGGGACAAAAATCTTCCGATTCCAACTCCGACTCCTCAGTTTATGAAACCACAACTCCAACTCCGGGTACCCAAAATGGCTCTGACTCCTCGACTCCGACTCCGTAGCCTAATACTTAACAGGGTTGTGGATTTTGTACAAAAATCATCCGACTCCCGATTCCTCAGTTTATAAAATCAACGACTCCAACTCCAACTCTGGGTGCCCAAAATTACTCCGACTCCTTGACTCCGACTCCACAGCCCTGATTTTTTTGCCATCAGATTTCCATTAGGTCCAATGGAAAATGATTAGCAATCTCAACAGATCGACCTAGATTTTCCAGCATGTCAGATTGATTGAAATCGATCAAAATTGAGATTGACCGCTAATCGGCTCAGTGTATGGGGCCCTTAAGCCTTCCATTGCCAGGCAGAATGACCAGATTGTGCTGGAAGTGAATGCGCTGCGTAAACAAGGCAGAAAAGCTTCTGCTGTAACCAGAGAGAGAAGAAAACTTTATTCTATTATGCTAACTAATTACTTCTCTAGGAGTTCATCTGATAATTTGTCCTGCATCAGGCAATATTATCCGTCAGCGTCAGTAAGGGGCAAATATGCAATTAGAAGACATCAGAGCAGTCTCATAGCAATTCATATTCATTTTTTACTGATTAATGTTTTAGTGGGGAAAACATTTTTTTTTTTTATGAGGATACCTCTTTAAAGTGTACTGGAGCCGAAGCTCGGGTACAAAATGAGATGCTTACCTAAAGAGAGGGAAGCCTCAGGATCGTATTGGGGCTTCACTCTGTATTCTAATGTCACCCATCGATCACATTTTGGCCGCGTGAGCCTGCCCATGCACAGTAAGCCGGAGCTGCAGGCTCCATGCTCATGCGCGGTCGTGCTTGTTTGTCTGCTGCGCGGCCACGCTGCAAGACGAGAAGGAGCGCGGCCATGCTGCAAGACGAGAAAGAGCGCGGCCACGCTGCAAGACGAGAAGGAGCGCGGCCCCGCTGCGAGACGAGAAGGAGCGCGGCCACGCTGCGAGACGAGAAGGAGCGCGGCCACGCTGCGAGACGAGAAGGAGCGCGGCCACGCTGCGAGACGAGAAGGAGCGCGGCCACGCTGCGAGACGAGAAGGAGCGCGGCCACGCTGCGAGACGAGAAGGAGCGCGGCCACGCTGCGAGACGAGAAGGAGCGCGGCCACGCTGCGAGACGAGAAGGAGCGCGGCCACGCTGCGAGACGATAAGGAGCGCGGCCACGCTGCGAGAAGAAAAGGAGCGCGGCCACGCTGCGAGACGAAAAGGAGCGCGGCCACGCTGCGAGACGAAAAGGAGCGCGGCCACGCTGCGAGACGAAAAGGAGCGCGGCCACGCTGCGAGACGAGGAGGAGCGCGGCCACGCTGCGAGACGAGGAGGAGCGCGGCCACGCTGCGAGACGAGGAGGAGCGCGGCCACGCTGCGAGACGAGGAGGAGCGCGGCCACGCTGCGAGACGAGGAGGAGCGCGGCCACGCTGCGAGACGAGGAGGAGCGCGGCCACGCTGCGAGACGAGGAGGAGCGCGGCCACGCTGCGAGACGAGGAGGAGCGCGGCCCCGCTGCGAGACGAGGAGGAGCGCGGCCCCGCTGCAGGACGAGGAGGGGCGCGGCCCCGCTGCAGGACGAGGAGGGGCGCGGCCCCGCTGCAGGACGAGGAGGAGCGCGGCCCCGCTGCAGGACGAGGAGGAGCGCGGCCCCGCTGCAGGACGAGGAGGAGCGCGGCCCCGCTGCAGGACGAGGAGGAGCGCGGCCCCGCTGCAGGACGAGGAGGAGCGCGGCCCCGCTGCAGGACGAGGAGGAGCGCGGCCCCGCTGCAGGACGAGGAGGAGCGCGGCCCCGCTGCGCAGACGAGGAGGAGCGCGGCCCCGCTGCGCAGACGAGGAGGAGCGCGGCCCCGCTGCGCAGACGAGGAGGAGCGCGGCCCCGCTGCGCAGACGAGGAGGAGCGCGGCCCCGCTGCAAGACGAGAAGGAGCACGGCCTTGACCTGGAGGGGAACCGGGCTCAGCGACGGGGGACATCTGAGTAGCGAGGGAAGCCTCAATAGGATCCTGAGGGTTCCCTCTCTTAAAGGACACCCGAGGTGAAAATTAATGAAATAAACAATTGTATCTATCCTCCTCCTTCTAAAAATGACTTTTTAAGATATTCCAGAGTTTGATTTTATATTTAAATCTACTTTTTGAGTTTTTACTGTTTTATTGTTTTCGTCTCTTTCCGACTCTCAGAAGCCATTTTCTGCTAGGAAAGTGTTTTATAGTTGGAATTTCTTATCAGAGTGGGTCACACTGTAGTCACTTCCTGTCTGAGTTCTTTCAGGCAGCGAAAGAAAAAAAGGAACACAGCCTAGTTATGTGTGTGCTAGGCACTTTACATACACATGTCTCATCATGCTCAGGATTGCTTTATAGAGGAATTGCAGTGAAAATAACATAATGAATAAAATTGCTTATTTTTTTACAATATTAATTTATAGATTTAGTCAGTGTTTGTCCATCGTAAAATCTTTCTTCTCCCTTATTTACATTCTGAAATTTATTGCAGGTGGTGACATCTTTAGTCCTGTCAGATGCACCTCAGCGGAATGTTTGTTACTGAGAACTCTGAAGCCAGTGAAAATAATACCTGGTTGTAAGGCTTGGTGGTGTATTCTCCACAGTCAGCATGCAACGCATGAGCTGGCGTGGAGGAGGTACACACACTAGCACCAGGAAACAGGCTATCCCTAGTATAGTGGAGGGGAGGACTGACTCCAATAGGAGATTGTGGCGCACAGAGCCGGTGCAGATCTGACAGCCACAAACAATGCTTTCGTTATAACGTCTCAGCGCAAAGTAGCGCTGAGCGCATAAACCAGAACTGAGGAGATCAGGACAGGTAGACAGAATGAACGCTTGCTAGCTAGCGGCTACTTAGCGACAGCAAGCGTCCAAAACCAGACAGACTGGAATGAGGCAGCCAATGCGATGCGGCGATGGCATGCCTCACAAAGACAGGACAGGATAGTCAGAAAATAGCAGGATTAAGATAGATGAACGTAACACAGATAAATATACAATAAGTATGTTTTCCTAGCGTATTACAATTACAGCTATCAATGAAACTATTTGTAACGTCTGACTAACATATGTATATATCAGCAATGAACCGATATATGACATAAGCAGGAACGCTGACTAGGACTGGAGTAATACAGGGAACAGGACTCAGAAGGATTCGCTATCTCTTCGCAGAGATGAACGCAATCCACAAACAGTAACAGAACAGGATTCAGAAGGATTCGTTATCTCTTCGCAGAGATGAACGCAATCCACAAACAGGAACAGAACAGGATTCAGAAGGATTCGTTATCTCTTCGCAGAGATGAACGCAATCCACAAACAGGACCAGGAACAGGATAACTAGCTCAGCACGGGTGTTCACGGTACGCGCAAACTACCAAAACGTGCTGGAAAACTGACTAACTGAACACAGGAAATAAACAGTTCGTGTACGTATATATCAGCAACACTGATGTATCAACGTAACACAAATACAAGGAAAATAATAAACGTGCTGGTATGCATATATATTGGCAATGAACCAATATATGATGCAAAGACCAGCAAAGTATCTTTATAACAAGAAACACGATCGGGGGCTAAAGCGACAGCAAGGCAGGCTTAAGCTGAAGCTATGAAAACCCAAGGAAACCCTGCAGGAAGCAGATCGTTATACTGAGGTCATCCAATGGGAGCAGACATGCAGATTCCCACACAGGTGAATGATAATCAGTCACAAGCTGACAGCAGGGAAAGACAGACAAAGCTATGCAGCTTGCATGGAAATAGATCAGAACTGCCTGAGCTGCAGCACTACTACTTCCAGTAATAGCTGCTGCAGCAGCGATCATTACAGTACCCCCGCCTTTAAAAGCGGATTCCAGACGCTTTTCAAAACCGAAATTCCCAACAAAACAGTCTGACTGATAATTCATGATGACCGGGACAGCCCGGCAAGACCGAATTCCAGAATCAGTCCCCACAAGACTGGACCCATCAGAACCAGAACCTACAGAACCACGCCCATCAGTACCACAAGCCCCAGTGTGACACCCATCAGAACCATGATTTCCAGAAGAAAGCCCTCCAAAATTCCCTGAGCGATACCCACCGCCTTCCAGGAACCGTTCAGAAACGCCAAAGCCTTTGCAATGCCCACCGGTACTGTCTTTACCAACACAAAACCCACTGTTGAACCAGTCCAAGGCACCAGGACAGGTTTTCTCAGAGACCTCCCAGAACACCTTGAAGCTCCAAAGAGATCCCCATAGGTCAGAACGCCCCTTAGGCTCACATGGAGAACTATCAAGAACCCCTATGGAACCTAGGGCAATTCCCGAGTCAGGGCCACAAGGACAAACATCAATATCAGGGCTTTCAGGGACCAGAACCATCTCTGGGCATGCAGGCAGACTGGCAACATCAGAACGTGTTCCCACTAAGGAAGCATCAGAGCACGCTAACACCTTAGACACACTTGGGCATTCTGGCACACAAAGAACATCTGGGCACACTGGCACAAGAGAAACCTCTGGGCATGTCAAGGAACTGTGAGCCTCAGGGTCAGCCAAGACAGGACCAAAACCAGGACTGGCCAAAAAAAAATCATCATGACTAGACTTCGCAACTACTGGATTTTTACACGAGAATGCTGGATCAGACTTAGATATCGCTGATTCCAGCAAAGTCAGTAACAAATCAGATTCAGGGGCACTAACAAGACAGGACAAATCTTCTGATGTATGCACTGAACCAGATAGGGACTCCACAACTACCTCTGGACTGGACAGAGACTCATTTAATACACTGGATTGGAGCTCATGAGGCGCTGCAGAACAAGTCAGTATTGCAGCAGCCCCCACTGGACTAGGCAAAACTGAGGAATTCCCTGGACAGGAAGGGGACTCTGGAACCTCTGCCACAGCGGCCAGAGAACTAGAATCTTTCAGGATACAGGGCTGGGTTTCAGGAACACTCATCAGACCGGACTGAAATTCTGAGATTTCTATTATTTTGACCAGAGAATCAGAATTATCCATGTTACAGGGCAAGACTTCTGAAACATTCAGAGGACAGGGCTGGAGTTCCTCGGCTGTTACAACACTGGAGAGGGACTCAACAACATTGGTTAAATCAGACTGTGTACAGGGCAAGGTATCTGACACACTTGCTGACGAGGACAATATTTCAATGGCTTCTGCTTTGCTGGGCAGAAATTCATCAAGTTTTATTAGAGCAGACTGTAATTCCAAAACAGCTGCTAGACAAGTGAATATTACTGCAACACCAACTGAGGTAAGCAGTGCTTCAGCCTCCTCTGCTAGAGGGTTTAAAGTATCCAAAGTACTGGGTGAAGCATAAGACTCTGCGACCACAGCTTCACTGGACAGGATCACTGAACAGTCCATATTGCAGGGCAAAACCATGGAAGCACCTGCTGGACAGCATAATGATTCTGTGACCTGAGTTTCATTGGAGAGATCTACTGCACAATTCATGGTACAGGGCAAATTTATTGGAAAATTTTCTGAACAAGGTAATAATTCTGCGATTTCAGGTTCACATAGCAGATGCTCTGAGCTATTCACGAAACTAGAGCGAGGTGTAGAAACAGGAAGATCAAGACACAATGTTTGCGCATCTGCTGGATCAGACAGGAGTTGATTTTTATTAACACAGGTAATTTCTGCAGAAGTGTTTGCAGAGACAGGCAAGATTTTTCTGGTGTCTGTTTCACTAAACAAAGAGTCATGAGTACTGGCTAGGCTGGACTCGGAAGTCAGCAGGACCTCTGGATTCTCTGCTGAGAAATTTGCGCAGGGCAAGGTTAAGAATGTATCAGTGGCTTCTGTTTTACTGGGAAGTAACACTGAGTTATCCATGGTACAGGGTGGAATTGCAGGAACTTCAATTTCACACAAAAAGAGCTCCGAATCACCTGCTGAATCAGCCAAAGGTGCTGAAGCAGGCGGGTCAGAACGCCAAATTTGCGAATTCGGAGTCACATAAAAATCATCCAAAATCAGTTCCCACACATCAATCAAAGGAGCCACACAGTCATACCTACACACACCAGCCTCTATTAGGTTATAGGCTGACTTAATGCATGCGTTCAATACCATTTCACTTTTTGCACTGTAAAATTGACAAAATGAACTTGAATCATTCTTCCATTCACAGACCAGGGCTTCCATCTCTCCCCTCTCGAATGGAGGATCCCATGCATACTTAACAGCGAAACATTTAGGCTGATCACAGTCTGCAGATATGATTGTGGCAGGCACATGTATAGGGTTAATTAGCAGGTGATTGGCAGATTCCTTATTCTTAAGAATCTCCAATACCTGTAGCAAGTGTTGAACTGTAGTGTATGCAAACTTCCCTTGGTTCACAAATAAGTTGATTTGTTCAATACTCTGTAATATCTCATCATAATCATACTCAGATAATTCTTTTAAACAAAAATCTTTATTTTCCCTAGCCAGGGAGGAAAGTTCATTAGTAGTCTCATAAGTCCATTTAACTCCCCTGAAAGACAATTGCATTTCATTATCTGTTAATGGCAGAATCTCATTATAGGTCTCAGTCGCTAAGGATAACGATTCTGCAGATTGGACACGTTTCTTAGAACGTTTGCGTTTTGCCTTTGATCTTGCTGGTGATTTATTCAAAGCTGCAGGAAAATTATCAGTCAGGGCCCGTTCACACTGCACGCGTTTCCAGCCGCGTTTTGGAAACGCGTGCAGGTGGCCAAAACGCACGACATCAGACATTGCATAGAGTGCAATGTCTGATGTTCACACAGCATGCGTTCCGGACCTATGCGGTCCGGGAACGCATGCTGCACGCAGATTTTACAAAAACGCGCGGCTGTCCCATTCACTTTTCAGTGATGGGATCAGCCACGCAACGCATACGAACGCGGACATGCGTGCGTTCGTACGCGTTGCGGTCCGCATGCGTTGCGGTCCGCATTTTGTAGTCTGAACGGGCCCTAACACTTTCTGCTTGCTGCTCATTCTTGCAAGCAATTGAAGGAGTAGCTGATTGACCTGCTGCCAGGAGTTCATTAAGAGGAAAAGGCAATGGATCTATGCGCAACCAGTTATGGATCACAAACGCTAGAAATTCCAGCGGTCTATCTTTCAAATCGGAATGATTGAGAACATCAAATGCCCACTGGAATAATTCCCCTTTAAACAAAATATAACTTAGTTGGAGTGCCCAGGTTGAAACAGGAGTCGCTTGGAGATCAGGATTGGTCAGGAACCTGGCACATTCAGAGAAAAACTCATTTTCTGTTTCAGAGCTAAGTTCTTCAAATTTCTTAAAGGAACAGGAACCATAATTAACAGTGTCATACTTTCTGGGAATCCCCCCCACAATGGGGATTGGTAATGGGGTTTTCATAATGTAAGGCTTGGTGGTGTATTCTCCACAGTCAGCATGCAACGCATGAGCTGGCGTGGAGGAGGTACACACACTAGCACCAGGAAACAGGCTATCCCTAGTATAGTGGAGGGGAGGACTGACTCCAATTGGAGATTGTGGCGCACAGAGCCGGTGCAGATCTGACAGCCACAAACAATGCTTTCGTTATAACGTCTCAGCGCAAAGTAGCGCTGAGCGCATAAACCAGAACTGAGGAGATCAGGACAGGTAGACAGAATGAACGCTTGCTAGCTAGCGGCTACTTAGCGACAGCAAGCGTCCAAAACCAGACAGACTGGAATGAGGCAGCCAATGCGATGCGGCGATGGCATGCCTCACAAAGACAGGACTGGATAGTCAGAAAATAGCAGGATTAAGATAGATGAACGTAACACAGATAAATATACAATAAGTATGTTTTCCTAGCGTATTACAATTACAGCTATCAATGAAACTATTTGTAACGTCTGACTAACATATGTATATATCAGCAATGAACCGATATATGACATAAGCAGGAACGCTGACTAGGACTGGAGTAATACAGGGAACAGGACTCAGAAGGATTCGCTATCTCTTCGCAGAGATGAACGCAATCCACAAACAGTAACAGAACAGGATTCAGAAGGATTCGTTATCTCTTCGCAGAGATGAACGCAATCCACAAACAGGAACAGAACAGGATTCAGAAGGATTCGTTATCTCTTCGCAGAGATGAACGCAATCCACAAACAGGACCAGGAACAGGATAACTAGCTCAGCACGGGTGTTCACGGTACGCGCAAACTACCAAAACGTGCTGGAAAACTGACTAACTGAACACAGGAAATAAACAGTTCGTGTACGTATATATCAGCAACACTGATGTATCAACGTAACACAAATACAAGGAAAATAATAAACGTGCTGGTATGCATATATATTGGCAATGAACCAATATATGATGCAAAGACCAGCAAAGTATCTTTATAACAAGAAACACGATCGGGGGCTGAAGCGACAGCAAGGCAGGCTTAAGCTGAAGCTATGAAAACCCAAGGAAACCCTGCAGGAAGCAGATCTTTATACTGAGGTCATCCAATGGGAGCAGACATGCAGATTCCCACACAGGTGAATGATAATCAGTCACAAGCTGACAGCAGGGAAAGACAGACAAAGCTATGCAGCTTGCATGGAAATAGATCAGAACTGCCTGAGCTGCAGCACTACTACTTCCAGTAATAGCTGCTGCAGCAGCGATCATTACACTGGTCTCCCAGCATGCTCTGGGTGGAGAATTCAGCATAGCTAAACAGCCTAGGCTAGGCATCACTAGGAGGGCGGGGCTACATACCAATATACAGCTATATATAGATGTAGGAGGTGTTTCTGAACCAGAAAAACTACCATAAAAATGGGATAGCCTAAATAATTTACTGCATACTACAGTGATGTGAAAAACTATTTGCCCCCTTCCTGATTTCTTATTCTTTTGCATGTTTGTCACACTTAAATGTTTCTGCTCATCAAAAACCGTTAACTATTCGTCAAAGATAACATAATTGAACACAAAATGCAGTTTTAAATGATGGTTTTTATTATTTAGTGAGAAAAAAAACTCCAAATCTACATGGCCCTGTGTGAAAAAGTGATTGCCCCCCTTGTTAAAAAATAACTTAACTGTGGTTTATCACACCTGAGTTCAATTTCTGTAGTCACCCCCAGGCCTGATTACTGCCACATCTGTTTCAATCAAGAAATCACTTAACCTCTTGAGGACAGCAGGGCTAACCCACCCCCCCCCCCCCTAGTGACCAGACCATTTTTAGTAAAAAAAAGGCCACTGCAGCTTTAAGGCCAAGCTGCAGGGCCGCACTCCATAGCACACAAGTGATCCCCCCCCTTTTCTCCCCACCAACAGAGCTCTCTGTTGGTGGGGTCTGATTGCTCCCCCCATGTTTATTTATTTTTTTTAAATATTTTTGTTTGTGTTTTAAAAAAAAAAAAAGACCTGTTCCTTTAAAATCCTGTTCGCACCATATAAATAGACGGCGTGATCTCCGTCTAACAGTCTCCCGAGCGGCAATAGCCGCCCGGAGACTGAAGGTGGCGCGGAGCTCCGCCCCCCCAAGCAGGAGATGCTTGCGCGCATCTCCTGCAAATGTAAGCCCCAGGACTTTACGCCAATTGGCGTTAGGCGGTCCTGGGGCTGCCGCCGCGGCCACGCCCATCAGCGTGACACGGTCGGCAACAGGTTAAATAGGAGCTATCTGACACAGAGAAGTAGACCAAAAGCACCTCAAAAGCTAGACATCATGCCAAGATCCAAAGAAATTCAGGAACAAATGAGAACAAAGTACTGTAATTGAGATCTATCAGTCTGGTAAAGGTTATAAAGCCATTTCTAAAGCTTTGGGACTCCAGCGAACCACAGTGAGAGCCATTATCCACAAATGGCAAAAACATGGAACAGTGATGAACCTTCCCAGGAGTGGCCGGCCGACCAAAATTACCCCAAGAGCGCAGAGAAAACTCATCCAAGAGGCCACAAAAGGCCCCAGGACAACATCTAAAGAACTGCAGGCCTCACTTGCCTCAATTAAGACCAGTGTTCACGACTCCACCATAAGAAAGAGACTGGGCAAAACGGCCTGCATGGCAGATATCCAAGGCGCAAACCACTTTTAAGCAAAAAGAACATTAAAGGGGAACTGAAGAGAGAGGTATATGGAGGCTGTCATGTTTATTTCCTTTTAATCAATACCAGTTGCCTGGCAGCCCTGCTGGTCTATTTCTCTGCAGTAGTATCTGATTAAAACCAGAAACAAGCATGCAGCTAGTCTTGTCACATCAGACTTATAAGTCTGAACCACTGAAACACCTGATCTGCTGCATGCTTGTTCAGGGGCTATGGCTAATAGTATTAGAGGCAGAGGATCAGCAGGGCTGCCAGGCAACTGGTATTGTCTAAAAGGAAATAAACATGACAGCCTCCATATACCTCTCTCTTCAGTTCATCTTTAAGGCTCGTCTCAATTTTGCTAAAAAACATCTCAATGATTGCCAAGACTTTTGGGGAAATACCTTGTGGACCGACGAGACAAAAGTTGAACTTTTTAGAAGGTGCGTGTCCCGTTACATCTGGCGTAGAAGTAACACAGCATTTCAGCAAAAGAACATCATACCAGCAGTAAAATATGGTGGTGGTAGTGTGATGGTCTGGGGTTGTTTTGCTGCTTCAGGACCTGGAAGGCTTGCTGTGATAGATGGAACCATGAATTCTACTGTCTACCAAAAAATCCTGAAGGAGAATGTCCGGCCATCTGTTCATCAACTCAAGCTGAAGCGATCTTGGGTGCTGCAGCAGGACAATGACCCAAAACACACCAGCAAATCCACCTCTGAATGGCTGAAGAAAAACAAAATGAAGACTTTGGAGTGGCCTAGTCAAAGTCCTTTTTTTTTTTTTTTTTTTTTTTTTTTTTTTTTTTTCTTCAAACTCAGCGCACACCATTTGTGTTATTTACCCAGTTGGCAGATTAACTTCACAGTAATACTCCTTTTACTGGGTCAAATTTGCATCATTGTTTGATTATATTCTTCTTTATTATTATTATTATTATTTTTTTTTTGCTATTCATAGAAAAAAAGCCAAAATCAATAACATCACAAATATATATACGCTAATCCAACATACCTTCCCCCGCCCTCCCCCAAGTTAATCATACACGTATCTACATACATACATTCATATCCCATGGTCATAAGACCCACACCCCTCATCTCCCATAACAATCATACATTCATACATAGCGACCTACATACGTACATACATGCATACATTCATATAAACTTTCATACTAATAACATTCATACCATATGGTCATGAGAGACAAGGACGTTCTATTGAGTTAAAATATCCCGGTCTAGTCCTTAACAGTAAAGGGGATGAGGACGATCATAAGTCATTTTTGTATATGTCAATCTATCCTTAACCATTCCCTAGTGGGAAATAACCCTTAACAGTGGGAAACAGTTAGCCTCTATATTTTTTCCCTCTATTCATTTTATAGATTTTGAGTTAATAAATTCTTCCAAATTTGTTTTTGTTCATTCCATCTCCCCTTTCCATTATCTTCCTCAGTTAAAACATCTGCTGCATCAAACAACTTATTCATCTGATGCAACCAGTCTTCAAAATATGGGACTCCATTTCCTCTCCAGCTTTCTAGAATCAAGGCCTTTGCAACTATCGTCCCTACTCCTTTAATTAGTTTCGTTTCCTTATTATCTAAGGGGTCACAGATCCCAAATATTATTGTTTCATCCGTTAGTATGAGATCTTTCCCACCAATACTCCCGAAATTTATTATACCTTCCCATAAACTCCTCAACATCGGGCATTTCCGCCATACATGTATATCATCTCCCCGCTCCCTTCCACATCGCCAGCACAGCTCGTTGGAGTTTTTGGATATATTTTTAAACCTTACCGGCGTAAGATACCAACGCGTTAGTATCTTATACTGGGTCAGAGCTAATCTAGTATCTTCTATCTTGGCTAGTGCTTTCCAGATATCATCCCATTGTTTTTCTAATTCTGGTCCCCACTCTACTTCCCATTTGGCACAAAAGGGCAACTTCGCTGTGCAATTCAACTGATTAAGGAGCCCATAATACAATGACAACAGCTTTTTTGGTCTTTAAAAGGTAAGTATATTTTTTTCCATAATATTCAGGTTAGTCCTGATTTTCCCATATTCCCTCTCTTTCTTTTTTAGGTAACTTTCTGCTTGGGTTTTCCACCAACATCCCCTATGAGCACAATCTTCAATCATACTATTTATTTTAGGGTTACTACAACCCAATAAATCAACTATTCTCAGGTCTTTATTTAAATTATTTTTGGAGAACCAACCCTGATTGTTTGCAGGCGGGAAGTCTGCATTGTCTCTAAGTGTGGTAAGGGGGGATATACCCTTTTTATTATTAGTAAGATCTATTGTTAATGCCAAAGTTTTAAGTGTACACCTGGCAAGGGGATGGGACGTGTTTTTATAAATCTCCCAGATGTTTTTTGGGATCCAGGAAAAAACCTTTGTAAAATTTATCTCCTCGTTCTCTAGAATTGCCCATAACTGTCCTGGATGGTCCTGCGCTCCCAACATACGCCATTCCGTAACCCTCGTCAAGTGTACACTATTATAGTATGATCTTAGATCTGGTGCTGCTAAACCCCCATTTTCTTTAGCTCTACTAATAATACTATAATTAATTCTCCTCTTTGTTGTTGACCAGATGAAGCTCTGAAATGTTTTGTGCCAATTATCAAACCATCCTCTCGGAACATCAATTGGTAAACAGCGTATAGCAAAAAGTAACTTGGGGAGAATCGCCATTTTAATTATTGCAACTCTACCCAATGGGTTAAAAAAAGGGCGATTCCAGTTATTGAGCTTCCTTTTACATTCTGAAGTTATATGGTTAAAATTAATTGGAAACAGGTTTTTTGGGTTGCGACACAAATTAATTCCAAGATATTTTATTGAGTTATTCCATGCGTAATTGCACATTAATTTTATATTATTCCTTGTTACAGGTGAGCAGCCCAGATCTAAAATGCTAGTTTTACCTTCATTAATTTTAAAATTTGAACTCTCACAAAACTTTTTAATTATGGCTCTACATTCCTTTATGGATTCTATTGGATCAGTCAGGGTTAACAATAGATCGTCCGCATACGCCAGTACTTTGATATCTGTGTCACTGGATCGAATACCCCTGACTTCCTCCGCATTTTGAATTTTCGAAATTAATGTTTCTATACATAGATTAAACAACAGTGGCGAGAGAGGACATCCTTGCCTAACTCCATTTGAAACAGCAAATTTCTCCGCCAATAGTCCATTTATTCTTACTTGAGCTGTCTGGTTTCTATAAAGTTTATTTATTCTACCTATTATTTCCTCTCCCATATTACATCTTTCCAAGTCAAAGTCCTGACCTGAATCCTATTGAGATGTTCTGGCATGACCTTAAAAAGGCGGTTCATGCTAGAAAGCCCTCAAATAAAGCTGAATTACAACAATTCTGCAAAGATGAGTGGGCCGAAATTCCTCCAGAGCGCTGTAAAAGACTCGTTGCAAGTTATCGCAAATGCTTGAATGCAGTTATTGCTGCTAAGGGTGGCCCAACCAGTTATTAGGTTCAAGGGGCAATTTCTTTTTCACACAGCTCCATGTAGATTTTTGAGTTTTTTTTTTTCTCACTAAATAATAAAAACCATCATTTAAAACTGCATTTTGTGTTCAATTATGTTATCTTTGACTAATAGTTAAAGATTTTTGATGAGCAGAAACATTTAAGTGTGACAAACATGCAAAATAATAAGAAATCAGGAAGGGGGCAAATAGTTTTTCACATCACTGTATATTTGACTACAGGGCCTCTTCACTGTATTCTGCTATATGTCACTACAGGGCCTCTTTACTACATTTTTCTATAGGTCACTACAGGGCCTCTTTACTGCATTCTATTATATGTCACTACAGGGCCTCTTTACTGCATTCTGCTATATGTCACTACAGGGCCTCTTTACTGCATTCTGCTATATGTCACTACATGGCCTCTTTACTGCATTCTGCTATATGTCACTACAGGGCCTCTTTACTGTATTCTGCTATATGTCACTACAGGGCCTCTTTACTGCATTCTGCTATATGTCACTACAGGGCTTCTTTACTGTATTCTGCTATAGGTCACTACAGGGCCTCTTTAAGTCCCCTTACAGAGCTGAGCTTTGCTCTGCTGGCGGGTTTGCAAACCCTTGTGGAATCCTTCATATTTCTGCACGTTTGTGACCCAAATCATGATTTATTTTTCATGCAGTCCTAAAACCAGATAGCCAAATCCCTAATCAAATAAACGGTCCAAGGTTACAGATTTGTCCGCGACAAAGGTATGCAAGGGATTATCCGCTTACTCACAGGGGAAAGTAGAATCAGATGTTTCACTCAATGCGACAGTCATCACGGTGGTTGCCGGTTTTTGGCCACTGGGTAACTCCGCCTCCTGTCAAACGTGCGGCGTTGCCAAACGCTGCCATTCGGCTGCATAGAGGAGGGGGGGGGGGGGGGAGGCTGAACTGCCCAATAGACACACAGGACAGCCTCTGGTGGAAAAGAGCTTGTAGGAGATAAAAGGTAAAACCCGAGAGCCCGCGATAGTGTGGTGTGTAATGATGTGCTTTGGTAGATGCCTTCCAATAAAAGAATGATCCTCCCATGTGTAGGGTATCACCGTTAGCCTGCCCGGGTCCCCTGAAGTGCAGCAATGTAAATATTTACCTCTCCGCGATCCTGCGCAGGTGTACTAGCTGCTTTTGTTTCGGGTAAGGCAAAAATAGCCGAACCGATCGATCCGCTCCACTGCGCAGACGAGAGTCCTTTTACGCCTGCGCAGTAGAGTGGATACGATCGGGTTCGGCTAGTTCTGCCTAGCCTGCGCAGGATCGCGGAGAGGTAAATATATCGAGTCTTGTCAGGGGGATTGCGGGAGGGTTCAGACAAGCCAGCGCTGGATTCCCCGCAGCTACAGGGGAGGGGGAAGCCTTATTGGGATCCTGAGGCTTCCCTCTCCTGACGGAGATTTTTTTTTT
Organism: Hyperolius riggenbachi; assembly: GCF_040937935.1. NCBI lineage: Eukaryota > Metazoa > Chordata > Amphibia > Anura > Hyperoliidae > Hyperolius > Hyperolius riggenbachi. The sequence goes on from NC_090656.1 coordinate 8,600,780, forward strand.
TTTCAGACCTTGTTTCCCCCTTATGGACCAGAGCAGTTTTGACAGTTTAGCTATGTCCTTCTTTAATCAGCAATAACTTTATCCCTACTTAGGACACAGAAATGAAATATATATTGTTTTTTTCAAGACTGACTAGGCTTTTATTGTATGCCATTTTTGCCCCTCGAACAATTTTGTTTTCTATAAATTTATAATGGAAAAAAATAGAAAAAACACATTATTCCTCAATTTTACCAATTCCAGTTTAAAAATAAGTGCTACTGTAGTTAAAAACCATAAATTTTGTTTGGCTATTTTTTCCGTTTATTACAAAACTTAGATTAAGTTCCAGTCACAATTTATGGTGAAGATATTTGATTCTGAAATAATGCTACAGAGTGTGTTTTTCACTATGAACTGAGAAAATAAAAGTATTTTTAATGGTAAAAATCAATCTCATTAGCTCAGGAAACATATATTCCCGTTCACCAATTAGTGCTGCATCAGATAGTGCCAGAAATGTGCACAGGAGCAAGCCCAATCCTGCACAGCACTGCTTCTGCTACAAGACGTATATCTACTGACTCGTGGCTGAGATGAAGTCACAGAGGATGTAGATATACTGTACTAGTGGATAAAGTGGTTAATATGGACAGTAGGCCTGAACGATTTTAGGAAAAAATTGAATTGAGCGATTTCTGTCTCAAATTGCGATTTCGGTTCACGATTTCCTTCAAATCAAGCTTTGTTCCCCCCTCTTTGCCTGTTTGTTCCCCCTCTGTCTCCGTCTCTCTTTGTGCCCCCTTTGTGTCTCTGTGCCGCTCTGGTTCTCTCTGTATCTCTGTGCCCGCTCTGTGTCTCTCTGTGCCTCTCCTCTGTCCCCCAAGCTGCATCAGTTCTGTACATAGCTTCAAGCACGAGTCCAGCGATGCCTGTCTATCCACTTCGGCTCCTGCAGGCTCTAATGCACGGAATACTTCCGGTATGTCATGTGACATACAGGAAGCCGGAGTTTTGCCAAGCACAGGAGCCGGCAGACGGCAATAGAGGACGGACAGCGTTGGACCCATGCGGAAGGTATATCCAACGCTGCGGACTGCATGCGCCAGGACTTTGGGGAAGTTTAAAGCCACTTCTTCAAACTTCCCCCACGTGGAAATGACATGATCGCGATAATTGCCGCTTTGACGATTCCGAAATTATGATCTTGGTGATCAAGATTTCGGTTTAAATTCAATTTATCTTTCAGGCCTAATGGACTGGATTCATTTCACCATAGAGCTTGTGTTAAAAAAAAAACTAGCTCCTAACACCAATTATTTTCTTCTACACAGCTGATCTGCGTCATTAAATCAGCTGTACCTGTGCTGACGTGACGGGCTGGCTGTTAACTGCTAGCAGCCTTCTTGTCTCTCTCTGCCTCAGCTGATTTATAATGTGGCTCACACACTCCAGAGCCTGTTGTTGTTTCGCACATGTAACTGTAATGTAACAAAATAATCAGGCTGCTAATTAGTTACTTAGCTAGTTAAATTATAGTTACATGTGAGAAGCAACAGGCTCTGAAGTGTATGAGCTGCTTTATAAATCAGCTGAGGCAGAGAGAGACAAAGGCTGCTGGCTGTTAGCAGGGAACAGCTAGTCTATCAGGAACAGCTGATTTACTGACGCTGATCAGCTGTGTAAAGAAAAGAATTGGTGTTAGGAGCTTTTTTTTTTTTTACACACGCTCTATGGTGAAATTTATGCTGTCCATATTAAATAACTGATGGTGAGGATAATGGAACAGCTTACTTTTTGCTATAGAGCCCCTTTAAAATCAATTTTTT